>NC_089978.1:38187181-38499681 GCF_036417845.1 Apteryx mantelli
ACCAATTTTTGAGTATACCTTGAAATGTCTTATTTCTATTGATTTCATCAAATTATGTGAATACTCTAATCTAAGATATTTTCAGTTGTTAACTGACGTATTTATGACAGAGACTATATGTTTTGATTTTTGGATGAAAAAAATATTAGGAGTCAGTATTTTTCTTAAAGTTTGATATTTTCCTCAAGAAAATGATGACAACAGCAACTTTTTTTTTTTTTTAGTTAGTCTTAATTAGATATAATGATAAGAAAGTCCTTTAAAACTGTTATTTTGCTGGTTGTCTGTATTTCTATAGGCAGGCCAAGCTTCTTTTCTTGCCAAGCTTTTCTCTTGAGTGGGAGAGCTGATGAGTATTGATTCAGTCCATAAATACAGATTTGTGGTGCTGAAAAATTAAGCATTGTCATTTAGTACAATACAATTATGTGATGCAAAAATGTGTGGGGGGGTTGTTTTTTGTTTGTTTGTTTGTTTGTTTGTTTGTTTTTCAGAACGAATGATTTTCTCTTAAATACTCTAGGCAAAACCTAAATCTTTCATCTTAGTGTGAAAGGAAAAAAAAAGTGTATTTTGTTGATTTTATGTTACATCTAAAACATGTTTTCTACAGCTCTTTCCAAGGCCACCTATATTTTAACTTCTGCAAATAATCCCTGTGTGGCTTTTGTTTCATTTTCTTTTCTGTCAGCTAAGTCCGCTACAGAAGAGATGCCTCTAAAGCTTTCCCAGAAACAATTCATACACATATAACAGCTGGGAAAAAAAAAAGTATTTGTATTTGATTAGGTTTGATTTTTGAGAGCTTCTCTTTCCCTTTCTAAGAGTAGCTGAAAACCCTCCCTCATGAACTGGCAAGGTGATTAGCTCGTATGCAAAGAAGAGCTGGCTAACTAATCAGATTTCTGCATAAAGCAGATATCAGGCTCGCTCTTTTTTTGGGGGGGTAGGGGTGGTTATTGTTCTTTTTATATCTTTTTTCAAAGAAGCATATTTATTTAGCCACATTCTTCTAAGTATGTAACAAACCTTATTTTACACCAGAAAATAATCAAGGCCAGTACAGATAGTGTGCATTAAGTTGTTTGTTTAGCACTGTAAGCAGGAAGAAATTAGAGAGCGAACTTTTTAGCTCTGTCTTGCTGACTTGGTTAGAAGGGAATTGAAATAAGCAGGAGTTTTAATTCTTTATGTTTTCCTATCAGTTGTCTTAAACAGATTAAAACAGGAGTTCAGCTTTGAGATGCAATGCTTTTTCTTTGAATTGTAGTATTTGCTGGAGTGACATAGGATTTGTTAGATGTTCCAATGATTTGATGTGTTTATTGCTCTTGTCTCTTGTTGGGCACCTGCAGGCAATATGTAATTGGAATACATATTTTGAACTTTTAGGACTTTTACTATATCTCAGTGTTGGATTATCTGGTGATTTGCTATTGATGTATTTTGCTTTTAGGGACTTCATTTTTCCTTTTGTTGTGGTCATTTTCTCTTACCTCCTGAAGACTGTGTATGTTACAGCAACATCCAATCTCCTGCGACTCAGACCTTGAGCATCTGCAACAGAGCACAGTCATAGCACAGAAATCCACATCTTTAAAAAGTGGTGTTCTAGGAGCAGCAATTAGCTGTGCATGATTACCTTCTAACCTGCTAAATGGCTGGTTCAGATCTCCTGCTGTCAGTAAACAACCAGGGGCTGATTAAAAGTCTTGTTATCATTCCAAAACCCTTTGATGTATGCATGTGCCAGTTTTGACCTCTTTTTTGAATTCTATGTGTATTCCTGGAGTAGGTTACCAATTTCAATACTGGGAAGAAAAGAGTAATTCAGCGTGCCTGACCTACAATGGAATATCCCTGCTGAATATAAAGGACTTAGTGCCTTATCTGGCATTACTTCATAACCCCTTTTTTAAACCCCCACAACATACTTTCACTGCCTCTCACTGTGAAATCCTGAAAGCTTTTTTTTTATTATTATTTCTCTTTAAATAATTCTAATGTTTATAAAAGAGAATGGATTGACACTATCATAAATAGAATAGCCACAAAGCATCCATAACACTGCAACAGGAATAAGGTTGTTTTGTGATGCCTAAATAATACCTTAGTCCTATTCTTAACAGAGTTGTGTTGTGAAAAGGATATTAGTGCAGTTCCATTTTATTTTCTAGTTAGGTGATTTTTATGTGATGTCTATCTTGCCTCCTATGAAGTAATGGAAATTATCAATTAAATTCACAAAACCCACCAAAAAGCTGACAGGTTGTGGAGTTTCTGGTTATTAGTAGCATGGGCTAGATTTGGACCAAAGACCTGACATGGAAATTTTTTTTTCCATTTTAATATTGCTTTCCTTAATCTGTTGGTCTGCAAAAAAAACAAAAACAAAAACAAAAAAAAAAACTGGAAGTAATTGTTTTTTTTAGTGCCAAAGGAGCAAACAGGTGAAAAAGAAAGGTAAGGAAGACAATCTTTATCTAGTACTTTTAAAACAAAATTAAAAAAAAAATATATGTTAAAAACCTTTGGTTTAGTGAAAATCAGATGGAAAGCCATGATTCCATTAACAGGTCTTTTTTGTTTTGGAGTCTTTGCTTGTTTTGCTGTGGAGACAACAAGTTAGAAGGAGGGGATGATAGCACTCATTTAAGAAGCTCTAGAGCAACTTGAATGAGGAAAGCAAGAGTCCATTTTCTGAAATTCTTTAAAGATATACATACACCTCAAAGACAGTTTGTAGATAATACACTCTACTGAATATGTGTGAAAGTAGGGTATTCTGGTGCTTTTGCATCCAAGAAGTGTTATACCTGTCTGAAGGTCACATCTTTACTATCATATTTTATCTAGATTTGTGCTTAGTTTCACCTAATGCTTAGAAGCGATCCTACAGAGATAACAAATGCCCCTGCTGAGTCAGACCAGTAGTTTGCACAGCCCGGGGTATGTTATTTAGGGAAAGCATGAAAGTCTGGTTATTTTTATAAATTCAATCTCCTTGTACTCCCCCAGCATACAAGATTGCCATATTAGAGCAGTTAGAAAATACATTCCTGCCTAGTTCTTTTCATGTCCATTGGGAAACCTTTTGCCCATGAACTTATCTAATCCCTTCCTGAGCCTGGTGATGCTGTCTGCCTCTACACCTTCGTGTGGCAGAAGCTCTCCAGAAGTTCACTACTGGCTTTACAGAGATGTTTTTTAAACTAGCATTCTGCCACCTTTAGAGAATACCCCCTAGCTCTGTGTTGCGTGTCTGTGATAAAGAGCTATTAAAGTTTAAAGTGGCTAAACTCGGACATAACATGCATGAATTTCTACCTGAAAAGGGAGCACAGTCTTTGCCATGTGCTGAGCTGCCTGAGTTAAAACCTGCAGACATAGGATACTGAAGTATAGTGATAGCTGTAGAGAAAACTAGTCAAGAGCTATAAGGACAATGTGAAGAAAGAGGATAATTACCCTCTCTGACAGCCTGTCTGTGACCATGGAAGTGACCACTAAAGGGGAGAGGTGGAATTTCCCAAATGGAAAGCAGAACTAATGCACTCACAACTGCTCAGCTCTCAGCCGTGGGCTGAGCATGGACAATATCTCTTCATACCATAAAAACATCAGACCTGCCTTTTGCTCTCTATGCTATCCATAAGTTTTAATCAGCTTAAAGAGGGGTCCTTATCTACCAAGCAGTGATGCCAGAATCCACTCCCCCCCAAAAAAAAAAAAAAAATGTGGGGTAGGGAATCATTTAAAGAACTGGGATGACATGTCTTGTTGGTGTAAGTCCTCCTTCTGGCAGAAGGAGCTCTTCATAACCAGAGTAAAGCTCACCTGTGCAGGAGACCGACTTCTTCAGGGCTAACTGCAAAAAGTGGGAAAAAAAGTGTTGTAGAAACTGAGATCCATCACTGTTTTGAGTGCAAGGCATATTTCTTTGACCTAGATTTCTTTAACACAAACACAGAGCAGTATTAAAAAAAGAAAGAAAGAAAAAAAAAAGGCAGACAAGCAAATAACTTTCAAAACAAGACACTTCATTGCACGTACTGTTCATGCAGGGGAGACGATGAAAGAACAATCAGTACTTGATAGATATTAGTCAGGTACTGGATGTTAGTCAAGATGCTTAGATACGATGACAAGTATGGTGTAAGAATCCATTTAAAACGGAATAGCTACTCCAGTCCCTGAATATTAGACAAAATGATGTGTTATTCTTCTTCACTCACCAACATAGAATAGATGAAACTTGTGACAGATTTCCAATTCAGAAACCCAGGGTCTTCTATAACATAGCTTGGTAGTCAACAGGATAATTCTTCATAGAAAATATCTGGGGGTATAAATTCAAAAGATTTAGGAGTTCAGTTCTGTTTCGATCTAGCACAACTTTTTCAAAGCTGTTTTGCACCTCTTTCACTGATTAATTTCTCCGTATTCATTTCTCACACTCCGACTTTCTAAACAAACCAGAACTTTCTCCATCTGCTCACTAAGAAATCTAAATGACAAATGTCACATTAGAGATTAATAGTAATCATTCTTAAATTAATGACTTGTTTCCAGTAACTTAAATCTCCCCTCCAGACATCAGAAATTCAGTGGATAATCATTCGAACATGGCCTTTCCATTTGCTATTCACTCTCCATTTCACATTGACACTTGTCTCTTCAGAACTCCCGCCCTTTGACTTGGTGGGGGAAATTACTTTCCGATAGATTGAAGTTTGTGTAGCTCTGTGCTTAGAAAAATGTAATTGTGCTTCCGAGGGCATAGCAGTATATTTTGAGGTCCAAAGCACAAAATGGTGACCATTAAGCAAGTCAAAGAGGTGACCCAATAATTTCACAGTGCAGGAAGAAAATAAATGGCTATTAGGAGATATTGATGAAACATCAGCTTTAGATGTATGTATTCTGTTCTGTAGGTAGAATGCTGAAGAAAAGTCTTTGTAGCCTGCATTGTCATAACAAACCAAAAAACCTTTTTGGTCAATACTAATAACTTTAAAAATATTTCAGCATGATCCTTATTTAGTCTGAATATTTAAAAATTAACCATTGACACTGAATTTTGAGTGAATACTATTTTTTTTTACAATGAATGAAAGTTTCCTTTGTTTAAAACCACATGAATCCAGAAATAAACAGTATTCAAGAGCTCTGAGTAAACAGAAAACAGAGACTCCATCAACTCGTCTGTGCTTATCACAACTGAAGTATATTAATGGGATGATCTACTGAAAAAAAATAGGTCATCAATAAACAGCTTGAGCTAGAAAATTAAGGTTCAAGGAGAGATATTGACAACCTTAGAAGGAACACTAGAGGTTAGAAAGAAAAATTAATGCTTGGTAGAAAAATGAGTAGAGATGAATCTTTAGGAAGATGCTATAATCTTTAAAAATGAGACTAAGAAAGAAGGACCCCTTCCCACTCCCCCAAAAAACAAACAAACAAAAAACCAAAAACAAAACCGAAGTGTAGATGCTGCTATGAAAACCTGTAAAAAGTGGGACTTTCTGGATGACAGGGTGGTAAATTCTGTAAATATTATTCCCTTTCTGACATAAATTTGAAGTGGAAATATGTCTCTCTCTCTCTTTTTTTTTTTTTTAAATGACATTTTTCTCCATTAAAACAAAATGAAACAAACCAGTTATGCTAAAACAGCCTTTTGCTGTTGTCATGTGTCATGTCAGATGTCATGTGTTTTATCTTTTCCAAAGTCACTCTGGTCCCTCTACATGCAGGAGAGAAAAGTTGGCAGATTTTGATCTATTGCCAGTGTCTAAGCCATGTGCAATTTAACCTTGCAGCAAAGCAGCAGAGAAAAAAAAAAAAAAGTAAAAAAAGTAACTTTGTGGCAGCTGGAAATGGGCAGAGCAACAAAGAGGCAGGCAGAGATAGAGCTATACTACACAAATTAAAAACAACAGAGGAAAAGAGGACAGAAGGCAAGTGATATGAACCAGCAGTTCTGGAGTTAATAATTCAGGACTTTCTTTTACTGCTCGCCTCTGCGTTCTGTAGCTGACAGCACCGTATCCTGTCCCCTGATGCTGCATGCACGCAGCTGAGCTAAGAATTATGATAACTGTATAATTATTTGATATTCAAGCAAAAGGTGGATTCTCCCCTCTTTCCACTGCAGCTGATCACTTTTACTGAATTTTAGTCAGAAACAGGCCACGTGATGGCCCATTACTGTGCTAAATGGTAACAGGCAGATTATACGTAGTACTGAGCTTGAATTTCATTTCTATGAATTCACAATACATTACAGTAGACAAATCTAGGCTATGATTGAGTGGTGTCTTAATGCTTTTTATTATTTTGCAGTACGCTGTGTAACTTAACTGATAACTGAGGGCATGATTATGCCAGTATACCCACAGTTATGTTGATTTACTTAATCACTATGTCAAATATAAAATTTGTTGATAGTGTTAAGATGAAAGTATGACATAAACTTGTTTGTCCTACTGTTGACTCTAACACTAAAATCAGAACTTCATTTTCAAAAATAACCACTATGTTTTTAGGTATCTGATGGTGTTTAACTGGAGTCACAGGTCTATTTTACACATTCTGAATGTTCTGTTCTTTCTGAACATCAAGTCCTTTAAGGCTTCTCAGGTTGGATACTCAGAATTGTCAGGTGCTTTTGAAAACCTTGGCCTTGCTCTCAGTAGATATTCACTAAGCTCAAGTTACCATTAATCTTTCTAGCTTCATGTTCACAAATTAAAATTGGTATGACCCAATTTGTACAAATGTCGCACTTGAAATTTACACCTCTCTGCAGAGATGTCTTTGTATGAAAGAACAGCAGATCCAGGATGACTAATATTTCTTCCAGGAAAAGGAAACTTTTATGACTGCTATCCATCTGAGGGGTCTATTCCTTCTAATTATTTTAATTATATATATGTTTTTATATTCCTATTTTTTTTATTATTTTACTATTACTGTTATTTAGAAAACCAAATTCAAAGTGATCACAGGGTAAAATGCTACTTGACTCATTCTCTGCAGTAATGCCATTAGAGACTGAAATACCTGCATTAACACAGAAATCATTGTTGCCTTCTGACACTGAACCACACACTACCTGCCACTCTCCTGATTGATTGTCACTTTTCTAGATTCTTTTTTTAAAACTAAGCTGAAGCATCTAATTAAGTTTAAAATAGAATGGCCCTGGGAAGAACTCTTCTGAAAGCTGCAGTAGAGCTAGTAGTTCATCTTAACTGGAGGCTAAGACTTGCAATAGTATGTTCTTTTATGAAATCGTGAAATTTTTATGCAAACAAACCGGAATCTTTTGCAAAGTCAGCTAACACAAAGCAGCCATGTAAAAGTAAAGAAGCCAATCTGCATAGGGAGGAGAAATTAACTTTGGGGGAGAATGAGTGCCTGGTGAAAAGTAAATGGAAAGATGAGCAGTATTTGCACTGGAGTGGAGTTCCCAGTGCTGGTTTGGCACTGACATGGTTAAAGGGAGAAAAAGAAGAATGGTTAAAGAGAGTTCAGCAACAGGTTCCGAAAAATTCAGCTTGGCTTAATGGCAAAATCTCCGCTGTAGTTATCACAGTCAATGTAAAACCCTAGGCCCTTGTTTCAAGGAAGCCTTCTGCATCAGAAGCTGTTAGGTGCCTGAGGGATGAGCTAAGATGAGGAACTGTGGCTGAATTTCTGTGTGTGTATGAACTACCGAAAACAGTCTCAACTGCATCTAGAAGGCCTGATCCTGAATGCCTGTAGTATCAGTTGAATTAATAAGCTTCAGCCAGTAACTCACTGAGGGTCAAATTCTGATCCTGAGGTGCAAAAACCAATGAGCAATGTGAAAACTACAGCAGCTAAGAACAGCCCAAGGACTGCAAATCCCATTCCCCCTGCTCCTTCTTATACCCAGTGAAAGAAAAGAGTGATTTACTCTCACTGTATACCAGCAATAGTATATTATTGTTTTCATGCTTTTTCAGTTGTACTAGCCAGATAGAGAAGTGAAGGAAAGAAGCCTAGAGTTAAGATCCTTACCATCCCTCTGCATCAGCTGTAAGAAGGAAAAAGACAGAGAATTCTGTTCATATATACCTCCATGAAAATCCTAGATATTTTTACAGCAGTTTACAGGAGCATTTCTCTTCTTTGCAGCCTTCCTTGCATTGGATGTAATCCAGGTAACAGTCTAGCCCCAAACTGTCATTGTTTCAAAAGTTATGTTCATAATTCATAAAAGTCAAAGATCATTCCACAAAATACAATTTAAAATAGACAAAAAGAATCTGTTGACTTTCCTATTTCAAACATTATGCCTTTAATATTATTTTAAAAAATATATTTTAAATTACTGTGCATTTTAATATTCATTCAAATTAAGAGAAAACTCACTTTGACTTCTAAAAGTCTTGGACTGAATTTTCATACAGCAAAGATGTTATAACAAAAAATGTACTTTTTGAGCAGCTTTCAAAAACAGAACCTTTGAATCCCTACCTAGAAGATTTATCTACTGAATTGTTGATTTTGTTGAAACTAACAGTGTTACACTTCCTTTTTCTTTTGATTTGCAGTATTTTTTCTTCTCACAGCAAGAGATATTAAACTAAACCAGTAGGTATTTGCAGAAATCATTGAGAGTTAAAACCAATTCATTTTTCTTTGCAGTATTAATAGACGAGAAATACTTTCTTCCCTGAAATTGAACCTGCTCTATTGGGTAAATAGCAAATAGAAGAAGCAGCACATAATCAAATATCTGTAATGATAATTGACTGGTTTCTCCTTTAAATTTAAGCGTATTCATTAATTTGATGCTTTATCTCTGTTGATTTGTATATTTTTATACAGATAGCATTTCTAAATGTATAGAAATATTTTCTAGTAGTAATGCAATCTGTTGACTGTAGAAGAATTTTAGTTGGCACAGTCACAATATCTTGATTTGGCTTCTCAGGCGCCCCCTTTAGAAACTAACAAATTCCACTTTTCTACCCCATGCCTGTATTAATGATCAAGGTGCATTCAGAGAATATAGAGGAGAAATATGTACCTATTTTGGAACAAATCTTAAGAAACCATCTTGTTAAATCATGAGTTTGGCAAGATGGTGTCAACAACAGCAAACAACAACAACAGAGAGGTTGGGGATCCCAAGAGAGGTGGGATTTACACTGGTTAGGAATCTGAACTGAGACTATAAGGGTAAGAGCTATGCTGATGACAGGAACCACAAGACTTGTTTGCTTTCCAGAGTTACTTGTTCTCCAGAGTTAAAAGACAGCAGGGATGCTATTTTAAATTATGTTCCCAAGAAAAGCATATTCAGGAAACTTTACAGAAAGATGATCCACTAACAGCTGAGGCTCTGAAACCCTCTGTAAAATCTCTATTAAAAAGATAGTAGCCATGCCCATGCGCTATATGTATCAGCTTAGCAGAAAAGAATAATTTCCTGTTTAAGTGTGTTCTTGACCAACATTAAAGTTTCATGGGAAATACGGAATATGAGAATGCTAAAGTGAAAAGGGACAAGTGGAGCATCAACTACATTTTTATTCCTTAAATCCAGAGATTACTAGCTGGGGTAGTTCAGCTAACTGCAGCGGTCCCATAAACTGGTATTGTTGCTAAGAAAATAATGCTTAGAAGTATAAACTTTCTGGACTGCATCACCTTTAATTTCAGACTGTTTGGCTTTGACATTCAGATTTCAAGGTGTTTTAAATTGGGAAATTATTATGCATAAATGAAAAATAATTTGCTATTTATACTTCCCAAATGCTCTTTCCTTACAGGCTTTTCTCTCTAATGACTGGAGATCTGTGATTAGGTGTTTCTTATGTGTTGAAAGTTCACCGGGGGGTGGGCAGCAATGTTTCTGGTGACAATATCTCCTTCTTTCCCTGCTCTCCACTTCCTCTTTTCTTGAGGGAGCAGCTGGAAGTGGGAGAAGGGGAGCATAAGTTATATAACAAAACAACAGCATATTCTATTTCCCTTACATCTATTTACCACTTACAGCAACATTATATTCTTCATGTTGTATAATAGGATTTCCTTTTTATTATTCCATTCCCCAGAGCAAAGTATTATAAGCACTTTTTAAATTTATTTATTTTTCTTGTTTGGGCCTAGAAATAGACCTAAATTCTGGGGGTATGATTAGTAAATATATTCCCAGAATACTATTATCATCCAAATTGGGGGTGTCAGGGTGTGTGTGGGGGAGAACATGGCTACCATTAAGATGTTCTTTAACAAAACATCTCACCTGGAGTGCTTTCACATGAAAAAAACAACAATAAAAAAACAACCAAAAAACAACCAAAAAAACTCCACCTACCTAATAAGCATCATCTCACATTATAGGAAATGCAAATGTTATATAAAATCTGCATGTAAAATTATTTATTTTTCCATTCTCTGCCCCCCCTCCCTTCAGTTTCTACAGCTTTTCTAGAAAATGACTTCCCACATAGAAGATGCCCCTCACATCAGCTTGCTATCAGTGTTTATAACCCTGGAGCTCTGCGCTGCATGATGATCTGGCTCAGATCAGCCAGGTGCTGCCCTAGATAGCAGCCTTTCCCTGTGGGCACACCCTTGTTTGTAATGTAGGCACGCAACCTACTTTAAAAATTTCCCGCCCACATGCACAGACACACTCGCATAGACTTAGCTTTTCCTTGCTAAAAACAAGGCCTTAAGGAAATACTCTCTCTGGAGTATTCACATTTCTATTTGAAAAGTAAGTCAGTGGCAGGACAGCCTGTAATTTGGCATAGTATGACCTGTCTCTCAAATATGCAGCCAATAATGTTTTCTTTACTAAACAATAACTGTTCTGTGAATGTTATTTAATAAGCAAACATCTGCCTCGTTGAAACATTCCCTTTTCCAAACTTTCCAAGAGGTGATACAATTCAGCTGATATGGGAATTTGTAGCCCTTTATGGTACCTTTATAAACAAATAGTATGACTAGAAAAAATATTTAAAAATCATATATATAGCAGCCCATAGAACACTCTGCTATACTGGTGCCTTAATTAGAAAGATGAGTATAGCAAAAAAGCTATGAAAGACTGAAGTAGAGTTTCAGAACAGATTGCAAAGAGTATGTAGTCAGCCATAATTTAATAATAATGTGAGTCAGATCCTGAAAGTTACTAAATGCTAAAACACCTTAAAGAAGTCCCTGGGCATTATGGAAGCTCAGTATCCTAACATTAGACTTCAGAATAAAAGTCACACTTAAGCTAAGCTGGCAATCAGCAAAAGGCTTGCAAAAGGCTGTAGTTTAAGTAGGACAGAGGTAGTGCATGTATGGGGCTTCAATGCTTCTGACCTCCCCACAAAGCAGTAAATTTCCTTCTACATCCTTAATCCTATACAATCCAAATCTCTGTAACAATGCCAACTTTATTGTTTTGATCATTTTCTTGGCAGCAATGTTAGAGCTGGTTAGCTGCAAATTACTCTGTCTGAGCCTCCAAACATGAATATGTTTATGAACTATAAATTTGTTCAAAGACATGTCACTCCTGCCTTCCCAGCATTGTACAAAGAAGTCCATTATACTGTATATAATATGGGCTTAATGCTATTTCCTTTGATGTCAATAGAGAAAAAGGCTGACCATGTGCTTAATGCATTGGTTAGGATTTTCATGAGCTCAGTTCAGAGTCTGACTGCTGAAGTGTCTTCCTCTGTGATCCAGGGAAAGCCAGTAATTGCTAGAACAATAAACATAACCTATAGCCATATAGGTCCTGAATCCAAAAGATGCACACCTTTGGAGTATTAGGCTAAACTTATCAATTTTTGCTAGCTTGAGTTTTGATCCTCATTCTCCCATGATTTAACAAATGCATTTTATTATAAGGAGTGAGTGGGATTGCCTCCTTTAGCTGCATGTAGAAGGGAAGTTGCAGTTCCTGCTTTGGTGCACATTTAAGGCTTTAAAGCCTTAAATGGCTCTGCCTTCCCATTGCTCTGAAAAATGTATCTAAAGACTGGAGGAAAATGAGAGGCAGAGAGGGACCAGTGGGAGGAATTTATCTCAGCTAACTTAGTCTGATGTAATCATTACTGACTTTATAGTCTATGGAGAAAAATAAGCATTTTAGGATACGATTCATCTAAACTATTTTGGATTTTTATTTCTATTTTTGGGATGCTATGACTTTTACCACACTTTTTTTTGCCTATTTCTCTTGACTGACTATCATAGGAGCCTAGTTCAGATGAAGCTGCCTCCAGTGTCTTCATCCAGTCCGATGGACCTTGCTCAGGGTGACTCTCAATGCTCCTGTTGGCTAAGGCAGATAAATCTCCATTCAGCTAACTCATTTTATGGGTTCCCACCCTGAACTTCTACATGAGGAGACAAACTGAGGGGCTTCAGGGCTCTAAACTGTCCTGGAGGAGCCACACACTGAGTAGCTACCTGTTGTGGTGCTGATTTTTCCATCATTACAGTCTCTGAGGCTACGTGTATATTGTCGAATTAACTCAGGATTTAAGATCACACTTGATTTGAAACTCTGATCATCAACATGCTTCAAGAAGACTAGATCAAGACCACCTGGATCTTTAAGCTGGAAAATGGAGGCAGAGGGGCCAACCAGCTTATGCTTGAACAGAAAGAATTGTCGAAAGTCCAGTTCCCATTTACCAAAATGGACTGTACAGATGTAGCTGTTGTCCATCAACACTATAATCAATTTTAAAACATCTTAAAATATATATATGTATATATATATATACATATATATATAAAACAGAGAAATGACTATGTCCTTTCTCTCACTTTCTTACCTACATTCAGGAGCCAAAGCTATCTATTGCAAATTGAAGTTCACTGTTGGGTTCCTGGACTTGTTTAGGAAAAGGAGGTGATTTAGCAGTCCATAATAATTAATATTTTTATGTTTATTTCATTGGGAACAGAAGAAAATCGTCTGCCTTCTCCCAATGCATTAACTATTAAAAAGTTGGCATTTATGAAATGCCACATAATATTGCCACAAATAAGACACAAAAAAACACATAATATTTAAAGCCAGTATGGTATGCATATATGACAATGAGGAATGATGATAGAAGGGTTCCCCCTCACACAAAGCAGTCATATTGGAAGACTGCTGGAACTGCAGGTCTCTGAGATCCTTTCTCCCCTCCTCCAAGCTCCAGCCCAAATATCTTTGATATTTATTCCATATTGTAAGTCAGTATCAAAGTTGTTTTCAACTAGAATTATGTGACAACTTAAAGCTTTTCAACTCATACCACAGAGTGTACAATTCAGTGTTTTACTCCAGTCCTGAAGCTATCCTAGCTGTGTTCTGTTGCCACCTTTGCATTCTACCTGTCTTGAAAACTGCAAGAACCTATTTCATTATATTTTTAACACTGTTTTACACTGTACGTGAATGCTCTATTCATAGCATTTGGAAAGGATTTCTGAATTTTAAAAATTCTTCTACGACAGTGAAAAAAAATGCTATTTATCTGCCGCCTTTGACTGTCCTTCTAGCCACCATCTGCTTGTGTATTGTTTTATTTCCAAAACAAAGGAAAAACAGATGATATTGTTTCTTGCACAAAATTTATTTACATAGGTGGGACTTGCATTTTAAAACTGAATGCTGAGAGTATCCTGTATGCACACACAGCTTGGTGTTTTCTGCCAAGTCTGACTATGACTCTTTGTAAGAATGTAAAATAAAATAAAATAAAATAAAATAAAATAAAATAAAATAAAATATTTAACAGAAAAATTTAAATACTAGATTTCCTGAATGTTTTGATGTTCCACAGAAAGTCTCAGTGCTATAAGAGAGTGTGCAAACTGGTTATTTGCACACACAAATATGCCAAATCAGCTGTTGATGTTCTCAGCAGCAGGACTGCAAAGACATATTTAATGCGTATTTATATGATGTCTGAAATGATACTCATGTATAAGCATTTCATACCTAGATCCCAATCTGGCTGTGCAGAAAGGGGTCATCTTTTTGAATGAGTTTTTCAGATCTTGGATATGGATGCACATGGACACAGTAATTCTCATTCATCTGACTTCTAGAACAGGTTAAAAAAGGGTAAGCAGTCTCATAAATAGTCTCTAGCAGTCTCTATTAAAGTTTCATGAATAACATACAGGGAAAGGGGAAGTAGGTAGAGAGTAATACTGAGATTTCTTTCTTTGTTTGTTCTGTCCTTGAAAATGATACAGTTATGAAATGTTATATACAAATTGACAATCATAGCATTGTATAATTCTAGATACCGTGAGGACCACTTCATGCAATTCTGCAAAAGGTATTTTAAAACAGCAAGTGAATCATGTTGTACAGCAACATATGTAGGCATAAACAATTTCTAAAGGAATGTGCCATTACATTGGGAAATCTGTAGTGACTGGAAAAAAAAAAAGAAAAAGAAAAGAAAAGAAAAGAAAAGAAAAGAAAAGAAAAGAAAAGAAAAGAAAAGAAAAGAAAAGAAAAGAAAAGAAAAGAAAAGAAAAGAAAAGAAAAGAAAACCACTGTTCTAATCAGTATCATAAATATGTAACCTTTTTGGAGAGAAACTCATATTAATTCAAGAAGGGGTCGCTGATGCCAGATGGGGAACCTCTGTGCTACTGGAAGATTAATGAATTGTTTTTACTACACTGTGCCATATAATTGCACAGTACAATTAAAACTGTGCAATATTGAGCAACATGATTACAAAATTTGACATATGATGAATGCATTCATTATTTTCTTTCTATTTAAGATATAGAACACTTTTTATTATTGTTATTATGTAGTTTCCAAATTTTTAGACACTGCTTAAATGGAAGCATTACAAAAATCTCAGTATCAACTCTAGCTCCCTGACAGCTTTTATAATTCCCTCCCCTAATTTTAATATTGTAAGGAATTTTGGAGTTGTTTACTTTCCCTTGACTTACAAATAATCACAATGTACCTTTTCCCTGTTTCTTCAAATAAACGCTTCTCAGTTTTTGTCTGTTTATTTGCAGTCTGCCCATAGTGCTGCAAATTGTGGGCTTACAAATTGTTCACATTTCAAAGTGCAATTTCAGCTCCATCATCACAGATGTTCAGCCTCAAATTACTAATTCATTATATTTCTCCATCAATGAATGGTCAAAAAAAAATCAATCCAATTCCATAAACAAAATAACCTCCTCTGTCTACATCTACAAACACACACACACATAGCTTATGCCAGCTGCATTACCTTGCGCAACCTAATAAAAATAATCTATAAAAATGGCCTCCATTGCCACAGCATTCTTTCCAATGCAGAAAACCAAATCTTGTGAACTGTTTCAAGAGCTTGGCATCCCCTTTTGATCCTCTAGTGTCACAGCGCACTTTGGTACTAGGCAGTTTTCTAGAATATACTGTAAAAGTACTGTGTCTGTAAAATGTCTATGTTTAGTATTCCATTCTTAAGACAGTATCTAAGCTGTATATTACCCATTTTAATAAATAGTTGTGATACATAACTAAACAATATCTTCACTGTGCTCCACAGCTGTGATCTAACCGTAATACACAGGACTACCACCCCACAACCATGAAAATCAATAAAGTAGAAATAGTAGTCAGCCTTATCTTTTTAATACCGGAACTGCATATACACCCTTATCTTATCACACAAACACTAGAGAGGATTTGAAGCACTTTTTTTTTTTGGGGGGGGGGGAATATTAATGGACAATGTGTTCTTCACTCCTTCATGTGAAGTGCAGCAGAATATTGTTAAGTAGGTATTGCCTCAGATGACAATTAAGTGAACCTAGCTCATGGCTTCTATGAATGCCTGTTAATAGCTAAAACTCAAGTTTCAACTCATCAAAATGAAAGACACTTGAGAAAACCTGGTCACAGTGAAATCAATAGCAATAACCTCATCGACATAAGTGATGTCAGGTTTTCAGCCGTTATGACATGCAAAATGGCTTTAATTAAAGCTACCATAATTATAATGCTGTTGATGATGCAAAGTCCTAAATTCTTTATTCTGTTACTTTGAAACCTAAAGTAATGACCTAATAAGACTCAATATGTACTTCAGAATTTGGACTAATAATAAAAATAAAATATAATAACAAATAATGTACTCCATTTACATCAGTACTTTCAGCCTTTAGCCACAGGCTACTCTAAGAGTAATGAGAGCTAAAAGTAACAGTTTATTTTCCCAGTTTCTTGTTAGAATGGTGAAAACAGAAACAGGCAGATAAACACACATCCACAGACAGTGCAACTGATTAATTTTCCAGCCAGCAGACATTCGTTAAGTGAGTATCCTCATTCCAGTGTGCAGAGTCTGAGAGCAGACCCCTAGAGGGCATTTCAAAAGTCAAACAGGCCTGGTGGAATGGCTGATAGAACTGTACAGCAAACAGCAGGAGATCCATATTTTGGAATAACTCCAGAATTTCTTCTTCACGGGACAATGGAACTGAGCAACATTGTAATTAATAATTTCTATCTGGAGGGATATGTGGAATGGATGAAAACAAAACATTCTTATTCTTGTTCTTTTGGTGATGACTCTGCGGCTATGTACTAGCACAGTAGCTATTGCTTTTTCTTTAATTTTCATTTCACTTCTGTACTGCCACACACAGACAACAGCACATTCCTTGTTAAAGAGTCCAAGTTATGGCCCTGAAATACGAGTTATAGGACTTACACAAGTTAAAACTGCAGAAATGTTTCCTCATTTCAGGAGTGTGAAGCTCTAGCTACGTTTATCCGAAGCTGCTGACATTTCCACTTCTTCTTTAGTTCTGCAGTCCACAATCACATATGTCCTGCATGCGTGTTACCATACCACAGACTGCAGAATTAGGTGCTAAATTAGATAGATATAGTGCTGAGAAGTGATCCAGATGCCTTTTTCTCTTGACAGATGCCTTTTTCTCTGGACCTTCAAATTCCTCCTTAAAAGTCACCTTTATGGGAATGCATACAAAAGAACCTGCATTCCAATAATGTCTAAGCAGGTGGTGACTTGTAATTACTGTGATTACTGCTATTGACTAGCTACAAATTGCGCACACAGTGTGCCTGTGCTAAAACATCCTATTATTCTTGTTATCCCTTCCCCTTGACATCCCACACTTGCTCTTTTTTTTTTTTTTAATTCTCCTATAATGTCATGTCCTTAAATTTTTAAGATCTGTAGAGCAATTTTTTTTTTTTTCATACATGGGTCAACAGGCTCACTGTTCTGGTACCCTCTAAAACAAGAACAGATTCAGTGGGACCCCTTGTAAAATAAAGGGTACTCAGTAAAATCCAGGATATCCCATTCTGTCCTACATGCATCTGTATATACATGGGTGTGTACATGTGCTTGTGTGCACACAGTTATATATATGTATATCTATACACATATTAACCTCAACAAAACTAGTTCTTCCAAATGCTCCTGCAACAGAAGTGGTAAAAGATAATAATCTCAAAGGAAATCAAAATTAATTTTAGTCCTAAAACTTTTGAAAGTCTGAACTGAAAGAAAAGATTGAATTCTTAGAGTTCATTCTGACCTTTCTCAATGAGAACAGGTGACTAAAAGGTGAATTCAAATGTGTTTCTTGATAAAGAGCTATCGCCCCTCTAGGTTGAAATCCCTTTATTTCCATTAGCAGGAAGTTACACATATGACTATTTCTAGTGCAGTCAATAGGAATAAGGAGCTCATAATTTGGCACAAGTAGCAATAATTCTTTTTTTTTTCTTTTTCATCCTCTGAAATTTCCACAGTATGATATTCGATCACACTTTTCTGTCCAGTGGCAGTAAAGCACTGTATGAGGCATCTAATTAGTCATGACTTAATGAAGACTGCATTAAAAACAATAAAGTAGAATGCAACATACCAGAAATAATTTCATCCCTTAAGCTACAGCTATCATTTAATGTAGCACATGGCTAGCAGAATTGGAATAAAATGTTAATTTTCCCTTTGCTGACTTTTTGCAGAATAACAGAGACTGCAATAACCTTTATTCAGAGAACACAGGGGGGCAAAGTCTTTGCTGGAGTGCCTCTACAAGTGTGAGCCAAAACAAAATCAGAGCTGCAAGTGAGATGGGGAGTTTGGGCAAAGGGGGAAAAATCAGCAGTTTTCAAATCCTCAGATAATCTTTTCTAGCAACTGACTTTATGATCATTATATGATAACAACCTTTAGGTCTGTCTAAACTGTGTATACTTTTTTTTTTTTTTTAAGAGAGACAGTGGCAGGCAAAATGTGGCAGCTTTGTTCTGAAGTGCACTATAAAGACATCTCTTTGGTTCTATTGCTTTCCTGTTCTCCCAAATTTCACTTCAGGTTTTTCAATTAATGAAGTGCATTGATTCTGAGTTAAATTTACTTTAATGTGATGCCTTTCATCTGATTTTATGATGAGCATTGATTTTTATTTAGCGTCTACTGTGTGGTTTCAATAAAAATAATAAAGAATGTTGTTGATGCATGTTATTTACCATTTGATTTGAGTTTTATAGCTTGGGGACATTCTTGAAGGCTTATGCTATGTTAACAAAAAGCTTGACTTGCTCATCCAGTTCAGTCGTTAAGTATGGAAGTGCTCCTGTTATATCAGAGTGGTTTTAAGATTGGATCTTTAAACTGGAGGGTGTTGGTGCTTTAAAACAGGGTGTGTTTGTTTCACTGATCTACCACTACCATTTGACATCAACAAGTGGCATATTCATCTTTTGTGTTTATTTAGCTTGCTTTTATTTTAAGATATGATTGCACAGTTAGAACACTAAGCAAACCTTTTTGCCACATCTACACTGTTGAGCCATAAAACCAAGTCTGAAGGGAGACTCACTCACACGACTTACCTGCTCATGCTCTTCAGCTGAATTTGGGGCAATCCAGCTGCTAGAAGGAACGTCTGAGTTACATTACGTAGTTTTCTCCTGGATACACACAGCTTATCTGAAAAATTTGCACCCTGTTTACCCTTCTAATGGCATCTCATGACTGACATCAGGTACAGTAAAAGACCAGATAATTATCTTTCCTAGAAGATTTTGATATTACCTGCCTCAAGGAGAGATAGGTAACCTATTTAAATCAGAATGCTTGCAAAGGAAATATAAGGAATAATGTGTCATGAGGTCCCTGGCTTTCTGGATGCTCCTGAACCCTTTAGCTGAAGTGTCATGATGTTATAAACGATTGGACCAAAGCCCTATTTATCTTATAGAAATCCTGTTACAACAATACTTGTTACATCAATATTCTCAGATTTCTTTATCCAGGAGGCCTGGAGCAGGTGCTTGGGAGTCCAAATTCTTCTTTCAACTTTTCAGTATGAATCACAAAAAAATGTGCTGAAATGTTGGTCTAATTGCCTGCTGTGATTAATTGTATTGTATACTCAAGGACTGTCCACAAGCTAACCTCAAGTTTTGCAAAAAATATTAAGCCTTTGTTGATACGGTATGAACAAATATAATTTAATAGGTCCTCATTCACTGTTCACATCAATTATTCATAAATTATTATTTGTTAATGATTTATTTGATAATTAGGTACAGCTTATAGATCACAAGGTACTATTTCTCTTTCCTGACATAAGACTGACATTTGTTAAGCTAGAAACAAGAGCATGTCAAAAGTTGAACATATGAATTTTCAGGTAAAAATTATAAATAAAAAAATAATGAAAAATTCAGAATTTGTAGAAATCTTAATTTTTAAATGTTGTCCTTGGAACAAGGTGACCCAGGAATAAGAATCATAGCATTTATTCCAAAATTTGAAAATAAGCCACGTCGGTCAATTCTCTTTACTGATGCCATTATCCCATTGTTTTATGGCTAGTTGTAAGCTTTGTAAAACTGTCTTGCTGACAAACTGGATATCAAATTAGAAAAATGATGATTCAGATAAAATCTTAACAGAAGTTATAGGTGAATTTATTTGAAATATAAAGCTGAGGTTAACCTATCCAGGGTACACTTAAATAAAACAAACAGCAGGAAGAAAAGACATACCTTCTTTTTTCTTTGTCTTTTTTTTTTTTTTTTAAGCTGATTGACCTAATGGTTACTTCTTTCATTATTATTTTAGCTTGGAGGACTATTCTTTATTTTGAAGTTTTTTCCCTGTTTAGAATCCAGAGTTCTAAAGGTCACTTTTGATGAAAGAGTTTTTGAACATCCATTATCTGCAGGCACTGAAAGATTAGAACTGTCATTTCCAGAAGTACATATTGACAGAAAACTGCTATTTTTTAGTCTAATTTTGCTTTGAGAAACTATTTAATACAGTGCTGTCCATCAAGTGGGTATAGAAGGCCTAAATATGAAAGATAATTTGAAAGCACTCAGTGTCAGTGTTATGTCACCCACCAATTACAGTATACGGAAGGCAATCTGAATGACAAATGTTCATATTTTATCAACACAGATACTGCGTGCAACAATATGTATCCGATGAACACTTTTTGCCCTCATTTTCTAAGAAAATGAGATTCATGTGATGATCTGTCTTTGTATGTTTACATGTGTCTGTGTCTATCTGTCCTTCCATATGTCCCCTCTAAAAACCTTTTTTAACCCATTGGCAGATTTGAACGAACAAGGGCAAAAGGCCATGAAGATAATGAAGTTTCTTGAAGTTTTGTGAAAATAGGCATTGGGGTAAAGGAAATAAATTCAGTGTATTCTTCAGCTTCATATTAAGCAATAGATAATCCATTTTTAAAATGCCTCAATCACTGCAAAAAAACTTCAATAAATGCTTGCAGTCAACCACAGGACGCAAACCTGAAAAAAATCCGGAGCTTGTTAGTACCATGCTCACAGAACTACCTGTTTACAGCTTGCGTAAATACTGTTCTGTGAGGCATACTGCATCTGCATTACTGTTGTGATTGTAGTCACTTAAATCCTGTCATGTTAACTTTCTAGCAAAAGAAATATACATGAAGCAAATATATGCATACATAAAATATAAGTAAATATACTGACACACATGCATGCAAATGCAAACCCCAAATCAAAACCTGGAGAGAGAGAGATATTTACGTATATATTTATATATGTATATTTGCCATCCAATTTAACTTACAATTAAAAGAGAAACATTTCTATATTTCTTTAATGTTGCACGTGAGTAAGTCTTATGGTTCTATCGTTTCTATTTACACTATCTTAACACTCATGGAAATAAATTATACCAGAAAAATAAGAAAATCCCCCAAATATTGATCCAGTCAATTTCATTCTTTTTTTTTTCTTCTGCTTCTTCTTTCCCCTTTTTTTTCCTATTGTTTTTGACCAAGTAGAAAATTACAAGGTAATGATCTTATTGTAGCATGTGCATTCCTTTTGTCCTTTGAGGACATAAACTAAACGTGAAACCACCTGAAACAGAATAGCCAATGAATGTTAGTCTTATGTCAGATGAAGACAAAATAATTGGTTTGAATTAAATAAATTAATTCTTTATAACTGTTTCAACAGAATCTTCACTTGGCCTTGAAGTGTGGTTCAGCATAATAAAAGGCTAGAGGAGTGTGATGTGTCAAGGGAATATAATCTGATTCTTTTTCAACACTGAAACTAGCCTGGGAAATTTGTAAGGTAATAGAAGTTTCATTTCAGATCATGCCTGGGAAGCAGCTAAATCTCCTTTTTTCCAGGAAGGAACTATCCAAGATGAGGATTTCCAAAGCATTTGATCCCTAGACAGATAGACAGATACAGGAAATTATATATGTATACACACACACACACATATAATATGTTACAAATACATATACATAATATGATATTTATATATATATATATATATGGATTTATATAGAGAAATTAAGTCACATCAGTAACTGAATGACTATTCAACATTGTTAATAAATTCTCAGTATCTTAGATCAAATCTTACAAAATACTCGGTAACCACTGCTCTGAAATACGATGAATTCCTCAGAAAAAAATATCTGGTGTGAATTCTACATGTGTGGTTTTTAGTACCTTCAGCTTTTTCTTTTATATTTTAGTATAAAGTATTCCTCTATTTAATTAGTATTAGTATTAGTATAATTTATTTAGTATTCCTCTATTTAATTAGTCTTTTCAGAGTAGAACAGTTTTAACTGGAGAAAGCATAAGTTCTCACTCCTTTCTAAATATTCTATCCATCAGAATTTTCTTTTGGAGATATGACTTAAGTATTTTCAAACAAAGGAATAATTGCAATAGGACCTGGGAGTGCTGGTAGACACCAAGTTAAGCATGAGGCAGCAATGTGCCCTTGTGGCCAAGAAGGCCAATGGTATCCTGGGGTGCATCAGGAAGAGTGTTGCCAGCAGGTCGAGGGAGGTGATCCTCTCCCCCTCTACTCAGCCCTGCTGAGGCCACATCTGGAGTACTGCGTCCAGTTCTGGGCTCCCCAGTACAAGAGGGATGGGGCACTACTGGAGCAAGTCCAGTGAAGGGCCACAAAGATGATTAGGGGACTGGAGCATCTCTCTTATGAGGAAAGGCTGAGAGAGCTGGGCCTGTTTAGCCTGGAGAAGAGAAGGCTGAGAGGAGATCTTATCAACGTGTACAAGAATCTGAAGGGAGGGTGTCGAGAGGATGGAGCCAGACTCTTTTCAGTGGTGCTGAGTGACAGGACACAAGGCAACGGGCACAAACTGAAACACAGACAGTTCCATCTGAACATGAGGAAAAACTTTTTCACTGTGAGGGTGACAGAGCACTGGAAGAGGTTTCCCAGAGAGGTTGTGGAGTCTCCTTCTCTGGAGATATTCAAAACCCGCCTGGATGCAATCCTGTGCAACGTGCTCTAGGTGATCCTGCTTGAGCAGGGGGGTTGGACTAGATGATCTCCAGAGGTCCCTTCCAGCCTCAGCGATTCTGTGATTCTGTGATTCTTATCATTGCTGAAACTTCTGTCTGCTAGGCTACAAGTACAGAGAAAGGTATCACTTCCACTTTCTGTCACAATCTAGAAGAGAAACTGTCTTAAATGCTGAATTCCAGGGTAATATTCAAGGCTATGAACCTAGCAGAGCCTCTAACAGCTACAGAGAATCTGAGGCTAAACTGTATCTTTCTCAGCATTTCATGTTTCTTATGGTAGGTGGCTTGTATTTCTCATGTTGTCTTCTGTATGTCTCATTCATAGGTGCTGAACTTTTGTAGAGAGCCTGAGTGTCTAGTTTGCTGCAGTGAAATCAGTCAGAAAAATATTGAAAGTTTGGGTTATTGTTGAAATGGTCAACTCCCTTAACCTCTAATTATCAGAAACTGGATACGCAGAAGACATTTAGAAGGATTCAACAAGAACATACCTAATAAAATCATTCTTAAAGGTTTCTTCATACATGCCATTAAATGTCATGTTTTAGCCCACTGAATTAATATGTATTGAAAATGTATCTGCACTACACAGTAAATTTCTTATTCATTTTCATGAGCTTTCTTTTCCATTCATCATTGATTTAGCAATGTGCAAGTGTGTGGTGCCACTGCATAATTACAGGTGTCTGTTTCATTTTTACTAGACAAGTTATAATTAATATGTAAATTCTTTTCTTTTTTTCTGTGGGAGAGAAACATGTTGGAATACTGAAGAGCAGTGTGTGAGCTATGGGACAGTGACATGATAAATATAAGGAGAGTTCATTTTTCTTGTGTGCTGAGGAAAGTAAATTGTAAGCTTTGATATCCCTTACTACTGACAAAATTGTGTAAAGTTCTGCATCAGGAGGCAGATTCAAAAACAGCAGAAGCTGAAGTGCAAATAGAAATATGAGACAGGAAGAGAGACACAAATGGTTGCCCTGTACGCAAGCATGGTAGAAAAATCATACAGAAAAGAAAAAGGACACAGACAGAGAAATAGGATCATACAGAGAAGTAAAGTAAACATATAATAAAAGTGCTTATTCTGAATTTGACTTAAATATACGTATATCAAGAATAAAACCAGTTTAGCTATTCTGGGTGTAAATGAGAGTAAATGGGAAGTGAGTCCAAACCACTGTCTGAGAAACCAGACAATTCCCATGTCCACGGCTGTGAGATACTATCAGTATCAATTTTGCCTTCTCTGAAAACTTTTCTACTCACTCACAACTTCAGTGAACCTAGGACCAACCTCCTCTTGAGGATAAACAAAACAACACAGATTAGATTCTAGAAAAATAAGACTAAAACAAATATTGCCTGGATTTTTTTTTTTTTTCCTGCTAGGAGAGCTCAGTTTAGCTTTTATGCAAGACCTAACCTGACAGTTGCCAACGTAGGTTGTAAGTTGCACTCTTATGTGATTAAACTGAATTTCCCAGGAATTGAAATTAAGATCCCCTTCTCAGCACTGAAAGAATCAGAAAGTTGACACTTTATTTGTTATTTTCCTCTATTCATTTTTCTGTACCCAAGATGCGTGATGACAAGAGATCCAGTCTTACATATTCTTGCAGTACTATATGGAATTCCAAGGACTTCAGTGGGACACTTCCAGGCTGCATGTTCACCACACTCAGGAGCTAGAAGATTGTCACTGAGTGTAATGCCATGTTAATGCAAGCAGCCATGCCAATTGATCTTTTTCAGGCTCCATTTTAAAATCAGTTATCTCAAATAGATCTCTTTGTTCCTGCTGTTTACCCCGATGGATTTAATATCATCTTCCCTCTCAGCCTTAGTCTACAAGATATTTTCATCTCTTCTTTCTATGAAAGGTTGTCTATTCCCTAATCATCCTAGCATGCATATGTTCCAGTATGAATTCATCACTCTTGAAGACAGGTGACCAAAAGTGCAAGCTGTTGTCCATGAGAAGCCTAACCTCCAAGTGCTTCCTCCAGTCTGAAACTTTTCAAACCCAAAAGAAATATATAAACTGAACATAAAGCATACTAGTTTTCCTATCATACATAAGGTACATTAGTGAGGTATCAAAGGAAAAGGTAAAGACCAGATACAGTAATATGGAAACAAGGAAACCCTTTTTAACGCAAATAGTACAAGTAACACATACCCTATATAAAATGGTTTACATAGTTTACTGTTTTAGGAAATTAAAATCAAAGTACCTAATCACCTGCTTTTTTCATACACACAAGTTTTTTGCACCCATGACAAGAGAAACTGGAAAAAAACAAACAAACAAATCTCACATACAAAGCACATAGTCACACTTTCAGAAGCGCTTATTAAAATGGAATATTACACCAAAAGTAATACACAATTTATTATACAATAATCCACAGATATTATTTTTTCTAGATATAATTAGGTTAATGTTCAGAGGAAAATCTATCTAGTTCATCCAGATTCTGGGAAGAAAGTTGTTCCCTCATTATCAGAACTTCACTCCTCCAATACTCCATAACTCCTTCAATACTCCTACACTGAATGTGATATTGTCTAGTTGATTCAGTTCTACATAGGCTATAGAATCTCTAGATAGGAAACTTAGGAGACCCTAGGTGAAAAACTTCATTTTTCATGTAAAGTCACCGATTTCAAACAACCCATCTTCTCTTACCTACCTCTTTTAAGCTCTCTTCCTAACACCTTTCAGAAGACAGTGACTCACTTTCTTCAGGGTACTATTGTGTATATAAATGTTGAAATACTTTTATATCACAATGTAATCATATTCATATCTTAGAATCATTCATAAAATCAAAACATTAATAAATTTTCAATAAAGTAACAGAATACAACTCAGGGAACACCAAAGAAACAAAATTATAGGATATAATAATCAATAATAAATTATAGCGAGATATAGAATTCCATCTCTCTAAGCTGTGGCCTGGAGGGTTATACACATGTAGATGTGTGTTTCTCTCTCTCTGTGTGTATAATGAGCCAAAATTTTCAGCTACTAGAAGCTCACAATCAATTCATTTGTATGCTTAGCATTTTTAGAATGCAATCCATCTCTTTACATACTTAGTACAAAATTAGGATATTAATTGCAGGCACCTGTTTCTGAAAATATTGGTTTAGATTTCAAAGTTGGAGATAAGCAATTGTGGTTCTTTTTAAAGTGCATAGACAAACCTCCTAAGAAATTTACGTCCCATGTCACTACAGAGGTGTTTGGCCATCTTCCCTAAGTTGTAAAAAAACAAGTGCACATAAAAATCTATGATGACATATAATTTGCTTAGAACTCAGAGAAGTGACAAACAACAAATCAGTTCACAGTCCTTCTAAAACTGCCTAATTTAGGTGCTGTCTCATCTAACTGTTAAGAGTTTAGTGTTGGAGGTACAATGCATTCTACTTTGCCTAACTCTAAATATCCTACATGGAGAATAAAAGAGGTAGCAGTTGGGGATTCAGTGCACTTACTTTAGGCACTTTTCTCTCCATTGTCTATACAAGAATGATAAATCCTCAGAGGGTCATATAGTTAGCTGAATCTCTTTCACTGAGTTTATAGGGAGCAAACTGATGATACCAAACATTTTTACTTGGATTCAGAGTGTTTAAGATAGATCCCTATTTGGTCATTAAAATACTTTCCTCAGATTTGAATTCAAGAATGGAGCCTAGAAACTTTATCATTCACTCCACCAGAAATCAGTGCTCAGTTATGCACAAGCTAACTGGTATAGTCCTATTTTTGTAAGACATTAGCCAGACTGGATCCAAGGTGGATAAAGGCACCACACATTCCTTATTAGTCTACTTTATTGTCAATAGAAGACATCAGGAAATGAGGGTTACAAAATTCCCTGTGAGTGTAATGGCATCTGACCAATATTTCTTTACCCTGGTAAATTAAAAAACAAAACAAAACAAAACAAAAAAAACACACAAAACCCCTTTTTCCTTCTACTACTCATCACTCATATTCAGAGAAGTACCATTTGATCAGCTGTGCTGGTAAGACTGTTTGGGGAGATCACCCATCAAAATAGTCTGAGGAAGTGATTCAGGTGAGAGATAATGAAGTTCACTCCATGGCTGCCTAATTTTTGTACCATCACAATCGAAGGAGAAATGCTGGAAGAAAGAGGAAGACAATCTACTTAAGCCAGAACCAAACCAAAAAAATTGTTTCTCAAACTACTTCCTAAATTACGCAGATTGTGTTATCCTCTGACAGTCCACAGAGACAACAGTGACTAGCCATTGACTCATGTAGATCACTC
This sequence comes from Apteryx mantelli, assembly GCF_036417845.1. Taxonomy (NCBI): domain Eukaryota; kingdom Metazoa; phylum Chordata; class Aves; order Apterygiformes; family Apterygidae; genus Apteryx; species Apteryx mantelli. The sequence goes on from NC_089978.1 coordinate 38,214,386, forward strand.
TTCTGGTGGCCAGACACTTAAAATTTTAGCGACAGAGTAAAATTTCAATGCAATAGTATCCTAATGGGTGGGACTGTATTACACTCTGAATTTCTATCAAATTTATGAGTTCAATTTTATGTGTTCAGTCCTAGAAATAAAAACTTGCAGTCATGCATTTTCCAGTAAATATATAATATGTCAGAAGATCCAGAAAATACAAAGACACAGAGACATGTGGGCCAAAACTGCAGACTGTTTTTCAAGCATTGTTCATAAACTTTCACTTTCTACTATCTGAACTCCTCCCGTGGGTTTTCCTGTAGGAGGAAATGAGCAAACCCATTGCTTTATGTGTACAGCCCACTTACATCTATAATTAAAGTTCATTCTTTTAATACACAGCAATTCTAAGATGAGCTTACAATAGATTTTTTTTTTTTTTTTTTTTTTGCTGAGTACCAGTCATTCGGTGAAAAACAATTGTCATTTCTAAGTTATTTTAGTAATTTATGTCTTTAACCAAGTATTTTAAGCCTTTTTAAACCTATCATTCTTGTAGGTTCACAAGGTCTACTAAAGTAGGTCTACTTTTTGGGTAGTTATATTTTGGGTCAGAATTTGGATTCCTCAGAAAAAAATATCTGGTGTGAATTCTACATGTGTGGTTTTTAGTACCTTCAGCTTCTTCTTTTATATTTTAGTATTAAAGCTTAATTCATATTGTTGTCATTTGTTGGTATTTCATTTATGTTATTTATGTTCATTTTCAAGTTATAATCCTTCTGCAAACTTAATTCCAAATTGCACATACATATAAATACATACAGGATTAGATAAATGTAAATTTGAAAGACAAACAGTTTTCAAACTGTTCTTGAAACCACAGGTATTCTTTATATTTAAAATAGGAAACTGACAGCACTGCACTAGCTGAGAAACGAGACAGCTTTCTGAGCTACTTTCTCTGTAATTGTCTATAAAGATATATTCATCTGAACTTAACAGACTAGAATTACTTTATTGCTTTTAAGTTGGTAATAATTATATGAATTACCTCTGAGCTGAAAGTCATACACTTTCTGTACAAACAACAGTATAATTCATATTTTAAGGAACAATGCCCCTTAAGTCATTTGCAATATCATAATATGCTAAAAGATTTATTTTACATACAACTTCTATCTTAAAATTGCAGAAAAAAAGTAAAAAAACATACATATACCAGAAGGTGAAAAATAGGACTCTCCTTCCTTTTCAGTTGGAACTGGAAGAAATGTAAAGAAATGTTACTAGATTAATCAGGGAGTGGAAAGCCTTTCATGCAAAAAAAAAAAAGGGGGGGGGGGAGTTGACTGCAAGCTAATATGAACTCTTCCTATCCCTTCAAGGCGAGTGCACTATAAACCCTTAAAGGGAAGTAAACAGCAGGGAGGGAAAGCAGAATTTGCACTAAAGAATAATGTTGTCATAAGAACAATATGAGTACAGGAATCTGTAAAATCATAGGTCTCTAACTATCAGAGTAGTGAGAATATGGAGCGGCCTTCCACTATAAATAACAGGAATATAATAATTAGAATCATACGTGACTAGTTTATAGAAAGATTTATATAAAAGAAAATGCTTTTTCAAGATGGCGAAGATTGAACTCGATGGTTCAAAGGACCCTTTCCTTTGAAATCCTTTTGGTTCATCTTTTTTTTTTTTTTTTTCCTCCCCAAATCTGGAGTTCCCCATGTACTCTGGTACATGTTTAGTCCAGCGAACATGATGCCCAAGAGTAGGGGTTCATAATATGTCCCAAATTAATTTTTAAAAAAGGTTATATCCTCCATTCAGTTTGCTATTCCATTCAATCTCAGATCAGTACCCAAATTGTCTTACACTTCTCTATTTTTTTCTTTCTTCTTTAAATCACATTGCCTTAATTTAGCTAAACTTCAAGAAAATAGATTTATTCTCTTAGAAGGAAGATGGATAATTAGATCTTGCTTGAAAATGATTAAGTCTCATTGAGAAAAAAACTAGTGAGAAACATTTAATTGTAATTGACTGAGACTGCTACATTAAGAGAATATAGATCAAAATATTTGGCATGCACAACTAATATAGCTCTAAACAAAAAAATATAGGGACAGGCACACAGTGCAAGTGATCTCTGCTATATTATCTGTCTTCAAGCACATGATAGCAAATATTACCAGGAATGACACTACAAAATCATCATGCCTGTATAATTTTGGTACTTGCATAAAGTATGCCTTCTATTAGCACCTTATAAGCTGGTATATTTTCAGTTCCTCCCTAAAAACAAATCTACAAATGGAAGAAAAGCCACAAGGACGACTATTGTCATGATTCCACTTATAATACCTTTTACAATGCCCTTCTGTTCCAGAGGATAGTAATGATGTCCCAAGTCTTTTATACCCATTTTTGTCTCCTTTTTGCCTTTGCTGTTGGGTAGTGTCAAGCTACTGTTTCACCGGGAATTAGCTTACAAAGGCTGTTTTATGGTTGTTCAGAGAGCACCTTCCCACAGGGACCTTTAGTGTCACCTCAGTAATGCAACCAGCTGCCTTCGGCCCAGTGCCTAGAATCCCACATTTATTTTTACCTTTGACTGGCTTTCATTTTCACGTGATGTCAGAAAATATTTGCAAAAACTCAGTGTGAGTCCTAATTTTGTAATGTTGCACCTTCTGGCAGATGTCAATTAAAGGTTTGATGATGGGGAAGAAGCAAGGAGAGGAAGACTCTGCAAAAAAAAAAAACAAAAAAAAGCTGATGTGTTGTCAAAAATTGGCTATGTTTACTTTTAAAATCCAGCATGTATTTAGTTAAAGTAATAGTGTGTGGAATGGTTCTAAATAAGGCAACGAGTTATAAAGCCTGAGGCCAAAAGAATGTCAGTTTGCTCATTATTGCACATTTCCGAGAGGGAAGCAGAGCTAAGTAAGGGAGGCATAGAGAGCGCCTTTTTAATTTAATTCTGAGTACAATCTGTATCAATTTTAAACAATTGAATTTAAACAACAGACATGGGAACCCAGCGCTGGATTAAAGCTAGGTATTTATTCCATAATACTAACAGGAACGCACATTTTTAGACAAGCTTTTGAATCAGTTGCAATTAGTCTCCCGATCATGCCAGAAGGCAGATATTGGATTTGATTTGGATTTAGATACTGATATTTACACAAATCCACATCTGTATTAAAGATGACAAAATACTTCTATTTCTCATGCAAGCTATTAATTTGTGGATCACTAATAGGAGATGCTTCACAGTAGAAAGAAGCTAGATCACTTGTAGCAAGACTGACAGTCAAGTGAGATAAATGTTTTGTGACCTTACAGTGAGTTTTCCCCCTGTGGGTGGTTTGTTTGCTTGTTTGCTTGTTTGCTTTAAATTTGTCTGATTTGAAATCAGTTATGGAACTGCACTGTCATGCACAGGAACAACCAATGTCTATATGACTCGTATCCATTTCCCAGTCCTCCTAGTAAAAATAACTTTGAAAACTAGTGACCAGCCCAATATTGACTTTATCCTGGTATTTCTGGCACTTACAAAGTGTAAAGCAGCAGTGCATTTTTGTGCCAGAACAGGGATCAGATTTCGTCTCTCTTCCTCAGTATGAGAGTTTCTTAATATGGCCATAATTTCAATAAGACTGTGATAGCTGCACAGTCACATTTCTCATCCCAGTGTCCTTTGTTTCAGAGGGGCAAACCAAGAAATGTTTCACTGCTTTTTTGGGCCTGCTCAATTCTGCTCTGAATACTAAGACTCAGATCTTTTCCTGAGTCCCTTTTGACTAATCTTTTCCCACTCTAATTCCAGGATGCAGTATGGAGAATCACACAATGTCCTGTTTTTCTCTCCATCCTAAGAAGAATAAAGCTGAAATGAGAATTAACAGGGAAGGGAGATTATATTAATTCTACATGGCCAAGTCAAGGCTGAGACAAGCTAAGCATCTATTTATATTCAGAATACTTCCAGAGTAAGTTATTACTTCTAGTAGACCTGAGGGTAGGGTAGGATCTCACCTAACTTTTGACACCTTTTGTATGGATACTATGTCTGATCTCAATATGTAGCTTCCACATTTAGTTAGTGAAGAGGAACAGACACTTCTAGGGTGCAGTTCATCTCATTGAAAAGTAGTCATCTAAAACAGGTTAGATGAAGTATGCTGTAGATTCACCTATTTCTCTATTTCCTTATTTTTGACTATAGAGATGTTTATGTGACTCTCTCAGATGAGGAATTCTGCATGTAAACAATTCCAGTGTCAAGGTAGATGAAAGCCACCCTCACTGTTTTAGTTATACTTCTCCCCCTTGAAGCCAAAAGGAAATCTGTTCTGATTTCAAATGGAAAAGCATTGCATCTTTTCCTTTTTTTTTCAATAAGACATAGTTCACATAAATTTCCATAGTTAAATGATATGTACACAGGAACAGGATCCTGCTAAGTACATAGTTATTGACCAGTCCAGTGTTTGACAAAAACAACGTATTTTCCCTATTTTCCTCTTGTCCTTAATGCAGATGCTACAACAATATGGCCCTACTTTATAAATCTGTCTTAGAATTTTCCATTCCATTTGTGGTAACACCAGTCAAACAGTCTACATAAATGCTTATTATTCTGTTTTAGTACAAATGAAAATGCCCACATTTTATATTTAGCCTAAACGGTGTTGCTGTAGAGTTATAATGCAATATTAAAAAAGAATAATTTAGAAACTGTGGTTTGTTCCTGTGCGGTAAGGAACACGTTATTTCAGCCTCTGATACGTGAAGGTCTAAAAGGTCACTTCTTTCCTTACACATGCAAGTTCTCCACAAAGCTAATGTTTTTTTTCTGAATTCCATTAGCTTTTTATCAAAGGCCTGCAGGTGTTTTGATGTATTCAACAAAAGATCTATTTAGCAGGCATAGTGGCTGCAAACATTAGCAGGGATTGAGAACAAAATTACTGAAGATGTGCTTCAATGCATCTTTTTGCTTCAGTATATTCAGTGCTTAACTGTGTATATGTTGTTGTTTCAATCCACAAAACTCTTAATTAACACCTAATGGGTCTTTCATGTTACATGGAAACCTCACATATGCTTGTTGTACAATCTTATTTACATAATAATGCATGAATTCATTTTACATTAGCCTCAGCAATAACCAAGATGGGATTGCTCATTTCCATTAAGTCAAACCACCTTGCTACTAAGGAAGTCTAATGCTACAGATTTATTTTATATGATTTATTAATGAGCTATTTATAGTACAAGGAATGTTCCTAGAAGCAATTTTCCCAGAGTATCAAAGTTGGGTCAGCCCCATATTGATGTAACATTTGTGATTTATTCTGCAAACAAGGTAACATTTCTGAGCAGCATTATCAAGTACATCTTTATGCAGAATATCAAGACATCTAAACTCATCATTTTTTTCTCCTGATTACTTTCCAGAACACATCAAATGATTTATAGTATACATAAGGAGCACATATTATCTAGGTTCTATGTAAAGATCAGTACCTGAAACATGCCTATTTAGAGTCAACTTTTCCTCTCAGGCTGATATAAATCTGCTTATGACAGTGGAGCTCTTTCTGATTAACTCCTGAGAAGAATCAAGCTCTTAATGTACACATTAAAAAAGAATATGTTAGTAATGAATAACCTTCAACCTGTTTAAGCTCTGGCTATTAACTTCATTGCACAATCATGGCATATGCTTGCCTGTGTTAGATATACACACATAAAAATAATACAGATTTACAGTGAAAAAGGAGGATTTGGGTCTATGAAGTTAATGCAGAAAAGACAAATAATGCTTTATTTAAATAGAATTCAGAAAATTTTAAAACAATTTCTATAAATGCAAATAACATTTACTAAGAATCAGTTCTGTCTTTTACTGAGCTCTTTGAAACAGTAGATTTAATTGAGAATGTTTTATACATGTTAAGGCTAAAAGGACTGGGTAATAATACTTTAACTTGACTTTTGCAGTAGCATAGACTTTAAAATTTCACCCAGTCCTTCCTGCAACAAGTGAAATGTGCTTCTATTTGAAACAGAGAATATCTGTTGGAGATGGAGGTTATACTATGTTTCTTGACAATCTGCTATAATGACTAATTATACAGGTTAAAAAATTTGCACTTTTTCCTTTTTTTTTTAACTTCAACTTCTAACATTGGTGTTAGTTTTGCCTTCCCTGCAAGATTAAAAGCTTTTCTGTATCAGGTATCATCCTCCTCAAATAATATGCTTAGGTCATATTTTCACATGATTTTTGATAATATATTTATTTATATCACACTTCCATTGTTTCCAACATTTAAACTTGTCTAGATTCCCTTGATAGATAAATAAGAAAATTAAGACCACTGTGGAAAAAACAGTGGCAAAAGTATTCTAAGGAACAATAATAAGGAAAGGCATTTGACTATGAGGAAACAGGAATTTGAGATTTGACATTGTTTATTGAACTGGTCAGACTTTTATTCAAAACAGTGATTTATTTTTTTTTTCTTTCCTTTATACTTCTTAGCAAAAGCAGTAAGGGATTTGACTTTCAAATAGTTTCATTTGCAAATAATTTCATGGTGTTTAATAGGTGTTATATTTCTACCTGATACGTTGAGTGTTGTTTGTCTAATTGTAATAAATTTCCTAGGAATGGATCACAGGAATCATTACTCTTGACATCACTTTGTGAGATAGTTATGGAACATCATGGGAGGCATAGTCTGGCTTTATATTCCAGCCCAGGAAGGATAATGAAACATAGAAAATCTAAATTAGTTCCATGATACATCAGAGCTGCTGAATGACAAATATCTGTTTTGGTTTTGTTTTCTTGTTAAACTAATTTTTCGCTGGAAAGAAGACAGTTTTCACAGAATGGCAGGTGCTTGAATTACACTCTTTTCTCCCAGGCCTATTTGTGCATTTAAGTAGTCATTGGAATAGTATACTAAGATACTGCTGAGATTTGGTTAGGGTCACTGGCTTCTCATACCCGGAATAGTAACCTAAAAGTTAGATGACAATGACATGATACTTAGGACTACTTTTTCTCTAAACCAATAAATCATTCTTCCCCTCATAAATAAAGAAATTCTTGGTTCTGCAGTGACTTGGACTGATTTGAAGGGATTAATTATGTCTTCTTCACTCTGTACCCAGATAGTTCTTAGAACTCCAAAATATGTACAATGAGGTATTGAACTCATCTGTCACTCCCTATGCGGATTCTGTAACCTTTAGACTTTCATGCAATACTGTCATCAACTGCTGTGTTTAAAAACAGGTTAACCACTAACTGTGTTTTCTAAGGACCCATTCCAGACCAGTTTTGGGCATACAAAAAGCAGAATTTTAGGAATTTAGTGAACTCTGTGACCATACAGTAAAACTCTGGATACCAAAAATTGTGGAATACCATAAAACCATTTTAGATAAAGAATTATTGCATTGGATCAAGGGTTTTTGTTTGTTTGTTTGTTTGTTTGTTTTTTGTCTTCTGATGTGAATATTCGAGAAGAGAGGATCTTGGACGGCTCATCAGGAATATGGGTGGAAATACAAGTTTGTTAGATAATACAAAGAGTCTTGATTCAGGTGCTCACATAGAGGTGTTTTAAGCTGTTTAATATGCTCTAATCTGATTTTCCTCTGCCACTATGGATGGACACAGGTTTCCTGATGAATTTGTGCCTATCATCTAGTCCTACATTGATATCTCAGATTCATCTAAAATATATCAGAAACCTTTATGTGGGCTACTCAAGTGTTTAAATTATAGATGGCTATAGATCAGTAAGAAGATTCTAAATACCTTTGATACATTTTGCAGTATTTTATGTTTTGTACACTACAAATCTTAGAAAGTAAAATGAGGCTCTAAATGTGAATTTGGCAGCATTCTAATATGAAAAAAAACATTGTTTAGAGTACTTATTAATACACTACATCTCAGACTTTGACATTAATGACTAGGAAAACTACTGTGAATTACTGTGCTTTGAAAGTGAGTCAACAAAGTGGTAACAATAAAAATGCCTCAGAAACTCACCTTTGTAAGTTGTCATTTTTTCTTAAGCATTGATGATAATAGCTTTTAATTATGCTTCAAGATATTTCATATGAAGAGTCAAGCACTGGTAATATGAAACCTTGCTTACTGTGTCCGATGTTAATTCTTTGCTGATTTGAAGAGTGACATTATCCAAGTTTGTTAAATTGTTAAAGACATGGATTAATAAATCTCATGTATTTAATATTGCCTTCAAAAAGAAAACGGTTTCTTCTCTCAACATGATAATGGAATGATCCACTATACAGAGAATTTCAGAAAACAAAATGACTCTTCTAAAGAGAAGTACATAAAAATTCAATCTATAGGTACAGGACAGTAGGGGGAAAAAAAGAAACTAAGATTTTCCCACTCCCTCTTATGAGTGTGCATGGAGAGTGGGAAAGGCATTGAATTAAGATCTGGATCATTTGGAGTGTTTCTGAAAAAAGGCTTCATTCTAATCCATTGTTGTCTTCTATCTTAACAAGTGTAGATCTCGACAGTGGCTTACTGCAAATATCATTAATGTTATCACAGTTTTTAGTTCATTGTCTATATTAAGAATGAAGAAGCTGCTCTAAATTTATGACTGGTTTATATGCACAACTATATGTGTATGTATGCCTGTATGTATGCGTAAGTGTGCATATGTGTGGGGGGAGTAAGTGGAAGTTAATGCTTTCTCTGATGCTGGCTATCTATGTAAGCTCAGAGTAAAAATCCAAATAATTACCTCCACTAATGTGGGATGAAGGTTCTGGCTTATCTCACCTGGCTACAAGGAAAGCTTGTTTACTAATAGGGAAATTCATGTAGGACTTCTTAAACAGAGAAAAAAAGTTAAAAAAAAAAAAAAAGTTAAAAGCTGAGATCTCAGAAGCTATTTGAGATGAAGGGTCTTCAAAGAAGCAATCTATAACTTCATTCCCAGGAGAACTGCTTCATATTAGGGCTAAATTAGGATTGCTTAGCAGCTTGAGGCAAATGTCAAGCATGGATAGTTATTTTGGGTTCTGTTCTTTTAACCCCTTCTTTAGCTGTTTTTTTCTGTCTACATGAATAAATAAACCTTTAACTCAAACAAGTTGTTATTTGTTACCAGCATTTCATATAGCTCAGAGAAGAACTGGAAATAATCTAAGCAGGGAAAAATCCAGCTGGACTTGGTTATGTCAGTTTAAACACAAAACTCATCCAATTACTCAGTGCCATGGTGCTGAGTTTTTGAAGCTTTGTCTGTACTGATAAACTGGGCCAGGACCCATAATCTCTGAGAGCAAACTGCAGGGCCTGGCTCACGTTCATGCCTAAGTTCTCTTTCATCCCTTCAAAACAGAGCTGGCTCTCATGCCAGTGAGAAACACTTCCTGCACAGGCTAACTAGTGAAAGGATCATATGCGTTGTCTGAGACACAATGATTGCATGCCAAAATCCGGTCAGGGTGATCACGCTAACAACATGAATGAATCAGTATGGAAGACCACTCAAACTGATGTCTTGGCCCCCATTCCTTTATTAAAACAGAAATAGACAAATCATTTAGAATCTAGAGAAAGGTAACAAAATTGGTGAAATTATTTTAAGTAACATACAAACATACATAATACTGTCTACTCTAGCTAGAAGATGGATCTGGGACTGCTGCAGAAAACTGAAGCCTAACAGGGAGACGAAGACAGGGCTCAAATGAGCTCAGGTTGGAACTGCGATGGCATCCCTCTATGTTCAGCATACTTGTGTGCAGCTTCGAAAGAGGGAATTGCTCTCCTCAGCCTTGCTCACATGGAAAATATGAATAATTTTGTCAGTGTAAACCAAGCTGCATATTCTGCAAGTTACTCCACTAAAACTTTTCCATGCATCATCAGTATGAACTAGACACTTGTGTTAAAACTTTGGAGCAACTCCTAGTGAACTATTTTGTTCCAAATTTTAAATTCAATCCTAGTATGATTGGTGCTTTATACTGAATATGGCTAATGTTGTTCAGTACTGGAAGATGGCAGAATTAGGTTTACAGAAAACAAATTCAGGTTAGGTTTCCATCAAGGCAAGAAATGAACATTGGTTTAGAAAGATCTAATTACCAACACCAAACTAAATTATTATGCTTTCTGCTTTTTCAGGTCTCTGAATAAAATGTAAATGTAAGAAATATTTCCACTTTAGATTAAAATGTAAAAACTTTGGAGTTTTTGTTTGTTTGTTTGAATTTGTTCATGCTATGCAGAAAGGCAAGGAATTTGATAGTCACACTGAGCAACACATCACTATTACAATATGAACATAGAAAAGGTTTGTACGATTTTTCTTGGAACTGCTACAAAGTTTTGTTTTAAAAAGATATTTCACTCTGACAAATAAAATAAAAAATACATGAACCCAGGAACAAGTATCAAGGTGTTAAAAAGGAAATCATTGTTTAAAGGGGATAAAAACTACCAGCTGTAGATCACGTAAAGTGAGCAAGAGTTCTTGAAATCTTATTAAGCAGAAAAGCTCATAAGAAGTGAGGCATTTTGTAATCCACATCCTAGCTTCCTGAGTAGCGAAAGGTTTTACTGCGTGAAGCCCAATGTTTCAAAATCTGTTGCATTACTTCTTATTAATGCTAACTAGTTTTTTCTGAAACTAAGTGGAACCTGTTTTTCAGTTCAATTGCCTTAAAAGAACATTGAACAGAATGTCCAAAACCTGTCTCCTCAGCAAAATGTCTGTGATGTTCCTCAAGGCCTTAGCTGAAATAGTGTTAGTCGAACCTACCAAACTTAGTTGAAATTTAACTCTATAAAAAGTACTTTGCCACACTATATTGATCCTGGTTTATATCACATTAAAAAAACTCCAAAAGCACTTCTAGAGGTCCTAAAGAAGCTTCTCAAAGATATAGCAAAAGGGCTTTGGAAGTTTTGCAACAGTCTTGGAGAAGCTGCTTCTGGAAGACAGGCACTTGAGTAAAAAGAAGGAAAAAAAAAAGACAAAAGACATACAATATTGAAGTGTGCATAGTTCACTGAAATTTGTAAATAGAACAATTTTCTGTGATTTCATTGGAAAAGAAATTTCATATATAGGTCATTTTAAGCTCCACAGAGTAGAGAGTCTTTAATGCAAATGAGATTCAGCTTTTAGTTGTTGTTTGTTTGCTTGCTTTGTTTGTTCGTCTTCTTTTATTTTAAACCTCTTATGTTTTTTTACAATGGAAAAGAAGATGTGTAAGGGAGGACAAGAAAAAAGAAATGCTACTCTCCCACAAACAAAAAGAAAAAAAATCCCAAAGAATTCCCATGCACACTAACTGGGGTTACAAAGACAAAGGCGAAGTATTACATACTACTAGCAAGAGCGTTGCTTGCTTATCAGTAGTACCATTTACAAAGCACCCACAGACATTTGACCTTTATTTTCCAATGACCAGTTGTGTTTAAAAAGAAACACTTTGAAAAAATTTGGAAAGTATAATCACCAAGAATACTTATTTCCTCACTGTGAAAAGTGATTTAATATGTGTCTAATTAAAAGCATTTATCATCTTTCTGCTCTCTCCTTTCTTGTCCTTAACTACAATGCAATCATTTTAGTGATTGATGCCTTCAAATTGGTGTGTTTAACTTAGTCATATGACTAAAAATGAATTAAGTACTCAGTGGGTAAAAACACTTTGCTGAATGTTAGACTATTTATCATGTGACAAATTGTAGTATGTGGATTCTATTAACCCTTTTAATGTTCTTATAAAGATAGATTAAAATTTCTGTTGAAATAGGTCAGTTAAATAGGTTCAAATCTATTAACCTGTACAGAACAGCCTCAAGGTGTACATGCAATACACCATTTCGATAACATCGGAGGGAAATGGTTTTAAGTATTTAAAATATTGGTGAAAAAGTTACTGGTCCAATGACTGCGTTAGGCTCTGTCAGAACTGAATGATATGGACATATCTATTTCATAGAACAGCTTTATCTCCTGAAGGGTTATTCCTTTTTTTTTTTTTTTTTCCCCCTTAATTTTGATCACTTCATAGTTAGCAAATTTAGTATCTGGGAAAATCCTTAGCTTTCTCTTATTTGGCCATCTTGGAAGAAATTGTAGCACTAAAAGCTATCTTAGTGAATCAGAAACTCTAACTGAAAGTAATTATCAATATATAAATTATAAGGAAAAGAAATTATAAATGTATAACTTGTAATGAATGACCTATCTTGGTGGAAGTTACAAGAAAGAAGATGATCTCTGCAATCCTGTCTAAATAAAACAAGACATTTCTGATTGTATCTCTTTCTAAGGCCCTTAATCACTGAAAGGTTGGAAGTTGGGTATATATTTTAGGAGGATTTATTTAGAATATACTTAAAATTTAGATATAGATTATGCGTTCCCACCCCAAAAGTAAAACAGAAGTTCAACCTTAGCAAAGGTTGCAAAGCAAGGGTGGTCTGTCAATCGCTCGTTTTCCAGCTCATTCCAGATGAATCGGCTCAGAGCTGGGAAGATGTAATCAAAGTCTTGTTTGTTTGGGTAGTGCTTTTGTGCAGGCTTCACCCCATTACAAAAATTCTCATGAACTCAAGCACACTTTCCAAATGATCATAAAAGAAAACAGACCAAAACAAGCCATCTGATTTTTAGGCAGAGTTTAATTAATTTCTGAAAAAGTTTATAGCTGGGAACTGCACTGTGATTCAGGATGTTCTTTTAATCCCGTGTTCCTGACAAGTTTCCATTTGAAAAATACATATTTTTAAAATTATATCTTTTAATTATATTGTTTTTATTATGTTGTAAAATGAATATATTAAGGAATGGAAGAGTGGGAGTTGTAGAGCCAGTAGTACTCCATAGTATGTTTAATCCCTATATTCTGATCTTTCAAAGATATATTAAAGGTAGCTGAACTATAAAGAATGCTTCTTTTCCCCCATATGGATTTACCACCAGGAACTAAAGAGACTTTGACCTTCAGAAATACTTTAGTGTCACTCTCTGAATCTTGTGATGCAGTCTACACTATACCATTTCCCCCTTTTAAGTATGCCTTTACTTCCTAGTATCCCAGTATCAAGATTTCATCTCATAACAACCATTCCCAGTCAATTTGTTGAGACACTTTTTTGTTTTGTTAGGAAATGTAAGAAATCTCCAGTGCAAATGTCCCAGCATAAGCACATAACCTTCATTCATATACCACAGAGTGATCATAGTTCTACCAAAATTGCATAATATATCTGTATATATCATGCTAATTATCATTAGCTTCATAATACCAACTGTCTAATTTTGATTGTTTAGCAGACCAGAAAATTATTTAATCATGTGATTAATGTCTCCTTAACCATGTTTTATTATTAGGTTAAAGCCTTAATCTGATTTGAATTATTGTCAGGGACTGTACTAATTTATTTGTTTCTATAATGATGAGAGTACCTAAACCATGCACTAGCTAATAACCATAGCATAGCTACACTGTACATTCAAATATCCCACTGGCTAGTCAAGATATTTCCCCAGGTTTATTTCTCTGTTGGTTTGTTTTGATCAAGTACTCTGTATGGAAACATCAGAAGTGTGTTCCCTCCAGTACTTCGCCTGCTAACTCTACTCTGCCCCCACACAGATGAATTGATTCCCACGCCACCGGTCATAACGTGCCACCTTCTAGCTGCTGTGTGCTGTTCTCAGCTGGTCATAGCAACCAGTTCGCATACCGAGAAGGAACTTGTAGCCACTAGTCCTCATACAGTCCGGCTGCTTCTGGCCCCTGAGTTGCCTGTGTCAGCTTTGCCCATGACAGTGTTCAAGCAGGTTCTCCACTCACCCTCTGTTAGTAACTACTAATAATATGGATACAATCAAGGCAGGAAGCCATTTTTCTCCTGAGTTTTTTCATAACTGTAGGCAAGTAATTTTTAAAGGCTTATTAGCATCTGTCTGAGAGCAGAATGAGGAAAGTCTTAGGAGAGAAGAATGCATCTATTCTAATTTTCTTCATTAAGTGGACTAGCTCTTCCTACTTTATTCAGGACCACACATTCTTTATGAAGAAGTAATGAAAATAAAAGTTTACAAAGAGGTGTAATGGCAAATGGTGTTAAAAAAAGCCTGAACTAAACAAAGTTGTTTTTTTTTTAAACCACCACTTTCTCTTCACTAAAAATATAGCTTTCTGAGACTTTAAGTCAGGAGATAGAGGTTACAGTAATAAATCTATCATCAATTCATTAAAAGAGCTTTATACAAAAGAAATAAAATAATACATAGTCCAATATCACAAGCATTATTTTAAATGAAGATAGATTTTTTCATAAATTTCTAAAAATAAATTAAAAATACACATATCTATATATAAAGTAAAATTAAATACCTTCTCTTTGCTGCATAAATCAAGAAAATGACTTTTTTTATTATGGAGAATCTCTAAAAGATATAAAGTTTTTCTGAGGAAAAAAATCTTTTTTCTTGCTTGTATCATGTCTATATTTATATTGTTTCATTCTGAGGTCATGTATTCTGTGCACAATTTTGCTTTTCCAGTCTCTAAGCACCTGGGTATTTATTTTGTTTGTTTTTTGTGTTTTTTTTTTAAACCTGATACTACACAGGAAATTTAAAGTCATTATCTTGTCCAGGTTACAACACTTCCAGTTGAGCAAGAGAGTATTTGTAACAGTATGACATTTAAGAAACTTAACAAGTCTTGCCCTTCCAAGAGGGAGACACGAAACCTAAACTCTTGGGAAGTTCTGGAAGTAACATCTCAGCAATAAAAACAAAACAAACAAGAAACCTGCAAGATTATTTTGTGCACTTTCTTAAATAGTTTCTAATGGTATATACAGATTTTAAAAAATCCCAGGCATTGCAGAATAAGTCCAGATTGCAGAGTTCAGTACTTTCAGTTCAGTATTTTCCAATACAAAAGGATTTTAAGGTGTTCCATCAAAAAATCAGAAGTCTGAGTTTTGCTGTGATGATGATGACAGAATCAAAGAATGGTTGAGGTTGGAAGGCACCTCTGGAGATCTAGTCCAACCCCCCTGCTCAAGCAGGGTCACCTAGAGCACGTTGCACAGTATTGCATCCAGGCGGGTTTTGAATATCTCCAGAGAAGGAGACTCCACAGCCTCTCTGGGAAACCTCTTCCAGTGCTCTGTCACCCTCACAGTGAAAAAGTTTTTCTTCATGTTCAGATGGAAGCGTCTGTGTTTCAGTTTGTGCCCGTTGCCTCGTGTCCTGTCGCTGGGCACCACTGAAAAGAGTCTGGCTCCATCCTCTTGACACCCTCCCTGAAGATACACATTCATAAGATCTCCTCTCAGCCTTCTCTTCTCCAAGCTAAACAGGCCCAGCTCTCTCAGCCTTTCCTCATAAGAGAGATGCTCCAGTCCCCTAATCATCTTTGTAGCCCTTCGCTGGACTTGCTCCAGTAGTGCCACATCCCTCTTGTACTGGGGAGCCCAGAACTGGATGCAGTACTCCAGATGTGGCCTCAGCAGGGCTGAGTAGAGGGGGAGGATCACCTCCCTCGACCTGCTGGCAACACTCTTCCTGATGCACCCCAGGATACCATGGGCCTTCTTGGCCACAAGGGCACATTGCTGCCTCATGGTCAACTTGGTGTCCACCAGCACTCCCAGGTCCTTCTCCACAGAGCTGCTTTCCAGCAGGTCGACCCCCAACCTGTACTGGTGCCTGGGGTTATTCCTCCCCAGGTGCAGGACCCTGCACTTGCCTTTGTTCAACTTCATGAGGTTCCTCTCCGCCCACCTCTCCAGCCTGTCCAGGTCTCTCTGAATGGCAGCACAGCCCTCCGGTGTATCCGCCACTCCTCCCAGTTTTGTATCATCAGCAAACTTGCTGAGGGTGCACTCTGTCCTTTCATCCAGGTCATTGATGAAGAAGTTGAACAAGACTGGACCCAGTACTGACCCCTGAGGGACACCGCTAGCTACAGGCCTCCAGCTAGACTCTGCACCGCTGATCACAACTCTCTGAGCTCTGCCATTCATCCAGTTCTCAATCCACCTCACTCTCCACTCATCTAGCCCACACTTCCTGAGCTTGTCTATGAGGATGTTATGGGAGACAGTGTGAAAAGCCTTGCTGAAGTTTAGGTAGACAACATCCACTGCTCTCCCCTCATCTACCCAGCCAGTCGTTCCATCAGAGAAGGCTATCAGGTTGGTTAAGCATGATTTCCCCTTGGTGAAGCCATGCTGACTACTCCTGATCACTTTCTTGTCTTCCACATGCTTGGAGATGGCTTCCAGGATGAGCTGCTCCATCACCTTTCCAGGGATGCAGGTGAGGCTGACTGGCCTGTAGTTCCCTGGGTCCTCCTTCTTGCCCTTTTTGAAGACTGGGGTGACATTGGCTTTCTTCCAGTCCTCAGGCACCTCTCCTGTTCTCCATGACCTTTCAAAGATGATGGAGAGTGGCTTAGCGATAACGTCCGCCAGCTCCCTCAGCACTCGTGGGTGCATCCCATCGGGGCCCATGGATTTGTGGGTGTCAAGTTTGCTTAAATGATCTCTAACCTGATCCTCCTCCACCAAGGGAAAGTCTTCCTTTCTCCAGACTTTCTCTCTTGCCCCCAGGGTCTGGGGTTCCTGAGGGCTGGCCTGACCAGTAAAGACTGAAGCAAAGGCAGCATTCAGTAACTCTGCCTTCTCTGTATCCTTCATCACCAGCACACCCACCCCATTCAGCAAAGGGCCCACATTTTCCCTAGCCTTCCTCTTGCTACTGATGTATTTGAAGAAGCCCTTCTTGTTGTCCTTGACATCTTTCGCCAGATTTAATTCCAAACAGGCCTGAGCCTTCCTCGTCACATCCCTGCATACTCTGACAGTGTTCCTATATTCCTCCAAGTGGCCTGTCTCCCTTTCCACTTTCTGTATACTTCCTTCTTCTGGTTGAGTTTTGCCAGGAGCTCCTTGCTCATCCATGCAGGTCTCCTGCTCCCTTTGCTTGACTTCCTACTCATAGGGATGCTCCGCTCTTGAGCCTGGAGGAGGTGATGTTTGAATATTAACCAGCTGTCTTGGACCCCCCCTTCCTTCTAGGGCCCTAACCCATGGGATTCCTCCAAGTAGGTCCCTGAAGAGGCCAAAGTTTGCTCTCCTAAACTCCAGGGTTGCGATCCTACTTAGTGCCCTGCTGCCTCCTCGCAGGATTCTGAACTCCACCATCTCATGGTCACTGCAGCCAAGGCTGCCCCCGACCTTCACATCTTCCACCAGTCCTTCTTTGTTTGTTAGTACGAGGTCCAGCAGCCCACCTCTCCTTGTTGGCTCCTCCACCACCTGTGTCAAGAAGTTGTCACCAATGCTCTGCAGGAACCTCCAGGACTGTTTGTGCCTAGCTGTGTTGTCTTTCCAGCAGATATCGGGGGGGTTGAAGTCCCCCATGAGAACCAGGGCCTGGGATCATGAGGCTACTTCCAGCTGTCTGTAGAAGGTCTCATTGACTTCCTCATCCTGATCAGGTGGCCTGTAGTAAACACCCACAACAGTGTCACCTCTATTAGCCTGCCCTTTGATCCTTACCCATAAGCTCTCGACTCGCTCTTCATCCACCCCTAGGCACAGCTCAATACATTCCAGTTGCTCTCTCACATAAAGAGCAACTCCACCACCTCGCTTTCCTGGCCTGTCTTTCCTAAAAAGCACATAGCCATCCATGACAGCACTCCAGTCATGCAAGCTATCTCACCATGTCTCTGTAATGGCAATGAGATCATGGCCCTGCGACCGCACACAGATCTCTAGTTCTTCCTGTTTGCTCCCCATACTGCGTGCATTGGTGTACAGGCGTTTCAGAGAGGAGATCAAGCATGCAGGTTTCCCAGGAGGGATACAAGAGGATCCTCCATAGCCACATCCCATGCGCACTTCCCTGGCTGCATTCACCTGCTGGAGGCGTCCTGACTTGAGCTGTCTTTTGCCAGCTACCCTGTCACTATAACTCTCCCCTTCCCCCGTCCTTCCTAGTTTAAAGCCCTCCTTACCAGGTTGGCCAGCCTGTTGGCAAAGACCCGCGTGCTCCGCCTCGTGAGGTGGATCCCATCTCTTGCCATCAGTTGTCGATCTTCAAACAGGGTCCCATGGTCATAGAAACCAAAACCCTGTTGCCAACACCAGCGGCGCAGCCAGTCGTTAACTTGGGAAGTCCGTCTCCTCCTCCTCTCATCCATCCCCCTCACTGGCAGGATTGAGGAGAAGATGACCTGGGCTCCCAGACCCTTGACCACCATCCCCAGAGCTCTGAAATCCTGCTTGATGGTCTCCAGTTTGCCCTTGGCGTCATTAGCGCCCACAAGGAAGAGCAGCAGTGGGTAATAGTCCAAAGCGTGGACAAGCCTTGGCAGTCTTTCCATGACATCTCTCACACGAGCCCCTGGCAGGCCACAAACCTCTCTAGACATGGGGTCAGGTCGGCAGATAGGTGCCTCCGTCCCCTGCAGCAGGGAGTCCCCCACAACAATCACCCGCCGCTTCTTCCGGGCGTTCCGGCAAGGCGCAGGGTCTGTTGTCCCAGGTACTTCCCTTGCAGCCATGCCCATCTCCTCCTCATCCTGGAGGGCACTAAACCTGTTCTTCAGCTGCAAGTCCTCAAGAGGAGTAGGAGCCTTTCTCTTCCCACGAGCAGTGACCAGTTTCCAGCCTTCTTCTACGGTGTTATGATGTACCATTTCACACAGCACAGAGCCCTCCAGCAACTCCACTGCTGTGGGGGGTTGGGACTCCCAAAGCTGCACAGTCTCCAAGAATACCCTGTCTATCTCTTGCTCATCTTCTCAGATGCTGCACAGCCTACTGACCTCCTCCCGTAACTCCCTTACCTGACAACACAACTCATCAACAGCAGCACACCTCTTGCAGGAGAGCTGACTGCCAGCCCAGGCCTCCTGGAGAGGCCCCAAGCACTCCCTGCAGCCTGAGACCTGGAGAGCTGCATCTACTGTCAGAAGGTCTGTCTGGGTCCAAGCCTCTGACAGAGCAACTCCAACAGCCACTGGGGAATGTGCTCTGCGGCATGTCACAACCATACTTGAGGAAATGTACACCACAGGGAACAGAAACGAAGGCACCTTCATGCACCCTTCTGCACAAACTGCTGCCTCTGTTCACTGCACTCTAGGAGCTGTGCTCTAGGCCTGGCTCTTATATAGGCCTCTCCCTAGCACTGACTCACAGGGTGCTTGACCGCCCTAATCAAGGGCCACTGGGATCAAAGGCCCCAACTCCCTCTGGTCAGGGGCAACCAAGAGGGCTCTTTAGCAGCAGCCACTCCTAGCTAGAGCTTCTCCCAGGAGAAGTAAGGCCTCCTGCAGTTGTCCTTGCTTAGCTTCCCCTTTCCTGCTCGCAGCAATCACTTTTTAGTTCCTCAGAGGTCCTCCGAAAGCCCACAACATGATATTTTTACTAACAGAAAGTTTTATAGAAGATGAAAAGCATGTTTAGGAAATGAAAAAATCTTTTAATGAGAAAGCAAAACAGATTTTTAACAAACTTCCTTTGATCATTTGCTTTCTCTTGTTCTCTCTCTTGTTCACTCTCTTAAAAAAAAGAAAAAAAAAGAAAAAAAAAAAGTTCCTTGAACAAGATGAAGACGATATACAATAATGGAGCCACAGGGAAAATATTGTTTGTTCTAACAATATTTTAATTATTATGCATGTTATTTTCTTCTGGAACAATTGGAAAATATTATCTAGTCTCTGGAAGAGTAGAGGAAATCCATTTCTGAAAAACAGTGTTTTTTCCTTTGTTTTACAATATGAAAATAAGCACAGAAAATGTATTAAGTTACAGTGATGAATCTAAATGATTTTTTTTTCTTATCTTTTAGGTTATTTTTGCTTACTTCTATTTCTAAAAGAAGAGAAGAATTCATCTGGGGAAAAAAAAACAGTTTGTGTGCTGTCTTTATTATTTTCTGATGGATTCTTTAATTACTTCTGGTAGCTAGAGCTGTATGTCATAATTTTGAAAAACATATCTTAAAAACCATGTTTCTTTGTAATGTAGTACTACAGAGTGATAACTATATAGACTTCTATAAAACAGATTACCCAGATGAATTTCATTTATTCTGATTTCATGAGAAAGGGATCTTAAATTGTAGAATTATAATTGCAGAAATATAGAATTGCTGAACTGAAACTATTCACAAATTCTGTAAAAAATCAGGAAAAAGCTTTGGTAGAAACAAAACAGGAAGTTAATATAAAAATATCAAAATATGTTCTTCTGACATTTTCAAATATAATACATGAAATATTTAATTCTAGAAATGTTAAATCAGCTCATACAACATTTTCAAAACTTAATTTTTTAAGCAGATATTTTCAGTGGTATTTTTCATTTAACAATTGATTCTTCTTTAAAGAGTAATAGTAAAAAGACTTTAAATTGTCCAAAACAAAATATGGGTGGACCTGTTTGTGTGTGCTTACATATGTTCATACTATTTATTTGTATCAAAAAAAAAAGGAAAAAAAAATTTTTTTCCCAATATGACCTACTTTTTTCCCAGCATTTTGTCTTGATTATAAAATCAAAGTTTCCATTATTTGAGTAGGTGGAACCTGAAATGGAATTATAGCATCATTATGGACATTCCTGTAGTTATCTTTTTTACTACTAAGAAAGTATTTTTATCGTTCATATAGAGCCCATGGATCATGTTAATAGTCTCAGGAAAGGAAAAATTAATTACTTTTATATCATCATCAAAATCTAACTCATAGTAATTAACCACATGCAACAACTGTATTTTTTATGAATAGATTAATAAAGTAACTCATAGAGTATATGCAACAAAAAATATGAAAAGTGTGTATATGTTATTTACAAAATAATAATTAGTGGTCTTAAAATAATGCCATAGAATCTTGCTTCTTTCTACTTACTGGTGCTAAATATATATCTAAAATATATCTGTTTCTCTCTCCTTGCCCATCCTTGTATGGTTTTCTTTCATATATAGCTGATGTAAATGCTATACTTACGTGTGTGTATTTGCATGTGACAGTGTCCATATACATCTATGCATTTATATATAAATGCATTAAATTTGTAAATAGATTTTATGTAACAGATATAAATATGTGAAATACAAATATCTAATTATTACATTTAAATTAACATACCTTAACTCTTCTTCCAAATGCTTGAAATTCACACTCTGCACATAAAACGAGTGATTGCATAGGCATCAAATAGTCAGTCATACTGTGTAGATAATTTTGTAAGAGTAAATGCTAGCATTTAAAAATCTATTTGATCTTATACAAGGATCAACCCAATGAGAATTTTGTTATACACATGTATAAATCATGGAAGATGCGAGTAGATAATGAAAATACAGAAAGACCTTTAACACTATAATGAAGTTTGATTTTAGCTAACTCATATTCCAAATATAGGAAACAGATTGACTCCATTCCAGAATAGGGGACATGTTTATCTTACCTTGTGTCTTCCTGTTCCCCCGTAGTCTTTGACTTACCATATTGTGACCTTTATAATAGCTTTATAGAGGATCAATCAGGCCAAGACAGAACTGTAATACAAAGAAGTATTCATTACTTTATATTAGCTTAAACGAATACTCATGACAAGTAAAACAGGGGTGATTGATTTCCTGACCTTTAAAGTGTTTTATATGTAAAGTGCATAAGTTCCAGTCATACAAAGTATTTAATGTTAAAAATGAATGTTAATGTTTAACCATATTTGTTATATGCTGCCAATGGAACTCATGTTTGAGAACAGCAAGATCTACTATTTCATCTCTTTGCAGTGACTCTTTTCATGAATTTCTCTGTTATCTTTCCAGTTTTCTGAAATGTAGTTTGAATATCCAACAAATAAGAGCTTTTTAAATAGATCTTCATTTTATATGACTATGTACTGAATTGGAATCATTTCAATATCCTCTTCAGGAATTTTTCAGAGAATAGCTTTCCAAACAGCTGCATAAACTACTAATGCATCTTTAGGAATGTGGGAGTGGTAAAAATAGGTGAACAATGGATATGTGTTCCTGTTTTGACAACAGTCAAGACCAGTTTCACCATGAAATTTATAATCTAACTATCATAATGAATTCCTTGAATCTTCATGCATTCGTTCACTAGAGAAAGTATGTTTTTGAGCATCCACCTAATAGCTTATTTATAGAAGACTCAGCAAAGATTTTCTACAGCCCACAATGTCTTGAAGTACTTAAAATGTCGGACATCCATTTTGAGACAGGAATTAAGGGATTTAATTTTCAGACAATGTTAAATTGTTGACCTTCCTACCATCAAACATGTTTATAGGGTCTCCTGTCAGTTGCTCTAAAGTTCAGGTGTCTCTTCTACAGGTATTGGTCTTGTTTGAACATGTTGTTTCTGAGAATGGCATTAACCTAAAATGAGATTTTAGAATGTGGATGGATTATTAAGCAACTGCTAAGCCTATACATGTCAAGTCTTTCATTTCAGTGTTCTCTGCTTGTACCTCTTTTCCTCACTTCCCTATTTCATGAATTTTAATTTTCAGGACACTTAGGACTTTGAAAAATCTGTAACTGGTTCAATGTGTAGCTACCTTAATTCAGACTAGAGACCAGAATATGAACCTCAGTATGAAACACACCAAATAATTAACCTCATTTTCTCCCTAGGGTCTTCATGGTTAAAGAAAGAATTTTTGAATCCTTCCTACTACTTCTGTGAATTTGAATTGAGTCACAGAATCACAGAATCACAGAATGGTTGAGGTTGGAAGGGACCTCTGGAGATCATCTAGTCCAACCCCCCTGCTCAAGCAGGGTCACCTAGAGCACGTTGCACAGGATTGCATCCAGGCGGGTTTTGAATATCTCCAGAGAAGGAGACTCCACAACCTCTCTGGGAAACCTCTTCCAGTGCTCTGTCACCCTCACAGTGAAAAAGTTTTTCTTCATGTTCAGATGGAAGCGTCTGTGCTTCAGTTTGTGCCCGTTGCCTCGCGTCCTGTCACCAGGCACCACTGAAAAGAGTCTGGCTCCATCCTCTTGACACCCTCCCTTAAGATATTTGTACACATTCATAAGATCCCCTCTCAGCCTTCTCTTCTCCAGGCTAAACAGGCCCAGCTCTCTCAGTCTTTCCTCATAGGAGAGATGCTCCAGTCCCCTAATCATCTTTGTAGCCCTTCGCTGGACTTGCTCCAGTAGTGCCCCATCCCTCTTGTACTGGGGAGCCCAGAACTGGACGCAGTACTCCAGACGTGGCCTCAGCAGGGCTGAGTAGAGGGGGAGAATCACCTCCCTCCACCTCCTAGCAACACTCTTCCTGATGCACCCCAGGATACCATTGGCCTTCTTGGCCACAAGGGCACATTGCTGCCTCATGGTCAACTTGGTGTCCACCAGCACTCCCAGGTCCTGCTCCACAGAGCTGCTTTCCAGCAGGTCGACCCCCAACCTGTACTGGTGCCTGGGGTTATTCCTCCCCAGGTGCAGGACCCTGCACTTGCCTTTGTTCAACTTCATGAGGTTCCTCTCCGCCCACCTCTCCAGCCTGTCCAGGTCTCTCTGAATGGCAGCACAGCCCTCTGGGGTATCAGCCACTCCTCCCAGTTTTGTATCATCAGCAAACTTGCTGAGGGTGTACTCCATCCCTTCATCCAGGTCATTGATGAAGAAGTTGAACAAGACTGGACCCAGTACTAACCCCTGAGGGACACCGCTCGCTACAGGCCTACAGGAGTCATATAGATATATAAACATATTACCTCTGTAATGCATACTATTCAAACTTTATCTTTTTTGTGCTAGCTATTGTCATCAAGTGTTCAGCCTTTTGATGATTTCATTCATCTAGAGGAGTCTCTTTTGCTGAAAACAGAGCAGCTCTTTCAAACATCTTTATCAGGTTAACACATATCTTATTGCTGTTAAATAACATGAAAAATAAGTCTTATGCCACAAGTTAGAATGGTTTCTTCTAGCTGTTGGTTCTTCTAACTCCTGAATTGTAAATTTCTCACTCCCTAATGCAAGCTATGGATGCAGAATGAGATTAGACTTTTCTTCAAAAAAAAAAAAAACTTGTTGGCATCTGTACCAAAAAAACCCCAAAAAACCTGATTGCCATAAATATTTGGAAGATTGGATTTAAGTTAATTACCTAAACTTTCTTATCATTACTTTTTGCCAATGTTCTCATTTGAAATAAAGATATGTTATTATGTCAAGCAATAGGGGTTTGCCATATTGCTTAATTATACAAAATAAATATACAATTAGAAGTTCTGATATTTAGTTGGTGAATAATTTTGAAATCATAACGGTTACAACCTGTGTGAAATTTATTGGTTAAGTGCCCCTTCGTAAGGATATCTGGCATGTCCCATCACTCTTACACAGTGTGGAAAGAATATACACCTAGGAAACCTAAGAGTTCCTGTGCTCACCCTGTTGTATGATAAGATGTGCAATAATAAAGCACTGCAGGAAATAGGATGGAATCCGCATGATTTCCTTCCATCTGCATCTGCAACTTCCTTTCTCCTTTTTTTTGTTTTATCCAGTTTTCCTTATTCCAAGTGTGTTCTAGTGAAATAACAGCAAAAACAACAGCAACAAGAACAGCTCCTTTCTTTCTCGAAGGGTAGAAGAATTTGATCAGAAGAATGGTTACTATTTCTTCAAGAGCAGAGAAGACATAGGGATTTCATACTTTTTCAAGCATTTTCTATTCCCTAGCTGGAAAGATGAGACTTCCTGTTACAAGTATTTAAGTTTTTCTGTCCAAGGATCTTGTCTTGTCCAAATTTGGTCTCTTTCAAGATATCATCTTTTTCACCATAGGAGTACAATGCTACATTTTCAACGAATAACATATACTTTGTAGACTTGTACACTTCCAGATCTTCTAAGAGGATGTCAAATTATTGCTATCTATCACTTTCACATCCTACAAGTAAAAGTAATGACACGAAAGTTATTTCCAGAAGTGCTAATTTGAAAGATGGTATTTCTGGGGATGACGTAGCTAGAATTGGTTTTGATTACAGATTAATCAGATTACAGATCAGACTGCCCAACTGTGAGCACCTGAACAATAAAAGTCTTGCAGTTATCCACATTTTTCTTAGCATCTTCAGTCTGTGTTAAATTATATTCTCTAGTCAATTCACACTTGTGAGTAGGCTAAAGGATATGGTCCTTTGATTTTGCATTCTTTAAAGAAATGTCTTGAAAAGCATTCTAAAGATTACTTTCATTGTCATTAGATGACATAATATAGAGATTGGGCAGGAGAAGTCTTTAGTGCCTCTAACAGCAGGTGATAGTAAAAAAATGCATAAGAGAACAATGTGGATGGGGGAAAAAAAAGAAGGTTAAGAAAAGAAAAGGAAAAAAATATAAGGAAAAATGTCTGCTGTTAAAAGTTCCAAGTCTTTAGAAGAGTATGAAATCTTGTTCATATTCAGATACTCAAGATTAATATCACTTAATTGCTTCATCTCCAAATATGATGCACTTTCATCAAAGGACAGAGAAAATAGATCCAGAAGAGCAACAGAGACCTTCTGCGTTTCCTCCAGTGATGCTAAAAATCAAAAGCCAGAACCAACCTGACACTGAAGATCATTATCTCACAAAGGGGATAATGACTTAAGAATTTTAGAATATAAAATTGTTTACTCTGTTGTCCTGTAGCCCCATAACAGCGTATTGCCATTGCTGGTAACAGGCCACAGGATTTATGCTGAGTCTGTAAGGCCTCAAGAATGAGACTTGTCAGGCTTGCACTATCTGAACTTATCATGACCTGCCTAGAGCTTGGTTTCTCTTGGTTTAGCTGCAATAGCATTTTTTTCTAATTGACCAGGTGGCTATGACTATTCTGTTTTGTTTTTGTTTACCTTTTCATGGTGCTAACATAGTTTTATGACTCTAAAACAGTGGTGTAGTGCAGGGAAATGAATGAAACCACTGACCCTAGGACACATGGAGCAGTGGAAGGGTGAGCACAACACGAGGAAAAAGGGTACAAACTAAGGAGTGTGTGTATAACAAGTTTAGCTGCATTGTCGGTACACAGACTTTTTCTATATAGAAGTATTCTTTCTATTTCTGGAAGAATTAGAGCTGAACTAATAATGATTCTTGGATTAGACTGTTAAGATTTTAATTATGCTAACAATATATTCTTGGCTTTATATTCAAGGCATGTTTTCTTTTTGCCTATAAACAAGACTTTGAATGTAACAGTTTGCACAGTTAAATTCTCCCCCAGCTGACTAACCAAGATTAGATGCCTGACTTTAGATGGTAAGCTTTAGCTGAAGCAAATTTCTCTCATGGGGCTTGACTCACTGATAGATGTTTAGGGCCATCAAAGACATGGTCCTGGCAAATGTGACACAGGAGCTAAGAACATCCAGAGATTTAAGAATAAGCATCTGGAAGCCACGCAAGAGTTTCTAAGCTGTCTTTAATGGACCTATGCTAAAAGTAAAAAATAGCCAGGTTTAAATATGAACAAAATATTACATAGTCATAATGCCTGAAAAGCCTTTATTCCACCATTGTCTAATATAATAAAATTCTTAGGTGCCTGGTGTTAAGCCAGACTTTAAATTAATGTAGCATTTTCTACAGCTAGTCTGATTTTCCATTGTGCCCTGAATCTTTGACAGACAATTTCTGCATACATCCCATTTCAGTGACTGCAAATTTCAGTTATATTAAGGTTAATCTCAGTTTTGAAAATGAACTTTTAAAGTTTTTTTGATATCAGTACTTGGCTGACATCAAAATTCTTTATTATTCTGGTACACTTAGATATCATAGTGATAACTGCTAGATAGACACAGGCACTGAGAAAGATAATTTCTTGCTACAGGAGGAAAATAAAAAAACCCCTAACCAATTAGTGAAAAAACTCAATTTTCTAGCAAACTGTGGCAAACTGAGTGTTCTTAAATGCAGTTTACAAGTGTATCTGCTGAAATCAATATTAATTGGTTTATCATAAATGTCGGTTACATTATGTGAATAAGCATATGGTGTATTCTTAAAATAGTGTCTTGAGAGCAACTTCGTAAATTCAAAATGTCATTTTATTCAGTCTGAGAGATTTATTCAGTGTTAAACCAGTTTTCAGTTGCTTAAATCTCTTATTGTGTGTTTACCTTTTTACAAGGACTGTGAATTAGATTCAAACACTCAGAATTACCGTGGTTGTCAGTAAGAAGTAGAAAAAGCTTTTTGACTTTTTGATTTTTTAAGCTGAGATTTTCTAAGGAGATAGGCTCCCAGCTTTGAGAACTTCATTGGGATCTAGTTCCATTCAACCCCATTTGAATAGTCCCATTTTGTTACTGTTATCAAAACATTCTTTAAAATAGGATCTGACTGGATATATGGAAAGCAGTACAACTGTATTACAGTAATCTGATGAGTTACATTTTAGTTATATTTGAACATTCACATTGTAGACACTGAAAGCTAAGCTAATCTGTCTGCTCTTTCTGATTAATGGGGAAAGAAAGGCTCTTTTAGAGTACAGCTAATCCAATCAATTTTAGACATTTCATTTGGGGTGAAATAAATCATATTCTGTAAAGGTCTGTATTTCTGTTGACTAAGAATGGAGCCTTTCATCATTAGCTCAGGCATAGACATGCCCTGAAAATTTTTTTTTATTATTTTTTTAATCAGATTAACACCACCCTCTTACGTAATTTTGGGTGGCTCATTCTGTCCCAATACTTCATTGTTCGTACACTTTTTTCTTTTTTAAATAGTAACTCTCTCATCTTACTTAAATGCCATTCTCAACTGAAATATTGTGTTAGCACAAAGCTGAACTTCAATTTTAGCTTTTTCTGTAATTGCTTAGATTTTGTTAGTTTGTTTAATTATTTATTGTAGTTAATATTTTAGGGAAAGGAATATGAAAGACCTTCAAGAAATCCAGTATTTATTTCTGATTGTTTGATTCTCATAAAACACATAATAATATCATATTGTCTCACTCTTGGTTCTTGCTGACTTTTAAAATTATGAGGTAAGCTGCACTTCAAATACAATTAGAATTTTCTTCTGAAAATTCTATCTTAATCTTTCATCCTGATATTTGGAAAGGTATTTTCAGCCTTGCTACCCAAACCTTATAGCATGTTTCAGATATCTTGAACAGGTGTTTCTCACATGACAGGTTTTAGAAAACTATTTAAAAATTCCATGACTGAGGTTATTCTCCATTTCCTCAGAAGTAGTATTCTTCCGGAAACATACCTAGTAGTAATATTTATAATCAGTGATGAGTGAATCTTTACATGGTCACAAACTTCAGTTTGGATGACATAAGAATATATTTTTGTAAAAATAATAATAAATCTCACAAGTGGAGAAAGGCAATTTTAGGATGTGTAGAATTGCAGCTATAAACCTCAAACTACACGGCATATGAAGCTTAAGACACTTAAGTAAGTCACTTGAATCCACAGAACCTGTCCTGCAAAAAATCTAGAGAAAATATTCTGTCATATGGTGGTTTAGCACACAGGCAATAGATAAAAATAGGAAGTGTAGACACACATAAAATGATATATCTCATAGGTGTGAATATGTGTATGCATATGTAACACCCAGCATAAACGCACACATACATATATACACATGCATATCTATACACACACGGATGAAAAAAAAGTTAGGAGATACAACACATTCTTCATGTCACATATTATTCATGATATATGTCATAAATTGTCAGCCTTTCTTTTAAAGTCCATCAAAGCCTGATTTAGATTTCTTTTGAAGAAGTGGAAAAACAAACAGCTGAGCCAGTTTTTTTTTTTTTTAAGGAAAAAAAAAGTCCTAAACAGGGCTTGTAATGTGAATATATAAGCATGTGCCTTATTGGTTCTTAAACTGGGCATCTTCTGTAATATTTAACCTCCAAGTATTTAAAATAAAACAAACAAAAAAAGTACAATAAAAAGAATTCCTTGGAGTTGCTATGCTCAAAATCTTGTTGTATGGGCAAAGAGCAAGCACACTTAGATGCATATAAATGTAAAAAACAAGAATATATTGCTAGTATAAATAAAATCTTTATAGTCTAACTACTATTAGTTCGGCTCTCATTCTTACAGAAAAAGAAATACTTCCACAGAGAAAAGGTCTCTGTAATAACAATAATTATACATATACTCCTTAGTTTCCTGGTGCTGTGGTCACCCTTCCACTCCTCCATAGGCCCTGGGGTCCATCATGGTTTCATTCTGGCAAGGTGGGATGGGGGCTGCAGTGAGGACCATCTGTTGCCCTGTCAGCATCTGGAGTCTTTTGCTGAGAGGAATATGGCATTCATGTTGACAGTTTCCTCTTCCTCACTGTATTTCTCTCCACTACGTCATTGTGTTAGAGTTGTAAAACCATGGTGGCACCATGTGAAGATAAACAAAAACAAAACAGACTAGTCATAGCCACCTGGTCAATTATAAAAATGCTATTGCAGCTAAACCAAGAGAAACCAAACTGAAGCTTGGTCAAGACAAGTTCAGATAGTGCAAAGTCTGACAAGCCTTATTTCTGAGACCTTACAAACTCAGTCTAAATCCTGTGGCCTGTTACCAGCAATGGCAATATAATATTACAGGGCTACTTGGCAACAAACAAAACATAGGTTTCTGGTGCAGCTTTGGGTACCAAAGCAATCCTGCCTCTGCTCCAGATGCCCATTTTAGATGCCCCAGCACATCTTAAAATGAAGATCTGGAGACTAGGCAGAATGCAGGTGCTGCCAGATATGAGATTTTCTGTAGAAGGTTCATGTTCTGGAGAGGCAGCTGGAGGCCAGGGAGGATTCCCTAAGGCAGCTTGGATGGCGTAAAGTGCTTAAGTTAGGGTAAGTGAGTATTACCGAGAGGAACCTCCACTCAATGGAAAGAGAAAGACTTTCTGAGAAGGCAGTTCATCCCATCCTGAGATGAACTTAGTGGGATGAAATGACTTCTGACAGTCTGTGTTTTCTTCTGTCTAGCAAAATTAAATGAGAAGAAATATCACTTCATGTTGTAATAGCAAAGGAAGATTCTTAGAAGCTCTTGATTATGTGCTAGCTCCACCACTACTCCAACCCTTCAGGGTAAGAGATGTCTCTGTTCCTGAAGTCACATACTCATGTCAACGTGGCAAGACCTGCTAACACAGCATGGTGGAGTGCTAATAAATCTATTGGTCTTAATTTGTTTCAGAAATAGGCTCATGCCTTGTTGACTACTATCTGTATAAGCGTATCCTATCTTTCTAAAGTATGCATCTAAAAAACTTCACTTGATTACATTTGTCTTTTAAACATAAATGAAATGTGTGATATGCAGACTTTAACAGTCACACCTCTTAATTAATTTTCCTTTTCCATGCTCTGTGAAACAACTCTTTCAGTCCTAACTGCCTCCTGTTCCTCACTTCAAAAAGCCTCTCTCCTTAGGAAGTAAAACAACTTCTTAGACAGTTGGCTAGTTAAGCTAAAGAATACTATATTGGTTTCGGATAATGACATTCAAAGAAGAACTTCCTCTGTAATCATGCCTAAATGGCAGATCAGGGAATATTTATGGAGAGGAACTGATTAAACAATGAAAGCTATCCTTCAGCTAGAATAGTTAGCTGAACTGAATTAATCTAAAGTTATTCTTTTTGAGTTCAGCGAAGGTGCTTATCTAGAGAGCTTGCATCAAAGATCAGCATGCTTTTTTGGCTTGGTGAAGTCAGTTCACTGTGTTATGGTTTTGAATTGCATGCTAACTCTCTTTTAACTATAGTGAGGATGAATTCTGGTTGCTCTAAAGTAGGTTTTGGGGAGGATTTTAAACTGGTATGATGGGATAGTGAGTTCCCTTCATTAGTGAAACATATAAGCTTAAAAAAGTCATCTGATGACTATGAAAGATATTTTGAATGTCTCAGAGATTCTTATTGCATTATTTAATTGTCTTTCATATAATGAGCCAAGTGGCTAGTTTCTGTCCTGCACTACTTTTTGGTAGATTTATAACCTGAAAGTAATCCGAAAGACTTAACTTAATGGCAAATTTTAGCTCGGAACATTTTTTTTCTCTGAGCAACTAGAATTATATAGTATTGTATTCTGACCTCAGTAACACCTCCAAAAATCTAGTAAATATATCTGATGGATTATTCTTCCATAATTTATTAAACACCTTATGCTTATCCTTTGCTTTATTCATCTGATACCTAAATAAGCTGAATCACTCTTTCCCATCTTGCACTGGATCCAGTACACCTAACTCTTGCCTAATTTGGGGTTTCTGTGCCCAAACTCATCTATGCCTCTAACAACAGTCAAAATTTGCACGTAGGCAGGCTCCTTCTAGGATTTCCTAAAATAGGTACTTAAGTTCAAGAAGCATCTCCCTGATTGTCTTGGAAATGTTCTGGGTACATAACTTTAGATATTGCTGTGTCATATTATTTGGAGAAAGACATAGGGACAATCATTTGCACCATAGCCTAGCAGTAGATATTTCCCAGGAAGACAGAGACATTGATCCGCCTCAGCTGAAAGGAGCTTGAAATCCCTGTTTTGTGTTGTAAGAAAATGCCACAACCACCTTACCATAGGGAATCTTTGGTGACAATATTTGTTATTTCTCCTTCAGAAAGCAAACCATTGTGAAGCTAGGAATGCAAAAGATCAGCTAGATAACAAGTATGTTTATTACAACTGATTTGGAAAGGCAGAATGTGCATTTGGATTAATTCTGTAAAGTATGGGGTTTTTTGTTCCCTTTTTTTTTTTTAATTAATTCCAGAATAGTCTAAACTTCAACATATATAAATTCCATGGTATCAAGTCAGGAACCCCAATTCTGTCTCTTTTGAGGAGAAGATAGTTAGATGTCACTTAGATGAAGTAGACAGCATATTGTCTTCAGGTGTGGTCAAGCATATTGTCCAATAGGAATATGTACACTTTAACGAATAGAGATTGTTAGAGAAACCAGAAAGAAAGCTGAAAGAGTTAGTAGTCAGCATGATAATAGAGGCTTCAAATCCTCAAGAAATCTTTCCAGGGCTGACAGTTGAATTTTAATGGATATGTTCTTCTGAAAGATTTGCCTTAAAGAAAGAAGCTATCAAAAACACCTGCCTTATATATGTTAACTAAGTATACCAGGTTTTGAGGAAGGCAAGGGATACAATAGAAAATGAAAGCTATCAAACTTGGTCATGTTACCCACCTTTAACAATGTCAATGGGACCTGTAGTTTTTCTTGTTATTTAACTATATTTCAATATTCTTGTGTGTGTGTGTGTGTGTGTGTATATTTTTTTTCTTTTTTTTAAAGAAGCCATTGCATAACGCTTGGAGAAAAGGGGAACTGAGAAAGGTATCAGAGAAGGGAGCTTATTCAGGAGACTGATGAAAGCTGACTTCATTTCCTTTTTGAAATTTCCTTTCTTTTCTTCATTTCCTTTCCTTTTAACTTCTGCATATTCCTTTTTCTCTCTGAGTTTACATTCCACACAATGCAGCACTAATATATGTCACATTTCAGATTAAACTAAAGATAATCCAAATTGTAAAAATCACAAAATTAAGGATACAAACATTCCTTTGTAAAATAAATGTATTGTACTTTGAATTCATTTCTTTAAAGTAAGTTGCTTTCTGATTAGCCTTCTTTTGGTGACGTTCTATTTTTTGTATAAATTATCCTCTACAATAAAAGAGGACACCAGATTTCTGTAGAAAACAAATAACTTTGATAATGTTTAGAATGGCTTTCTTAAATATCACAGAACAGAGAGTGCAGGCTGATTCTGTTCCTGATGAGAATGATCTTTCTGAAATAAATCTCTTGGAGTCTCTATTTATTTATTTAATGTTTTACAGCTGATTTAACAAAGCATGATCCATGGTTACCAGAATACCAAACTGAAAGAAATCTCTGTTGGTTCCACAACCTATACAATATTTTCCAAAAACTGTATTTTGTTGGAAAAAATGGATCTTAGAATATTTTATTTTGTTCAGACAGGTGCATAAATCAAACACTTCACTAAAAAAAATTTTATTTTTAAGTGAAAGCAAAAAAATGTTTATTTTTACATGATTTCAGAAGCAAAGACTAAACTCACAAAGAACTCGTGTTGTCCTCTGAAGTATCCTCTTCAATGGAGATGACTTCCAGTGGTCAAAGGTGCATAATGACTTCTCTTAGATGGTAGAAAGGCAAGTTTTGGTCCTTCAATGGAAGAACCAAATAATTTGGAATCGGGAAATATGGACTGAATTTTTGGATACACAAACATATTACATGGCTTATATTAGGCAGTTGTTGCCGCATTATCATTCAAGAACAGCATGGAGGAGGAAGCAAAAGAAAACATAACAAAAAAATATAAAGATAATGTGCGTCTAAACAAGGCTTTTAATCATACTGTGAATGAACTCTTCCTCTATTGGATCCCACTACAAACTTTACTAGAGATCAAACCAGTGACATAATGTGCTGTGTAGCAGTAATGGTGTGTGTGTGTAGAACCTGGGTGCTTCCACTTAAATTTAGAGAAATAAAAATCTTGGAAGTGTTCAGCATATTTTACAGATGTAGTTACCGTAATGTTTAGTGCAGTATAGACAGACTTTACGTATGTGTCAAAATCATAAATATTTCTGAAAATAAAGCATAATGAGTAGATAATTACTTGGCTGAAATAACACCAGTCTAAGTTTCTTAATGCAGTGAAGAGCTTTCTTTTCAATATGAGAGCACATACTAACCACCAAATCAGCTTAATGGTGTCCCAGTAAATGGTAGAGGCATATACTCAGAATATGTTTGGGTTTGGAACATAACAAACAAATGTG
Source organism: Apteryx mantelli (assembly GCF_036417845.1). Taxonomy (NCBI): domain Eukaryota; kingdom Metazoa; phylum Chordata; class Aves; order Apterygiformes; family Apterygidae; genus Apteryx; species Apteryx mantelli. Next base: position 38,248,373 of record NC_089978.1, read on the forward strand.
AATTTGCTTTCCTGTGTTTTGTCTTTAAATGTTACCCCTACAAGCAAAAAAGAAAACAAGGTCCATTACACATTTAAATTATCAGCAAACACTCACTGTCATAGGCATGAGTGCTTTTGCATGAGTGCTTTCTGTTAAACTCTGGGCTAATAAAGAAAAGGAAGCATTGTTACAACATACTGTCTTGCACATGGTGTATTAACTGCTTTCTTAATGTTTCTGCTTCTGTCTACTTTTCTTCTACTTTTTTTTCTTTTCTTTTTATATCCTTGGATATAAAGCTTGCCATGATCCCATGGTACTCATTATGTCTCCATAAGTATGCTTGGGAGTATGATGACAGCAAAAATAAATTAATTTAATTTAAAACTATTCTTAAAAGAATCCAATAATCTGGGTCTGATTTAAATTAAGTAGACTTGTTTGTCGATTTTAATTTTGGGATATAGTACACACAATACTACAGAGATTTGGTTCTCTCTTAATATTTACAGGTTTCAGCACTTAGTGACTTTTTCTGGACTGCCATCAAGAATATGAAATGAATCTATGACTTTCTTTTTAGATTACTCATCAGCTAAGGCCAATATATAAACTAGTGTGTGCCACTGTCTGTTAGTTGAATATGTAGTTTCAATGTGCTCAAAGAGTCTTCTCCTGAGCTAACTTTGAAAATTTATATAATTTAACTGAATGAGGATTCCCCACACCAAGATAAGTCTAAAAAAGTCTGAAAACATTTTTAGAAAACCTGTAGGCTTCTAGGCTTAAAACCATAAAATATTAACATTTCAGTCCCTACAGTCTACTCCCTCAAGTGCAAGTACTAATGTTGCTGTAAGCATGATAGTTGAACTATGTGAGACAAGGTTTGTATAGAACAATAATATCCTTTATAAGACAAAATATTATGAATGGAAAACCAGGCTTTTGCATATATACCACTTCTTATTCATGCATGCTTTCAGGCATGCAGTTGTCCAAGCCATACAAGTTGTTCTTAAAAGAGGTGCTAGCTCTCCTCACAAGCCTTGTCTCATGAAATAGGTGAGAGACGGTGGCAACGGCATTGCTGTTATTATACAAAAAGTTATAATATGTTGATGTTATAATATACAGCAACGCTACAGGGTTAAGGCCTCAGCATACTCCTTTTAGGTATTGGCAAGGGTCGTGTAAATCAGTCAGGTTTCTTGTCTAGTCACTTATCTGTAATGTACGACTAGGAGGAGCCACAGGAGAGGCTGTGTAGTGTCAACCCCTCTCCCTTCCCTTGGCAGTACAGAGTCATTGGCACAGTACAAGAAGCATCACCCCCAATGTCCTTCAGTGGAAGATCCTCATATACTTCCTGGCTGTTACGGAGAGAATGAAAATAACTTAAATACATCATCTAGCTACGAGCTTCATTTTGCAACCACATGAATTAAGAACAGCACCAGTGGAACAGATGTAACCACACTAATTAAGAGCACCAGTGGAGCTGCAGGCTTGCCAAGTCCTCCATCTCAAGGCCCGTCATTTCCTTCTGGGCTTCACTATTCCACTTGGGTCCTTATCATAAACTCAGGTTTCCAGCTTTTAAACTTCTAGTTGCTATGTCTTAAGGGGACAGGTACCTTTATAAAGTAGAAAGGACCAAGAGAGGACCAGCTAAGAAGTCGTGGACTTCATTCTTATAAAACTTTAAATGTCCTCAGTGATAGCCTTTAACTGTTATGCATCTGAAGTTCTGCTTCCCCTGTTATTGATTGATATCCATGTTACCACACAATTTTATTTTATGCAGAGTTTTCGCTTGGTGGTTTGGTATTATTTTTATTAACTTTTTAAAAGTTAATAGGAGTCTTTTCATTTACTTCAATAGATTTGAGATCAGGCTAAATACAGAGTACTGCTATCCACTTTTTGATAGCATGAAAGAAATTATGTAAATTTACTATAAAATATTGTTATGTGTAACACATAATAGATTTAAGCTTTGAATGTAGACAAAAAGAAATACAAGTGACATTTTATTATTAAAATTTCACCCTTGAAATATATCTTTTCATCGCCTCATCTCAAAATTCTGTCATCTGTGTTCATTGAAATGGACAGTAATTAAATTCTCAGTATTGTCTGACTTTTTATATGCGCAGAATATGTTTTCTCATGTAAGGTTCAGGAAGACAAAATACTAATATCGCTCAAATGGTTTCAGAAGAAGACCACAATGATATTTCTAGATTTTAATTAATCCTTATTATTTCAGGGTTTTACATAAGAAGAAAATAGCATTGTATTGCTATCTGTTCTCATTAGAAGCTTTTCAGATGAAATCATATCATGATTTCCACTTTTGTATAATATGTAAATTAAATTAATCTGACCCACAACTATACACTGACCCTGTTAGCTGTCTGCATTTTGATTAGCTGGACACTTCCTGTTTATAACCTTGGTAGCCTGTTGGGAAGAAATAGAATTGGTTAAGCAATTAAAATTCAAAATAGGTCATAGGAGTACAATATATGAACACAGTACCTGATTCCACATAGTGGACTAGGCATTAAAAAATTTCAATACCTCATTTTTTGACAAAGCTTTTAATGAGAACAGAACCTGGCACAACATAAATCAGTATGACACAACTTCTTAAATAAAAGGGGGACGGGAGACTGGAAAAACTAAACTCTCAAGACATTTTCACTAGTCTGAAAACTGCAAAACTGTAATTTTTATTGGGTTGCTATAATCCAGTCCAAGAAGAAAGTACCCTATCAATTTGTCAAGCAGTTCGAGTAATAAAGTTGTATACTTCTTCGCAGAGAAATGCAGAGAGATTATTGACGTTATTTAGGCTAGACACAAGAATTCAGTATTCAGTAACTTTCACTTCCCGTGGCCTAATCTTGAATGGGATCTGCATCCTTGAGCCTGGCGTCTTGGTGCTCTGAGCAATACATGGGGAAAGATAACAATCTTTCTCTTCAGAATAGGATTCACAACAGCTGACGTACTAAATGAGCCATTTTCCTATACTGGGTTCAGGCTATCACAGTTACCCATAAGATATGGACGTATGAATAATCCTTTGAGTTGAGGTTAGACCCAATCGATGCCTTTTCTCATGTGGATAGTGAGTTAAGCACCTGCTTTAAATAGCTCAGTGAAAGAAGAAAGGTAAGAACTCTATCTGGAAACAAGCAGGTTTTTGGACTAGATGCGAACTGTAAAAAGATGGCCAGAAAGTGAGCTTGAACACTAATCCCTGATTATGTGCTGGCTTAGTTGTTAGCTTCTTTTTTTTTTCCCCTTTCTTTTTTCTCCCCCCCCCAGCCGGGTCTATTTTCAATGCTCCTATTAGTACATCCTAGTCACAACATGGGAAACAGTTCAGTATAGGGATGATTCCCAAAAAGCAATATATATATATGGCCACATCAGGTTGACTCCCTTCACACGCCATTGGCCTCAAGCACTCTCACATGTTCCTATGTTAGTAGTAAACACTTTGTTTATTCAAACCTCCTCAAGCAAATGGAAGGCATTCTGTGGTTCTACAGAATAATATTCTAAAGTATTTTGCTAGAATACATTAAAATTCTCTAACGAACATTACATTATGCTTACAAAACGCTTATATCAAGTTTGGTTATGTGTAGTAATATTTGCTAATTGCTGGGAATTGTTCTATCAATAGGGTTTTAATAATGATAGACATAGCAGTGTTTCATTAATGATTTTTCTTTTTTTAATCTTTCTTTAATGGAATAAAACATAATGGAAATGAATATACTTTTGAGATGGATATAATTTCTTAAGAGCAGTAATTGACGATTTTCAAGCAAAGATTATGCAATGGTATCCGAAATTGTTTTATTAATGTTGAGATTCATGTTGCATTGCTAAAGTGATAGCATAGCTACTGACTAACACTATCCAGTGTTTCTAGCCATTAAAATCTCTTTTACAGATGCTTAAAATATTCAATATTTCCAAATACAGATGTCTTCAGGCTGAGTTTGGTTGTTTTTTCGGTTGGTTGATTGGCTGATTTATTTTTATTTATTTATTTATTTATTTTTAATGTAAAGTCAGGTAAAACATTTTAGCATTTGGAGGAAATATGTTTTGCCTAGTCCAAATCACTTATTAAAGATGTCTATCTCCATATTAGGCTAGGGAAAACCTAATATGATTACACTGATCAATTTAGGAGCAACATTTAAATGTTAAAAGCTGGAGCAGATCAAGCCAAGGCCTAATGATTTAGTCAATAAAGTTATCATGTTTTAAGTAATAGTTGCACATGTGCAATGGAATAGTTGCAATGGAATTCATTTGACTTCTTTTAGACTATAATAAAAAGTGTTAAGCTAAATTCTATCAGCTAGAATTTGAACTAGCTAAGAGCAGACTAATTACTGTTACAGTACAGTGAGTTGTTGAACTATAGTTACTTGAACCTGTGCCTAAGCCCTTGTTTGAGACTGACTGTTAAATTATCTAAAAGTACCATGTGGATTGAGTATGCACTCTTCTGGATGATAAGAAAGCTTTTCCAGAAACTATATTTTCCACCTTTTTAGGCTGTATTAACAATATGCACCAGAAGTGACATGTGAAAGCTGAAATCTTCTGTGCTTTCAGTAATACTCTTCCAGTTGTAAGGAGAACCAAGAAGAAAAGGAAAGGTGAGAAATAAGGTGTAGTAGATGAGCATTCAAAACATGGGGAGGACAGGTCTTAATGTCCCATTTATATAATCTTTCGGCATAAAATAAAGCAATAACAAAATAAACCTATGCCTGAATTTCCTGTTGTTTAATTTAGCTTTTTGAAGCATCTAAATTACTAGATTAGCCATAAGGGATGACCATATTTTCTTATTCTTTTAAAATATTTGTAAAGAATGAAGTAATTATATAATCAATTATTTTCTTATTAGTAATTAATATTACTGTAGGAGCTGTCTGAAACAAATTAAAGCAACCAGTAATGATGGAAATAAAAACTTTAACATTAACTTTAACTTCAACTAAATATTGTCTTAAAAATTGGTAGTTATACAAGTAATCCATTACTTCAGCACAATTATAAGTGTTTTAAAAAGTAGTCCCCAGTGTTTTGTTGTTGTTTGTTTGTTTGTTTTTATAAATCTGCATCTTGAACAAGAAAATCTGCCATGAAAAAAAAAAGAAGGACACTGAAGGGTCATTGCCATCTATGCTATTTATCCTTGTTAGCGCTTCTTCAGATCCTTCAGTTCTGTGTAATCACTTGTTTAGCATCTACTTCCTGACACATTCAAATTCAAATCAAATACAGATATAGTTTAAACATCTATAATCAAGTGTAGACATTTGTACATTGTCAAAAGAGAGGTTGTGGGAACTGGGCTTTTTTACTCTGATGAAGAGGTGAAATCCAATAGTCTGTTACAGCTATTTCAAGAGTAGCTAAAAGATGACCAAGCCATTTTTTTTCTCAGCAGTTGTAGACAACCATAGCCACTAATTGTGGCTTGGGAGATTCAGACAAGACATAAAAAAAGTTTTTTATTAGCAAAGTGGTGCAGCACAGCTTGCCTGGGAGCCTATGTACTCTCTGTCTCCTCCACCTGAGGTTTCCAGGACTCAATAGACAAAGCCATGGCCTAATTTAGTGTCAGTGGGGTGTGGGACATTGGACTGAACAACCCAAGGTCCCTTCCGTCCATCCATTTCTATGATTCTAAATGAGTACTGTTGTCTGGACCAAGCTACGTACTGTCAGGAGACAGTGCACGTACCTTAGCTTGCCTGTTGGCTTTGGTTTTGTAATTAACCAGATTCTTCCAAAATAAAACTAGTGGCCAGTGATGGTTATAATAAGCTCTTGTGTATGCTGGGGATGATATTGCACCACCTCTAACCCCTTTTCCCTCACACTATCTTGTCAGGTCTTGAACCCTCAAGACCTGAGTAACTCCTATTCTTGACATCAGGTAATACAGACATCACATTGATACCTGATACACAGCCCACATGTTATTTCAGGAACTTTAACTGCAAAACAAAACAGTTACCACCACGCCTTAATGATGCAAGAACAATAAATGTGGCCCAGAAGAATTTAAGTTCAGGTGATTCAAAGTGGTTATGACTAAGCCACTTTAGAGGGGATTAGTTGTTAGTGGAGTAGACGAAAAACTTTCTGAATCGCTTGGTTTAGAAGTTAGAAATTACTTTTCAGAATGGATATTGTTAACGGGGTAGATGTAAAGTGCATCCTACACTGTATAAAATTATCACTGACTGCAGTTATGATCATAAAGTAATAGGAAATTTCCAGCATCATTCTGAGTAATACATAGTTCATTTGCTTGCAGAAGTACATTTTAACTAAAAGACACGGAAGCAGTGATATCACTTTAAATGTTCAGAAAAGGATTCATCTGAGCTAATCAGTTAAGGTACAAATTATCGGATGTTTGTTTAGAGAACAAGATTAGGAAGAACATTGCTTATTATTATGTGTCTATTTCTATCTGTTAACCAGAAGGAGAATTTGGGATGATTACCTTAGAAGCAGTATCTTTGTCATCTAGTACTATCTGAGACACTAGAGATCTGCTAAAGGCTGGCAGGCATGGACCTGAAGATACAGATACTGAAGAAGATACAGATACTCCCTTTTTCAGGATTAGCTGAAGGCTAGGTGTGATACTTAGGGTATGTCAAATGCCACTAGATGCAGGTCAGGAGACCTGAGCCCCTAGGAGAGGAATTCATCTTGCTAATTATAGGTCTCTACAGTGTAGATGTCTGAACTCCCTTTGTAATATGTGAAAATCCATTCAATAGAGTCAATAGAATCTGGAAAGCAATTGATCTCATCCTAAAGTAGACAACCATATTTGGTCAGCTGAATCAGTTACCTTAGGTGAAAGAAGAATTGCTCTCTTGATGGAGGAATGGTTATGGGAATGGTTAAGTGAGAGAGGGCATGCTCTGACTGGGATGAGCAATCCCGTCTTCGGGGTAGAGGAAGGAATCTAGGCCAAGGCAAGCGAGCCTGCTGAAAGCGGCCTTATCTAGGCCAAGGCAAGCGAGCCTGCTGAAGCCTGCTGAAAGTGGCCATATAGTGGCCTTGAGCACTACAAAAGAAGGTATTCACAAAACTGGTAAACAAGTCTGGACGGAACTAGGTTCCATAAATGTTGACGGAGCGTGGACAGCAACCTTGCACCAATCATGTATCCGCTTTATGTGCGTGGACAGAAACTGTAACCAATCATGTAACTATTGCTAGCGCATGCGTATTGCTTATCCATATATACACTTTGTGTAAACTCTAATAAAGGGGAGAACGATCATACTCATATTGAGACTCCATCGTTACTCCGGGCCCGCCTCCCACTCTGGCGTCCTCCGACACTCTCTAGACTCCATTGACTCCATTGAGTAGTCTTCTATTAACTATAATGAAAGTCTAGACACCTTTCTCAGAGGCAGAAGTCTACACCTAAAGTCAGATGTGATGAATCTAACTCTAAATTTAGGTGAGATGAATTCCATCATCAGTAACTGAAAGGAAAAGAGTCTTCTTCATCTAAATATGAAACTTAAGTGTTATATGTGCTGGTTTAGAATATGATCAACAAAAAAATTGATGCTTTTAATGACACATCTTTTTATATTATTGTTATTGCTTTCACCAAACCTTATGAGAGTATCTCAGGGTTTTGATAGACATCTATAAAATCCAGAAATGACAATTTAAGCTGTTACCAATCTTTGCCTCTGATATTCCGGAATACAAACTAACCAGTAAATGTGTATTTTCACTCACAGAAATGAACAGAAGTATATCAAGCACAAGTACATGTCCTATTCTGCCGATTATTCTATACAGACAAGAATGTCTGGTGGATCATTGGGTTGGACAGGCAATAGCAATAATATCTCAAAACATAATAGCTAGATTTATCAGATGATATCTGTAAAAGCTCTGAAAGTGTACGTTACCATTGTTTTCAAATACCAAAATTTGCCATTACTGACAGCTGAACCGGTGATAGTCTTCCACCTATGTCTACACAACTCTGCTTTTTGTGTTATGCTTTATTCTGTTGTAAGATTCATACTTAAAAGCTCAAATTCCTTATTATTCTTTGAGTGGAAGAAAGAGGGAAAGAGATAGATAGGGAGAGAGAACAAAAGACAGAAAGAGGTAGAAGAGAGATAAAGAAGAAAAGGAGAGGGCAGACCAAGGCAGGACAGGGCAGGGAAGGGAAGAGAAGGGAAGGAGGAAGGAAAAAAGAGAGAGAAAGTGAGACAGAAATAGAGAAAGAGAGAAGGAAGAAAGAGAAATAGAAAGAAAGAGAGAGAAAGGAAGAAAAGAAGAAAGGAAGAAAGGAAGAAAAGGAAAAAGAGGAAAGTGACAGGGAAAGGGAAGAAAAAACATTAACAGGGTGACAGGGAGGGAGAAAGGAAGGAAAGATGGACAAAAGAAAACTGAAAACAATTTGTTCATGATTCATTTTATTTCCAAGTCCAAAAACAAGGAAGAAAATGAACATTTTAATTACGGACAGTGATTTTGTCTTCTGTGAAAAGAAAAAGGAAGGGTCATTTAAGATGTCAAGCCTAAATCAATGTGAGACATATAATCAAAAAATATGAAAAGCTTTTTAACTAGGCATATATCTCCCATTTCTATACATTACTCTAAGGAAGAATGCTAAAAATGTAATGAAAATATGGATTACTATATTTCGTAAAATATTTTCTCTGTTAAGTCACCAGTAATTTACATTTTACATAAACATTCAAATACATGTGCATATTTTCCTGTGTTGTATCGAGCATTTGTAAAATGATTATCAAAACCTAATGTAAGAATAGGACAAGCATCATTCCATACTCAGTAACCTAAAATCCTGTTTATAGCTAAGATGCTTAGTATATACATATGTGTATATACATAGACAGGCATATATCTAACATACCTACCTACGTACATATATATGTGTGTATGTGTGTGTGTATGTATATGTATATGTGCATGTATATGTATATATATGTAAATTTAAAGAAACAGTTATTAGCTAGGTAATCATTATGAATTCTTAAACTTGTCTCTAGTACTACCGGACTGATCCAAAGACCACTAAAGTCTACAGGCATCTTCCAAGGCTCTTGAATAGCAGCTTAATAGGTTTTTTAATGCTAGAAACACTAAATATTTTTCAATGATCTGTCTAGGAGAAGTCTGTTGTACTAAAATAAGCTACACTTTTAGTATTACTTGCAACTAGGCCTATCTTGTACCTCAAAGTAATCTGAAAAGCAGAATTGCTTTTCCAATTATCTCAAATTGTTTTTCCTCTGTCACAAAAAAACAGACAAACAAAAGCTTAAAAAATAACAGTAACTACATTAAATTCTGCAAGGAAAATATAACTTCAGAAAAAAGGTCTATAGCATGATATATAAAGGCCAATACAGATTAAACAATATGTTTTAAAAATTCTTGAAAAGTGTGTAAAACAAAGCAACTCCACTTTTACATAATCCAGTATTTAGTTGTATGTATATGCATCTATTTTATAATGTAAAAGTCTAGCAAGTGAAAACAAAACAGCAGTGCGAAACTTTTTTCTTTTTTTTTTTTTTAATATATAGCTTGTTACTGCTTAGCTACTACATTGATTCACTTCCTCCGGTATAATGGGATGTTTAAGTGGTAGAGTAGCCTTGTTCTCTCACCTAAATTAAAATACCTGATATGTGGGGGCTCATTTCAGTTGTCTAAAATAAGGCATTTTGTGCCATTTGAGATGCTCTAGCATATTCAACCTGATCTCTACATGCTATTGAGAAAGGTATCTCACATATTTTGTGAGCCATATCTCCTAGCGCATGCAGGCGTCTTGCCCATGGGGCATTTCAAATGGTACTAGATGACAACATGTGAAAAATTGAACTAACTCAGAAGTTCTTAAGCTCCCTTATAGCTAGTGAAGATCTAGGACTTGATTAAGTTGCCTACACCTAGTGACACTGGAGATGTCATGTGACATTTGCACAGGGCTGGCAGAGAGAATTAAGACATCTGTGAGAACCATGGTCTCCTGAAGCGCTGGAGGCCAGGTTCAATAGTCTGGGCCATCTCAAGTGGCATTGGATGCTTGTGGGCACACGTCTGAATCAAGTCCTTAGACAATATATTTAGTGTGGTCTAGAGGATTCAGATAGGCACACACATAAGGCTCCTATGGCAGAGAAAGAGGATATAATTAGGGGAAAAAAAAAAAAGATAGGTGTATTTAAAGGGATCTATTTTCACTGAGAGAGCTGAGTTTCATCATTCCAGAATAAGGCAGTTTTCATGTACTAAATATCTGAAAACTGAGACTTAGCAGATCACTTGTCTCTTTTATTATTTTGTTCATTATCTATAAATCGTCCCTACCCTGTACTATGCAGCCCTTTGGACTGCTCTGTGTTCAAGTGTGTGATTAAGTAGGTGAGGGCAACCAAAGCAGCTATAATGATACTCTAAACCAGTTGGCCGCAGGACTGCCCCAGAGAAGTTACACAAATGCATTAGGACAGTGTCTCTGAGTGAATATGCCTATAAAATATAATCTCAGTGTGTGTTTTCAAGTTTATTTCTTGCAATACTGCCTAATACTTTTTCTCAGGAGAAAAATATACCAGTTTTTTTTTCCTTTTTCAACTTTTTTTTTAAATTTTTATGAAATTGAAAAGTTTTATTTAAATGAATTTATGAATCCTTAGAGCTCATGAAATCACAGAAATATAGAGCTCAGATCATCAGTTTGGAGGGCACCTTTAGGACATCCAGGAATTAACTTATAGACAGAAAGGCAAGATAGGGTTTATTAGTATTTCAGGAGAGTGTTATTGTCTTTGTGATTTCTGATATTAAATTTAAATATTTTCTTGCAAACTAAACTAGATACTTCTCGTCATCTCAGAATATGTTGATCAACCTCCTGTTTATCTATTTTCTTTTAAATGATTGAATATTGCTTTCCTGTCTTCTGTTCTCTAGACATCAAAAATTCAGTTCTTACAAGCTTTCTTTGCTCAGCCTTTTCTGAGCCTAATCATTCTCATTACCCAATCCTGGAATTTCAGGAATATTCCCACATCTTGTTTAAATAAGGTCTCACCAGTGTTGAGGAGTGAGGAAAATCTACATTCAAAATAGTTTAAAGTGAGCTTCCAATAAAGTAATTTGGTTACAAAACATCTAAGAAAGCAAATTTAGTAATCTGGGTCTTTTGAAATGGTCTAGGATATCCAAGACTATTCAAGACATATATGACACCAGATGTCCTACTACAGTAGCAACTGAAGGTCAAAAGAGAAAACCCATAGTGCCTAAGATGACAGATGCATATATGTCAACAAAATTTGTCTTTACTTCAGAAGGATTGGTTCACTGAACAACAAAAATTTAGGTGCCTAATAAAGTTAAATTGAACTTTACCTGAACACTTCAATGGTTGGATGTATGAGGACATATCTGAAATTAAAGATAGCCAAGGCGAAGAGGGTGAAAGTGTCAGCAGAGAGGAAAGAGAACTATTCTTACCTGCTGGGTGGAGATTAACTGCTTGCACTTTGAGCAGTCATGCTCCCTTTCATTCCAGGTAAGTCCAGTGTCATCTAGCAAAAAAGGGAGTCATGCAGTCCCTGAACCAGGAAAATAAATTAGATCTCAGCATCTGGGGCAGAACATCACAAAGACTTAGATGCCCACAGCTGGAATACCCTGAAGAAGTAGAGGGGCAGGTGCTAGTGGTTGAAGACTTACTTTCGAAGGCAACAGAGGCATACAGCTGGCAATCTGACTAGACTGAATTTGAATCAAACAGAGAACTATTTAAGATTCTGCATACAGAAACAATTTAGACTGAAATGCTTACAAACTAATAGAATAAATATCTAAAGGAAGAAGTAAAGAGAGCTACAGACTAAAGAGAATGTCCCTAAATTGTAAATTTCAACCAACTCATTGGCTTGGCAGGTAAAGCCCACTGGGAAAGATTTCTAAGTAGAAAAAGAAATCTAGTAACTCGAAAAAGAGATCACAGAATCACAGAATCACAGAATCACTGAGGTTGGAAGGGACCTCTGGAGATCATCTAGTCCAACCCCCCTGCTCAAGCAGGGTCACCTAGAGCACGTTGCACAGGATTGCATCCAGGCGGGTTTTGAATATCTCCAGAGAAGGAGACTCCACCACCTCTCGGGGCAACCTGTTCCAGTGCTCTGTCATCCTCACAGTGAAGAAGTTTTTCCTCATATTCAGATGGAACTGTCTGTGCTTCAGTTTGTGCCCATTGCCTCGCGTCCTGTCACTCGGCACCACTGAAAAGAGTCTGGTCCCATCCTCTCGACACCCTCCCTTCAGATACTTGTACACATTCATAAGATCCCCTCTCAGCCTTCTCTTCTCCAAGCTAAACAGGCCCAGCTCTCTCAGCCTTTCCTCATAGGAGAGATGCTCCAGTCCCCTAATCATCTTTGTAGCCCTCCTCTGGACTTGCTCCAGTAGTGCCACATCCCTCTTGTACTGGGGAGCCCAGAACTGGACGCAGTACTCCAGACGTGGCCTCAGCAGGGCTGAGTAGAGGGGGAGGATCACCTCCCTCGACCTGCTGGCAACACTCTTCCTGATGCACCCCAGGATACCATGGGCCTTCTTGGCCACAAGGGCACATTGCTGCCTCATGGTCAACTTGGTGTCCACCAGCACTCCCAGGTCCTTCTCCACAGAGCTGCTTTCCAGCAGGTCAACCCCCAACCTGTACTGGTGCCTGCGGTTATTCCTCCCCAGGTGCAGGACCCTGCACTTGCCCTTGTTGAACTTCAGGAGGTTCCTCTCTGCCCACCTCTCCAGCCTGTCCAGGTCTCTCTGAATGGCAGCACAGCCCTCCGGTGTATCCGCCACTCCTCCCAGTTTTGTATCATCAGCAAACTTGCTGAGGGTGCACTCTGTCCTTTCATCCAGGTCATTGATGAAGAAGTTGAACAAGACTGGACCCAGTACTGACCCCTGAGGGACACCGCTAGCTACAGGCCTCCAACTAGACTCTGTGCCACTGATCACAACTCTCTGAGCTCTGCCATTCATCCAGTTCTCAAGCCACCTCACTGTCCACTCATCTAGCCCACACTTCCTGAGCTTGTCTACGAGGATGTTATGGGAGACAGTGTCAAAAGCCTTGCTGAAGTCTAGGTAGACAACATCCACTGCTCTCCCCTCATCTACCCAGCCAGTCGTTCCATCAGAGAAGGCTATCAGATTGGTTAGGCATGATTTCCCCTTGGTGAAGCCATGCTGACTACTCCTGATCACCTTCTTTTCCTCCACATGCTTGGAGATGGCTTCCAGGATGAGCTGCTCCATCACCTTTCCAGGGATGGAGGTGAGGCTGACTGGCCTGTAGTTCCCTGGGTCCTCCTTCTTGCCCTTTTTGAAGACTGGGGTGACATTGGCTTTCTTCCAGTCTTCAGGCACCTCTCCTGTCCTCCATGACCTTTCAAAGATGATGCAGAGTGGCTTAGCAATAATGTCCGCCAGCTCCCTCAGCACTCGTGGGTGCATCCCATCAGGGCCCATGGATTTGTGGGTGTCAAGTTTGCTTAAATGATCTCTAACCTGATCCTCCTCCACCAAGGGAAAGTCTTCCTCTCTCCGGACTTTCTCTCTTGCCTCCAGGGTCTGGGGTTCCTGAGGGCTGGCCTGAGCAGTAAAGACTGAAGCAAAGAAGGCATTCAGTAACTCTGCCTTCTCTGTATCTCTGTAACACGGTAATTATTTATTATTATCTCAAATTAACATGTATTTATGACATACATATATTTTATTACAGCTGGTCTTTTGTCTTATTTAACTGCAGTGCAGCTAGTAGACTAGAATTAATTTTTCCCAATATCATGACACATTGGTTTGGGTTCTGGGACCCTCTCATGGGGAATTTATCTGAATTTATTTCTATAATCTAATACTGCATTACAATATGTGGATGAAATACTAATATCCCCTCCATGAACTTAGCTCATATTTGTGAAATAAATAGTATCCCTATTTTCTGTCAGACTTCCTGGTGCTGTAAGTTCTGTAATAGAAAACCATGTTTTTTATTTTCAGTAAGGGATACACAGGAGGCAACAGAATTCAAAGTGCTAAGCTCTAACTTTAGCTTAATGAGTTTAGATCTTTTTTTAATGAAATCAGGTGTCCAAATTAAAAAGAGCATTCAGTATTTTGCTATTTTTCTGCCAGTGTGTTAGAACACTGTTCTGCCTCAGAGAAGCCACGCGTGTCTCAGAGAAGCCATGCATACCAGTGTGCTCTTAAATATTTAGCTTTGTGTGAGTTACCATAACTGTACATAGAACTGAATACCATTTTAAATATTCATTGAGAATTTTTTAAGTATGCAGAAGGTGTAGCTGAAATTAACTTATGGGGTGCAACCAGAAGCAGATACTTGTATTTTTAAATAGTCTATCTTCTGACAGATTTGGTGTGCATGTAATCTTTTTACAGGCTAATTTTAACTCACAGCTTGCTGGTAACATTACCATTGTTACACTACAATTGTTTGTTACTTTTTACTGCTACTATGCTATGTTAAATGTTACACTGCATCATTTTACACTAAATTACATTATGTCACTAAATCTGATGAACTTCTTTTATACACATTCTTTAAACTAAAAGCCTCAATTTCAGGAGCTCAATATAATATGTAATAATAAGAAGTATGATGATTTGTTTCTAGTATAAAAATATTTTGGAAAAATAATTGTTGCCTGAATGTGTTTGATGCAGCATAATCACAAATTGAATCTCGCAAGTCTTACACTGCTGCAATAATAAAGTTACTCATTTTCAGAGCCATTAAGTTAACCACTCTCCTGCTATAATGACTCAAAGTGACCTTATATTAAACAATAGGTGCAGTACATTGATTTATCATTTTCCACGTCAGGACGTATCCTGGACCACTCCCTCAGGTTGTATAAATCTACTTTTTCTGACTTCAAAGAAAGCAGCATCCAGCTGCTGATCTGGCAAATGGACAGTATATTGTCACATGATATTTAAGGTAAAACATGTCAGAAATATGGATATGTCTGAAAATTTTGGATCCTTCGTTTAATTCTACATACCATTACCAGTGCCTGGAACAAAATTCCTGATTCATTAAAATTAAATTTACAAGATTTATATTCATTTGCACCACATTGCTGAGTACTGTAAATCAAAATTCTTCATGTTTTGTTAGGTCTGTTATGTGTTTGCTGATTGCAGTCAGAAGTCACAGTGTAGGGAAAGAATGTTAGACAGTGAAAAGCTGAGAAAACACTCTGTGTACACAAAACTAGATTTTAAGTTTCATAAAATCACATGTAATTTTAGAACATACAACAGATTTTCAAATCAGCTTGAAATCCCTGAATTTCGGCAGAATTCTGTTTGAACTGAGTAGAGAATTTTCATTACATAAAAAAAAAAAATGATGTGGAAAAGCAGAGTTATCTGTTTTCTGGAGAGTTACAAGAGAGATTGTAAGCCATGACTTTCACCTCCTTTCTAAGCTACTGTTAACATTTTTTAGTGTTAATATTCCTTTTCTGTTATTTTGTGCTCATCTGAATTATACTCTTACCATTCCACAGCCTAAAATAGATACAGAGATTCTTAGTCTGTCTGGAGTCAACTGGAGTCAATTAAACTTCTACAGATAATATCTGTACTAAAGGGATTCATCTCTGCAATGATTGGTTAGTACCAATCATTTTCTGTACAAGTAAGGATCAACTACTTATTGCCACAAAACTACCCATTAAAATTCTGCAAATAAAGTTTGGCTATTTACCTTCTGAAGTTGTATTAGGTACAATTTAACTAGGCAAGACAAATTTAGTTCTTCCTGGTCCATGTAAGCATTTATGATACAGGCACTTTCTTGCTGATAGCAATGGATATGCTGCCCTTCCAAAAATCAGGTTATATGATATGTGATGAGCAAAGTTCTTATCTGAAAAGGCTGCTAATTCTAAATACATGGTCACATGGTAAGAAGGCCAATGGTATCCTGGGGTGCATCAGAAAGAGTGTTGCCAGCAGGTCGAGGGAGGTGATCCTCCCCCTCTACTCAGCCCTGCTGAGGCCACGTCTGGAGTACTGCATCCAGTTCTGGGCTCCCCAGTACAAGAGGGATGTGGCACTACTGGAGCAAGTCCAGCGGAGGGCTACAAAGATGATTAGGGGACTGGAGCATCTCTCTTATGAGGAAAGGCTGAGAGAGCTGGGCCTGTTCAGCTTGGAGAAGAGAAGGCTGAGAGGGGATCTTATCAACGTGTACAAGAATCTGAAGGGAGGGTGTCAAGAGGATGGAGCCAGACTCTTTTCAGTGGTGCCCGGTGACAGGACGCGAGGCAACGGGCACAAACTGAAGCACAGACGCTTCCATCTGAACATGAGAAAAAACTTTTTCACTGTGAGGGTGACAGAGCACTGGAAGAGGTTTCCCAGAGAGGTTGTGGAGTCTCCTTCTCTGGAGATATTCAAAACCCGCCTGGATGCAATACTGTGCAATGTGCTCGAGGTGACCCTGCTTGAGCAGGGGGGTTGGACTAGATGATCTCCAGAGGTCCCTTCCAACCTCAACCATTCTGTGATTCTGTCACACAGAGTGTAACTTCTAATTACCTCTAATAATTTTCCAACTTTAAGACTATCTTATGTGGCATGTTTTGAGTTAAATCACACATGGCATGTGTAATGAAAAGAGCATTTCACCTTCTAAGGTGTTAAATTTATGTTAAAGACTAATTTTAAATGATCATTCACATCACTATAGGACGAAGTAGAAGCAAGAGCTAACCCTAATTTGCACATGAAGGCTGGTGTCCTGTTAAATCTGCAGTGCATGAAGTGTGTTCTTTCAGAGATGAACTATGTTAATATATATTGATGCTATTGAAATGCTGTTTTCAAAGAATGCATTTCTCTACCAATGTACCACTTTCATCCTTCACTTTCCTAACTGCCTGTCTAGCTCCTTACATGTGTCCAGGTAAATTTATAATGTCCTTGATTTTTTTTTTTCTTTAATGTCCTTGTGCTACTTGGACATCTACAGCTGGATTTATACAAATAACTGTTAAAGGAATACCATAACTAGTGAATTATATTTTTCAGTTTTAATTTGTTATCTGAAAAGCCATCCATAATTATTCTGGAAGATGTAGAGTTATATTCTTCAGTGATTATATGATTGATTTTGCCTGAATCTAAAATAATCTCTTTTCCACTGTTGGGTAGGATTCATTTTGCCTTTTAGGTAAAAATAAAATAAAATAAAATAAAATAAAATAAATCTAACCTAAGTGTTATGGTTTCCTTTATCATCAGCACAAGGAGACAGGCACCCAGAAAGGGCAATTAATCTCAACTAGATACACATCTCTCATTGGGAAATAATCCCCTTTGAATTACCTTACATTTACTATGTTTTAGTCACTGTTACACAGTTTCTGATCATGGCACCCATTCTTACCTCATGGCAAATACCATCTTTAGCGCGTTTGGCCACCTGTGAAAGAGTGACTCTGCTGCTTATGTGTTCTGTACCCCTTGCCTGTAGTATGAAATGCTTTGTAATATGCCATAATTATGCATTAATCTCATGTAGATCTCTAGGCAAGGAAGCACATAAAACAAGCCAAAAGATTCAACACTGCAAACCTTTGTGGATTTTAGCAACCATGTGAATTGTGGAGAAAAAAAAAAAAGAAAGGTCTTGTTATTCAAAAAAAAAAAATAGAGTTATGCTATAATTCTCTTAGATGTGGATAGATACAATAACTGTTGTGAATGGTGACTGCTCATTTCAGTGTTCAAATCAGTATCTGTCTGAAAAGATTTCATTGTATAGGGAATAATTTTTTAAAACAGTGAAGATCACTAATTTCCTTTGGAAGTGAATCAGCCAACATGTTATTCAGGACACACCTGGAGGGCAATTTTCTAGACTCAAGCTTTGTGAAACAGAAATGACACAATGTTAATTTGCTTTTAAACTGCTTGCCATGTCTAAGAATTAAATAAGCAAGTGGATGAGACCGAACTGAATTCACTGAGATGTCAGCCATGCAGTCCACTTATTTTACCTGATTGTGATAGAAAAGTCTTTTATGTGAGCAGTTAACAAGTTCACATTTCCCACACTCTGCCTTTTCAAAAATCATAGTGACAAATTCTTTGCTTATTTATATTCTATCTTGTATTTGAAGAAAATACGCCCAAAGAATTTAATTTGCAGTGTTTTAGATTTTGTCATCTCTGTATTGTTACTGTTTTTATTACTTTGCATTGTGGCTTAGACTGTACATGGAGTTCTAGGAAATACAGATACGTCCTCAGATAAGGCCTTTAAGAACTCAAGCTCAGGATCTGATCCTACAAATATTTATCCTACAAATATGAGAACAACCTTAACTGCAATCTCGAATTTGAACATTTAATTTATTATTATTAATTTATTAAGGGATCAATTAATACATGACAACTAATTGTATAAATAACATCTCAGTCAGTGCTGGCAGTACTGCTGCCAAGTCCTGAAATCATATTATTTTACTTGCCAGCTGAATATTTTATTGATTAGGTGGTTGGAATAACCTCTGGAATAACCTATCTTTCTACATTTTTCATCACAGAGGATTTCAGTGCAAAAGTTAGGAGCCTAAACCTAACCAGCATGTATCCATACCAGATTGTCTTTGAAAAGGCACTACCCTTTTTTTCCTCCTTTCATCAAAATCCTATACTACTTTTTGGATATGAATTGTCATTTTTTTTCAAGGCTGTATAATAATCTGAACCTCATGATCCTTCTTTATGACTTCTGTTTCACTCAGGCTTTGTTATAATATGAATTAAAACAAATAGGTAGATGAGCAAATATATACTTTTTCTCTCATATTAATTCCCCACCTAAATCACAGCAGAATGAAGAAAAAAACAAAATGGGGTAAATTCAAACTTGCAGCAATTCATAAACATTTTAGAATCCTGTACAAGTGTAAAGGTTTCTAGTTTTTTTTTTTTTTTCCTACACAGGACACAAAAAATGCTGCTAGAAGTCTATGAATGCTTTTGTAGCTGAATAGAAGGAAAAGTCTGTCTTCAGGGTTATTGCTGACTTTGAAAGCAACAAAAGAACAGAAAGAGATCAAAACAAACAATAATGAAAGAAAGAAAAATGTTTCTGCCGACTTCACTGTATTATATCATGCAATGACCAAACAAATACCTCTGAATTACAGCATTTGGTGAATAATCCGGGTGATTAAGATGGCAGAGGAAGAAGCTCATTCAGAGTCCTGTATTCCCAAGTTATATAGGATGTTGGAGCAGACATGGATGTATTCATCAGTCTGGTGCAGAGGGTGGATTGTGGTCTGATACTAATTGTTCAGGGATAAACCCAGCATCTTTCTCTTGTCTCTGTTAAGATTAAGTAGAGACACTTGATATAACTGCTGCCTTCTAATACATCAGGATCTTGGCAGGAGGCAGGATGGGGTAAATTCATTTGCAGATTAAACGATAGTAATTGAGTTATAAGGTATTTCCTTGGGCTCATTGATCACAAGGAAGGAAATAAATGTAGCTAGTCTTTATTCCCAGGAAACTATTGTGACAATTTTAATTCTTTCCTACACATTTCCAAACACTTCATGACAAGGCTGGATACCAAGTGCATGTACCTCAGCAAGATGAGCATCTTAAGAATGCTTATGGTAGAGACCCTGAAGGTTGCTATTGCTATTACAAGACGAAAGAGTGAAAAAAAAAAACAAAATCTTTAAGGAATGTATCTTTGCAATGATTATTACTATTTCATTGGTACGCATAAGGCCTTTCCTGAGAATTAATGTACCGTGTATTAACCAACCAGCTTCTGTGCACCATCTCTCAAGATTCCTTTCAGCTTGTAATTAATATTTAAACATCTTTTTCCCTTCTTTATTTTGCATTGTTTCTGAATGACAAATATTTTTACAGCTTGAATAAACGTTAGCCAGGGTCCTTAAATTAATACTTGTGTATATTTTCTGTTCAGTCTATGCACTTAATGTCTGACTATATCTGTTTCTACCCTTCAGTGAGTGCTAAGTACTGCATATCTTTTTTTTTTCATGCTTGCATTTTTCTGGTTTGAATTCCTGTGCACTTCAGAAACAGTACTTATTCATTGATTGAGATATCACCAAAAATTATCAGTAGCTGCAGATAAGAACTGAGAGATTATTTAATGAGTCTTGGATTTTCAAGGAAAGCAAAACAAAACAAAACAAAACAAATCATAATCTCAGTAAATTCCCGTTCCAAAACCATTAAATGCAATAGAAAAAATCTGCATTCCTTTTAATGGGAATGGCAACAAACTTTAAGTGCATTTCAAGGGCAACTCTACAAAGCAAAGACATTTACAAAAGAGTGCCAAAATGAGACTTCTTGCCCATTTAAAACCTAGACATGTTATAATTCTTTGTAAATGAAATTAAGTATGCATTTTTTGATATTAGCCTTTATTTTGGATCTCCAAGTTGATTCCTTTTAAGTTTAACATAGTTTTTATTACCTGTATCTGAAAAAAAAAAAAAAAAAAAAAGAAAAACTTGGCAAAGAGACTGTTCATAACTGGGCTACAGTAGAGATCATTTTGAGGAGTATTTGAGTAGAGCATTAGAAAAAAAAGTATTTGTTCCCCAACTTGTATCTGGGAGATTGGATTGGGATCACTATATTTGACAATCATTGATAGAATTGACTTCCTTTCATTTTCTTTTTAAATCTATTCATTTTAAACTCTACAATACTCTGTGGCAATGGGGTCCATGATTTAATTATACTTTGTTTCAAATCTGTTGAGTATTCCTTTCACTGGGTATTCTCTGATTCCTTTCTTATGACAAATAGTGAATAGTCATCCTTTATTCATCATCTGTTTCATGCCAGTCATGATTTTGTAGGCCTTTATCATATCTCCCCTTAGTCATACCTTTCCAAAGCTGAAGCATTCCTGGGCTATTTAAACTTTCTTCATGGAGAGACCAATATCCAAAAATGGGGGGACAGAGAAGAGGATAGCTATCATTCATGGTTTTAATTAAGAATGTTATTAGATCTGATATAAAGCTGGCCTCATGGTGGGGGAGGGGGCGGGGGGGCAGAGGGAGGGGATTTTTCTGCCAAAGAACCATACATAGATCACAACATTCATAGATTTTGGAAAGGCTTCTTTGATTGACTTGATTGACTTCTAAAACTTTTCTAATCCAGCCAGATCCATTTGAGTTGGGATAATCAGAAACAAATACAATATTTGAGAGTGGATTTATACTGTGGTATAATGAGTTTTTACCTTTGTTTCCCTTTCCTAATAATTTCTAATATTCTTTTTGCTTTGTCTCCATTGAACATTCAGTCGACAATTTTGGAGGATGATCCAAAGATCATAGAAGTCATATCAGATCCATGGGGACTCCAGGATCACTTTCCTGAAGTAGCAACAGCTAATTTAAAGTCTGTTACTCTATAAGCATGCTCCTGAGACAGGACACACCTATACTGTGCAAAACAACAAGGAGCAAAGATCCTTAAGTTAACAGAAATCTGACACAAGAAATACATGAAGAACACACAGACCCAGTTGCCTAGAATTAGGTTCAGTACGTCTGTGTACCTCAGCTGAAGTCCCACAGGTAATAAACTGGAGCAGGGTCCACAGCCAGCCTTATAAGCTTAGGTATAACATTGAATGTTTTACTATTTTTGGACTAGATTTGGAACCTCTGAACAGTGCTGTCCTTATGTTACAAGAATTTTACTCAGAAATTGTTGTATCCCCTGTTGTGGATGTGACTCCTAATCAGATCTCTTTGTCTAGAACCACAGAACTTTGCCTTAACTTTTCAAAATGAACCAGACACACTCCTTGGTTTGGGATTTATTTGCTTGTTTGTTTCTGAGATACATAAAGCTGATGAGGAAGTGGAGCACTCAGTTGTTAACCAGCCAGAAGATAAGCATCACCAAGAGGAAGAAAAACTTTAAAATTAGAAAAGCTGTCTTACTGAATCTTAACATGACATTTTTAGTGAAGAACTTTTGTTTTGCTTTGGGTTTTGCTTGTTTGTTTCTTTTGTATTATTTTATAAAATAAACAGCTTCATCAGAGCATTGATGCCTCCTATACTAGCAGCTGACCCTAGAAATACCATAAAGGAAAATTTCTCTGGCAGAGAGGCAAATTTACAAAACTTCAGGCTCACATAAATTTCCTGCAGATTTCTTGTCATTTGACAAAGCAGCTGTAAAGGGCGGGATTCAACTCTGCTCTGATCCTTGGCCCTATACTTTGAATGAGGAAAAGGGATCCTGGCGGCCTAGAAGATGACTCATTTGAGAATATAAAACATGCTAGAAATCAGACCAAAGGAACAGATTTCCATATGGGGAAAAATTCTTGTGGAACCCTGTGGTGGAAGACATTATATATTATTAGTATTATGTATAGTCATTATATATAATTATATATAATTATTTATAATTATACATATGATTAGCATATTAAAATATTGCATTCTTTATTACAAAAAGTCAATATATTCACTAAATTCAGCAGCATTCAAGTGCCTTTTCAAACTGATCCATGATGCTGTGGAATAATTTAAACAAATGCTGAAGATCTGATAAACCCTGTACCAAAATGACAATTGAAGAGTTGGAGAGCAATACTAGTTCTGTCACAGTATGAACTGAAGGATTTTGTTTTTACTGGATATACTTTAAAAAGATCTTCTTGGCTTTTTATAGTGTGTGCTGCCAATAATCTTCCTCCTGAGGATTTAAGAGCCCTGTGTGGCATTTATGGTCTTTCTACATCAATTTCTTGACACATAGTCTTTATTCTGTGTATTGCAGACTCAGTGGTAGAGGTTATTGAAGCTATCATTTCACATGTCCTAGAACGGCTTCACTTCTCTCTTCCTAAGTATGATAAGAAGGTGGATATTTAACTTATCGTTTCTTGACTCAAACTATGGGATTGCTTGGCAGGAACTACTCTAGACAGTCTCTTACTATAAGACACCTGATCCGTGCTATTAAATTCACTTGTGTTAATCACAGAATCACAGAATCACAGAATCGCTGAGGTTGGAAGGGACCTCTGGAGATCATCTAGTCCAACCCCCCTGATCAAGCAGGGGCACCTAGAGCACATTGCACAGGATTGCATCCAGGCGCGTTTTGAATATCTCCAGAGAAGGAGACTCCACAACCTCTCTCGGCAATCTGTTCCAGTGCTCTGTCACCCTCACAGTAAAGAAGTTTTTTCTCATGTTCAGATGGAAGTGTCTGTGTTTCAGTTTGTGCCCGTTGCCTCTTGTCCTATTACTGGGCACCACTGAAATGAGTCTGGCCTTGTCCTCTTTACACCCTCCCTTTAGATATTTATATGCATTAATAAGAACCCCTCTCAGTCTTCTATTCTCCAGGCTACGCAATCCCAGCTCTCTCAGCCTTTCCTCACAGGAGAGATGCTCCAGCCCATTCATCATCTTAGTAGCCCTCCACTGGACTTGCTCCAGTAGTGCCATATCTCTTGTGCTGCAAAGCCCAGAACTGGATGCAGTACTCCAGATGTGGCCTCACCAGAGCTGAGTAGAGGGGGAGGATCACCTCCCTTGACCTGCTGGCAACACTCTTCCTGATGCACCCCAGGATACCATTGGCCTTCTTGGCCACAAGGGCACATTGCTGCCTCATGGTTAACTTGGTGTCCACCAGCACTCCCAGGTCCTTCTCCACAGAGCTGCTTTCCAGCAGGTCAACCCCCAACCTGTACTGGTGCCTGGGGTTATTCCTCCCCAGGTGCAGGACCCTGCACTTGCCTTTGTTGAACTTCATGAGGTTCCTCTCTGCCCACCTCTCCAGCCTGTCCAAGTCTCTTTGAATGGCAGCACAGCCCTCTGGTGTATCAGCCACTCCTCCCGGTTTTGTATCGTCAGCAAACTTGCTGAGGGTGCACTCTGTCCCTTCGTCCAGGTCATTGATGAAGAAGTTGAACAAGACTGGACCCAGTACTGACCCCTGGGGGACACCGCTAGCTACAGGCCTCCAACTAGACTCTGTGCCACTGATCACAACTCTCTGAGCTCTGCCATTCAGCCAGTTCTCAAGCCACCTCACTGTCCACTCATCTAGCCCACACTTCCTGAGCTTGTCTACGAGGATGTTATGGGAGACAGTGTCAAAAGCCTTGCTGAAGTCAAGGTAGACAACATCCACTGCTCTCTCCTCATCTACCCAGCCAGTCATTCCATCAGAGAAGGCTATCAGATTGGTTAAGCATGATTTCCCCTTGGTGAAGCCATGCTGACTACTCCTGATCACCTTCTTTTCCTCCACATGCTTGGAGATGGCTTCCAGGATGAGCTGCTCCATCACCTTTCCAGGGATGGAGGTGAGGCTGACTGGCCTGTAGTTCCCTGGGTCCTCCTTCTTGCCCTTTTTGAAGACTGCGGTGACATTAATGATGCTATGAGGAATATGTAACCTATGGAGTCATACTTTCTTACTATAGGAAATAAATTACCTACTAAACCATCAACCGCTGAGACAATACATTGATGGGAAATGTTGTTGGGACTGCTGATGTAGTCAACATGAAACGCTGGTCCATAGCAGCAATTGCTGCAAAGGCACATACCTTCTTGAAGCAAATCTAAATATTGAACTTCACATGGCATTTTTAGTGATTATAATACTCAATTCATGTCCAGTATCTTCTTTAAAATGAAATAGCTCATTGGTTTCCTTTTCTTTTTTCTTTTTCCAAAATAGTAAAAGCAATTACAGTACTCGTCATTCTTATAGAATAATTGCCTGTCAAATTTAATTTGAAAAACAAGTCACTTTTAACTCATAAAATTCTTACAAATTTTTTTAGAATCCAAGTGTCTCATGTTTAAGTTTTTCTTTAAACTAACGTGAAGTGATTTTCATCATTTATTTTAAGACATGTGAATGCAGGGTATTGACTTCCAAAATTTTGAGATTTGATCTCAAGATCTTATGATATTCTAAATATATTTGCTTTACAACCTCATATATTGTCCTGTTTTCTATATGGAGTTACCTTTCTGTAACCATGCTTGAAGTGCTTTTCCAAAGATTGGAAGAGTGAAACACACAGCCTTAATTCAAATGTATGGTATTGACACCCTGGGACAGCTGATAGAGCATACCCAAAATCTGTACAATAGAGACCTATCCAAACACTCTGCTATCCCCAAAATAAAAATGGGTTTATATCTGTGGACTGCCTAAAGTACAAGGAATAGGAACACTATCGATCCACATGATATTCTGTTGTGTTACAAAATGTTGCTACACAAAGATTTGTTTCAATTCCCTCTTCTCTTACAAGAATCACCATGCATTAATGTATTTTGTGTGTAATTGAGTGTTGGTTGTGGTCTTCTCCATCCTCACTCCTGTAAGAAAAAAAAAAATCAAAGCAGATTTACCGTGATTAATGATTGTGTAATTCTCCTTCCCTGTTTTTTCTCTTGAGTAAGAATATGTATTAATAAGCTGGAAAGATAAGGAAAGAAAGCAGCAATGCCTAGGAAAACATGGGCACTATGATCCGTCTCTTGAAACAGGTAAGAAAATTTGTTTACTGGGGCTATGCACCTTCTCCTTATTCAAAAATATTATTTATTCTCATATTGTCTTTAATTTCACAACTATTATTTGATGACCAAATAAAAGTTACAGCATGTATTTTAAGAGTGCTTAAACTGGGATAAAAATGAGCACCATCCTTCCAGGTTCCTCAGCACTCTATCTCCAAGGGTAACTTCTCATAAATTCTTTAGAACCATGTATTAGGAGCTTTATAAAAGATGATTACAGATTAATTGCTCAAGCATCTTCCTAATGGTTTTCTTTCTGTTGATGGATTGCATCCTGAATCATACAATCCCTGAAGCAAATAATTTAAAAAATTCACTTTTATTCTCTATCCTTGGCATTTTCATTTTCCATGTTACTGACTTAGTCTTCTTAGAATCCTACTACCCTGGCCTAGGTTCCTGCCTAGGAAGTTCCTAATAAAAAACAAACAAACAAACGAACAAACAACCCCCCCCAAATCCTGTTACCAGAACAAATCTAAATGTTTTAAGCTTTTTGTTCATTTTGTTTTACGCACTTTGTCTGACATAAAAGTATCTGCACAGGTAGGAAAATCTGAGGCACACCTGCATCTGTCTTAATTTTAAATCTTATTTCCACAGAAAGACTCCAGGTTGCTTGCTGATGCATACACACACAGACACACACACATATGTGTATGTACACAATATGTTGTGTACATATGTTGTTTGTTTGTTATTGGTCAGGGTCCCCCCCTCCCCCACCATGAGCTAAGTTATACCAGGAGAAGAACAGAAGATAACTAAGAACCAAAATATTATGTGGTATCCAAAAATCTTAGTTACTTTTAATATTTTATATTTTGCAGAAATAAGAATCGATATGAACTGGATAGTTTTGAAGCTCATAGACACACATAGCTACCACTGCTTCTCAGCGTGCAGAAATGTTTCTTTCTGTATATTAGTGTTAACTATAATGTAAGTGAAAGAGGATTTTTTACTTTTACTAGGCTATATAAATAAGCTTTGTGAAATCACCTGACCTAAATCATCTGTAGCATAATTGCTAATTGATTTCACTGCCTCTTGCAATGGTGTGCAATATCTCTACTTTGGTTAGAAGCTGTAGTCCATGATTACAGCATTATTTTAAAAGTAGATACACTGAATTTCTCCGATAACCTCTGCAGAATAGGATGTAATACATATGAGCAATGCAAGTTCAGACACACGGTCCTGCATTCAATGTAACCTGAATTAGTATCATTAAAATATATATACTTTGAGTCAGTTTCAATGATAAAGCATAATAATTTTAAAATATGATATAATCTGCTCAAAAACATTGTAGTCTTTAATTGTATAATTGTGTTTGTTTCTCAGCAGAGGCTATAAAGTAGTTGTGATCCAGGATACGTATTTAAAATGACCATGCACAAGCAGAAGATTTGGCAAGGCAAAGATATCTGTACTGATTGAAAATACAGCTACTCCATAGGCAACTTCAATTTGCATTATTAGTTACAAGAAACAGGTACGTCAATATCCACTGAACTCTCTGGTACCCTTTCAAGTTGAAAAGGTTCTGTTTTCTGTCTGTTTTTTCTGATGAAGAAGGGGTGTGTTCTACAGTAACCAATGATGCTCTCTGCAGGCCTGATTCAACCCCACTGACAGTAAAGGATGCATTGTATTTTTAGGCATATTCAGACCACAATAGGAATACATGATCTCTGTGGAAACAAGCTTTTATTAATGCTCATAGGTCTTAGATATTTTTCCTATTTTTTTTCTTGTTTTCTGTGTTTTCTTTTTTTTTAAATAAGTTGTTGACTTGATAAAAGCAAATCATCATATTTTTAAGAGCTTTCACAATGTAAAATCACAAACTATTCCTATCTTATGAGCAAAAAATACAATGCTATTTGTTTAATATGTTAAAGGCATGTAAATGAAGTACCTCAGGTTCATTAAACCATTTTACATTTATCTTATACACACAGTACTATATTGCTAGGTGGACTAAGACCATTCTGTGGATCACCTTTTCTTTATAAAAAATTTGCTTAGAAGTTCTGTCATATTAGCTTAAATTAGCATAAAATTACAAGTGCTTAGAGTTGCGAGAATATGGAGTTGGAAGGTCTCTTTTAGGCATAAAATCCAGGCCCTCAGTACTAGAGGACTGGAATGATCCTTCACATTAGCTAAAACATCTTCACCTTGATACACAGGACTTTTGTTGGAAGTCTGTGCTTTCTGTGTTCCCTCATAAGGGGCATCTTATCTTAAAAACTTGTCTTTATTCTTATATCTTATGGAAGAAATGTTTTGGGGTAGACAATCTCTTATTTATAGTTTGAAAGTGAGGTCCATACAGTTGGGTTCACACAGATCTATAAACTGACAGAAATAGAAACACTAGCTAGAGTAGGGATACAAGTGGCCACATGATTGTGCTTATATTAAGTTAAAATAGCTCTTTTTAATAAGTTTTGTTGCACTAAATATATATATATATACATATATATTTAAACGACACAAGTGTAATTTTACAGTAGTCACCAAATGAAATTTGTGTTTAAGCACTAACTTGATTATGAACTGCTTAAAAAGGGTACGTTTAACTTTTTTTTTTTAAAAAAAGGCTTTATTTAATTATTGGAAATGGCATTTTTTACATTTTGCATTTGTTCATAATTAATATAATTAGTCAGAGACTGAAAGAACTTATGTGGCTCATAATTGATTCCCTGCTCATTCCAGTTGCATCTGTAATTTTTAAAATTTTACCACAGACATCTGCTAGATAATAGCTGTGTGTTCATTCTAAGGCAGTCTGTCCTAAAGTACAGATCCAAGCTGACTCATTGAGATAGCCATATGAACTTATGAAATTATTCTCTTGGAATTTAGCATTAGGAAATGTCATGGCAAACTAGCTCACTCGCATGTTAACTATGCTACATATTAAAGAGGGGTGAGGAGGCAGTGCTTAAATCCAAATGGGGTTTAAATCAGCATTTGGGGTTCACTGACGCCAATTTTTTTTGAGCTTCTTGTTAGAGAATATTGAACTGAAGTGTCTAGAATTAATTGCTTAGCATAACTTGCTTAGCACTAGTAGCTAAATTTCCTGAAGCCTTAGGCCTCAGGCTGTGAACTTTTACTTAGATAAGTAAAAGGGGGCCCCAGAGCCAGTTCAAGCTGGAGGGATAAAGAAGTTACACAGACAGCAGGAGTAGCCAACCTTGAAGATAAGAAGCAGCCTGCCTAGAGACAATGAAGGGGCCCAAGGAAGAAGGGGAAGACCCCAGACCTAACTATTACTATTGGTCCAAACTATCGCTTAAGGGGTGGGGAATTTAGATTGTAAGGGTATAATTGCCCAGGGATTTCTTTGTTCGGGGTCCCTCTTTGGAGGCACCCAGCTCGAGCTGTAATTACCGCACGTGTATCATTAAATTTTATTTCTCTCCAATCTGACTTCAAACTTCTGCCTCAGCAGGAACCTAGGGTCAGACCCTGTTATGGAGGCCGGCGAGCCTGATTTTCCATAACACTTCTCTAGTCAGATTTTACTACCATATGGCAGAAATCAGTTTTATCTTGTGGTAGTCTGACCTTCTTGCACCAAATATCTGGTGCATACAGCAGAAATTTAAAAAGTGTCATCTGCTTTTAGATACAAAATAGAACACAATCAGAAATGTGCTGAAATTTTACCTTTTTCCAAATTTATGCTTCATGATAATTTGTTACAGCAAGATTAATGGTGAAAGAAAAGTTTCTTGAATACTAGGCTGGGAAACAGCTCATATTCCCCAGGACAGAACAGAAAGTGTCTTGCCTATTGAAAAAGCACTTGTCCACATTGATTTCTTTCCAGAGACAAAATATATAGGTGTGAATCTCACCTAGTTGCCTGACAGTTGTCCATGTTGTTTCTCCATGTGGGTACTAAAGACGTACCATATATGGCCATGCTCAGATCCGAAGAAACTGTAACACTGAGGGATAATAACCACAGGAATCTAAGTGCACAGGTACTCTCATATCTCTCAGTTGCAAATTTAGGGTCAGGCAGACACGAATGAGTAAGAAAGAAATGCTTCTGCAAAAGAAGGCTGCACTGCTATTTCTCCACTGAAGGTTTCAGATTACTTGATCACAACAGTATTCAACCAAAACTATGTATTTTGTTTAGAAATCAAAGGGGCTAGTAGGGAACATGTTATTTTAGCCTGCTCTAACCTATATAGAAATACTGACTGGGAATCTAAAGGTGTAACATAATTTGACTGAAAATTATTAAAAATAATAATAATAATGGCCACTTTTCTAAATGAAGATAGAAGAGAAGAAAAATACACTTCAGAAAAGCCAAGAGATAAGATGCTTTGGAGAGAGAGCTTAAGGAATGAAGGAGAGTGGGAGAATTGGCAGTTAATGAAAGGATGAGATTATACTTATACTGGCAGACTATCCCATTGCACAGAAAAGATAGGAAGCATAGCAAGATGGAAATACAGCATCAGAAACTGTTCAAAGATCTGAAAATAAATATCACAGAAATACATAAAGGGTGGAAACCAGGATATAAGGCCAAAAATATGCACAAAGGAGAGGACAAACCTTTTGGGATAAAATCAGAGAGATTAAGGTGCAAAATGAGTTTCCATTAGCAAGGAACATATAAGCACTGAAAAAAGTTCCATAAACACATTGCAGAAGTATATTAAGTGAGATAGACAAATTCAGTTGTGTAGGTTGGCTAAATTCATCTTTCTACATAAAGAATTAATTAATTTAAAAAAAAAAGTCTGAATCCCTGGCAAATTATTTTTGAGAGCTTGCAGGATCCAGAACACTTCTAAGTGGAATAAGCTTAATATCTAAGATAAAAATAAATAATAATAATAATAATAATAAAAAGCATTATAAAAACATTATGGATCTGTTAGTCTAACTCCAATTTCTGAGAAGATTCCTGAAGAAATTATTAAGGAATAAATTTATAAGTATATCAAAGAAAATAAGGTGATAAAAACAGAGAGCATGGATTTGTCAAGAACTGATCGTGCCAAGTCAAACTAATTTCTTTCTCTGACAGGCTAGCAGACCAAGTGGATAAAGGCAAAGCAGTAGGTTTGCTTCAGCTTGACTTAATTCAGGCATTTGACACTTCCATGTATGACATTCTTATAAGCTAGCTAAGGAAATACAGGCAAGGTGTAATCACCCATTGAAAACTCACCCTGAAGAAGCAGTTATTAATGGTTTGCCCACATCCTAGGAGGGTATTTCAAGTGTCATTCCTCATGGATCTGCCCTGGACCTGCTTCTCTTCAATATTTTCAATAACCTTTGGAATAGATGGAATTTGTAAATAGAGGACATTAAAGTAGGAGGGGTGGCAGTCATTTTCAAGGACAGGACAAGAATGTAAAGTGATTTTGACAAATTGCACCAAAAATGAACAGAATGAAATTCAATGCAGAGAAATGCAAAGGTTATGCTTAGAAAAGAAAATCGAAGGTAAAAATAAAAAATAAATAAATAAATAAGAGGGATAACTGACTAAGAAACATTAAAAAAAGCATGGACCTTGGTCTTACAATGGATTTCAAACTAACCATGAGTCAAGATTATGATTCAAAAAGAAGAAATTAATTCTGGAATATATTAAGACAGTATTTTGTATGTAAGACATTAAGGTGGTTATAATTCTGCTCTGTTTGGTTCTGGGGAAGCTTTGACTGGAATAATTCTGCTTCTTAATGCTGACAGATATTCACCTACAATCTATAAAACCAAATCCTCAAAATCACATTTAGACAAAATGCTTGCAATCTCATATTGGTTGGTTGTTTTACCAAAGCAGTAATAAATATACTACCTTTACAGTAAGCATCAGGACTCAATAAGATATTTTAAGTTTTGCCTCCAACTGCCAGGTTTCAGATAACTTGTTTCATATAAACCAGATAGGTTCTGATAAATACATACTGTTGGAAAGCCTCCTCTTTTTCTTTTTACAGTAAAGAGTTGCAGATACTTTTCTTAACTAGTGTCCATCTGCTCACTTTGTGTTTACATTGTTTCTTTTGAAATATAAAGTTTTTTTATTGTTTATTTGTTTGATTTTTTTGATTTTTAGTTGGTGGTGGAGGTGTTAAGTTAAGAAATGTATTTCACTAAATGCCAGGCTGTAAGACTTTTATCTTATCTTTCCAACTGTGAAAAGGGATTACTGTGAAAAGTCTAGCCTATTTTGTTCAAAAGTAAACCTATGGTATTACAAACATTAAAGTATGAAAATACACTCAACAAAGCTAATTGCAGAAGTGAACATAATACATGCTAATGACAGAAAGTTAAATTCTGTTATTTTAATTTACTATGTAAATGTCTGAAAGTAATACAACGTGTCATTCCTAAAGAAAGTAGAACAGCTGAGGCCATACAGTTAATGGGGTAGTACATGTCTCTTCTGTGATACTTGGAAAGAAATACAATCACCTTACCAGCAAAAGCAGAGCAGAACAGGATGTAAGAGCATGGATGTAAGTGTGAATTTATAAGGTCCATTTCCAGGAAAAGGAAAGTGCTATCTTTCCTTCAGTAAGTTGAAAGCCCAGTCTGTGGTCAATAGAAGCTAAACATTTCCAGGAAGCAGAAGCTTGTGTTTCTTTAAGCCTCAACATTTCACGTATGAGCAAAAGACATCCACTCCATAATGAAGCTGAATTTGTTGTGGCCATTTTGTGAAAGATAAAGATGTTTATAACATGATGTTGCATAAAGTCTTTCAATACAAAAGTTTTAGGAATGCTGGTAGGTAGTCACAGAATGGACAAAATAGTTTGGGAACAGGGAAGCTACGTATTAAATTTATAGCAGCAGACAATGAATGTTTAAACAAGATTCTTTATAACACAGTCTGAATGTTATATATAGTGGAAAAATAAAATGTCATTGCCAAAAGCTACCAGCTGATCCATGGTAAGGTGAAGGATTTTCGTAAATCCTTTACTCTGCAATCCACCTGTTGTCAAAGAAGAGCATAAAGTCCAAAGGGGACTTTAAGCTGAAATGCTCTGAGCCTCTTTTGAAAGGCTTTGAACAGCCACTGGCCTCAACTAGATCTGCTTTGTGTTCTGTACTTTCTAAAAGTGAGGCTGTTTACTTGGGAGCTTAAAAATGGATTTAGGAACTTCAATTTTAGTCTGTTATTTTTGAAAATCTTGGCCAATGTAATGATATGATTATGAACTAGCTAAACTAGAACCTCATTGTCCCAGGAAGGGTGTCTAGTTTGAAATTCCGTTAATCCAAAAAAGATATTGAGACAATGCATTTTACATTTGTCGAACAGTAAAACTGGGTACAGGAGACACACTAACTTAAATAGACCTTCTAATTCAAGAAGCTGGAGAAAATTAAAAGTATCTTCTCTCACTGAGTGCTATCATTCATGTTCTCACTTACGAAGACTCACACTAAGCAGAGGAGTGAGAACATGGTTGTAGAGCATTAAGCAGCGTCAGTGCACATTCATACTTATTTCACTCCAGCTATTTTAAAGAGCTGGCGGAACAATTGCATGATATTCTTTAAATGCTAAAGCAGCTATAATCAGTCCATGCATTCATTGTACTTTGCAATAGTTCATCTGCTATGTTGCGCTTATATTCCAATAATGAAATTTATAAATTTTCAAGCAATTTCATTGCTTGAAAGTCCATCCTGGGAGTTTAACAGCCACTCAACTTTCATCTGACAAGGCAAATACAAGGCATGTAGTCATTTGAATGGCTTATTAAACTTCAGTCATAACCAATTAGTAAGGATTGTATTGTTCTCCCATCCCCATCGGTAAATACTCATTTATTTTCTTTTCTCATTTACTTTCTTGTATACTCTTATTAATAAGCGTTCTCCCCTGCATAAAGCAACATGCTAGCAAAAACAGAAGAAAGGAAACAATGAAGTTCTTGTAGATTACACATGCTGACATTTAATGTTTTGTACGATTTTATTCACTGGGGTCCTGACCTTGTGCTGTTTTATATAGCAGAGAAAGGAGAGTAAAAAGACTATGAATTTTCCAGTCAGTACAGAGAGGAACACACCATTTAAAGTCCTGTAGAGATCACAATCATTCCTTGTCCCTGGAAAACTTAAAGTTTTCTCCTCTCGCGCAGATAGAAAAATAAAGGGCATGCATGCCAAGAATCAAAATGGTAAACAGTAGCTGACAGCCTCTCCCTCCCCTCAAAAAGCATTGCTGTTTAAATTAATAGCTTTTCCTCCCCCCTAAAGAAAAATAGGCCCTCCTTTTCTCCTTTTAAGACATCTGCATGTTGAGGAAAACAGTCATTACAGTGACACTGAAAATGGTCCTCTGAGGAGGACATGCTTTAAGGTCAGTATCCTCTCTGAACACTGTAGGGTCTTCAATCTGGAGCCCACACACAGGTATTACTGCCACTTGCGCTCCCCGAGGTCTGGCCTTCATTGTCTGCTCTAGAAGATGTGGGGTTCCTCTAAGGTCCTCACAGCCCCATGTGAACGGGGCATCCAAGGCACTGAGCTCATCTGAAATGGCACTGGATGCCTATGCATAGGTCACTGAATCCTTTTCTAGGACTCATTGTTCTTGTACAGAAAGTGAGAAAACATTGTACCCTGGGAGAGGCAAATCTATGGCATGATTATGATACCTAGTCTTTGCATCACACCAGAGTTTGAAGTTTTGCAGCAAATCTGATTCTTTTATAGAAGCCATTTAAGAATGTTCTGCCATGAAGGCTGTCATTTGAAAAAAAAAAAAAAGCCAAAAAACCCCCACCCTGACTCATTTAACTTTGTTTGTTCTTTTCATTGGAAAAACATTCTGAGTTTTAACAGAAAGTATTCCATTAGTGTTTTTGAAAATCGAGGAACAAGTTAGAGTAAAAACCTATCAAGTTAAGCAGAAGAGAATGATGTTCTTAGAAAGCTGTGAAGGGTTGTTAGATAGAACTTCTTAATTTTATTGATTCATAAAAAGGAATCAAGTTCCTATTTCCTAATTTAAAAGGAACTCTTCTAGCCACATTGGGTATCTCTATATATCTATATATCACAACTTTCTCAGTCGTTTCTGTTGGAATGATTGCACCCTTTAAATGAGCAAACATACTAAGAAAAAGTTAATTAATTGTGGAGGTCCTATCAACATGCTCACTGTACTAACTATGGAGATATAAAATTAGTCAATCATTCTCAGTGGCATAGTGTATTTAATTTTTATGTAAATAATCCAATAGGACAGAATGCCTCTCTCTTTGAGTATTCCTGTTATATAATGTACTTGTATGAAAGAAAAAAAATGATTATTTGGCTAAATAGCCTGATGACTTGAGTATTACAACGTGGTATGGGAGGTAAAAACTTAATAGATGCACTGAATCACAGTAAAGGTGCATGTTTCCCAGTATATTGGCAAGCATAAGATATTCAAGTACAAGAAAAAAGCAACGGCAGTGGATTACTTCAACTTGTACTTTACCACCTACAATCTGTGGTTAAGAGCTGGAAAGTATATTGGTATTATTATGTTTTTGCCTTTCATGAATCTTTTTCCTATGCATTCGTTTGATCAGGTTTTGAAAGAAAAATATTCTTTGGCAATGATCTTGCAGTTTAAGTAAGCAATGCATTAAAAATCACATTCCTTCTTTGTTTGGGATTTACCACCTTATATTTTGTTTGATAATATCTAGCTCCTGTATTGTGAAAAAAATCATTCTTTATTCACTAAAAAAGGCCTTTCATGACTTTATAGACTCTTCCTTCATTGTTTATTTATGAAATGGAGAAATTTAGAGAAAGATTCAGGTCAGGATTAAGACACATAAATGGAAGGGTCTGCATATAAGAGTAAATGGGAAAGCTATGAGTGTATGCACTTTCATACGTAGAGGTATATAGGTTACCACTTAGCTGTGTGGAGATCTATAGCTCAATTTAGCTGCACACATATAGTCAGTTAGCAACATTTGAGATGACTTGGGGCTTCCCACCTGGCTTCCAGCTGTCACTGCAGAAAAACATGAGTTTCCCAGCCATCCCTGTCATATTTCCCAGTCCTGTGGAGGTGTCAAACTCCCTGGATCTCAAATGGCGCTAGACTCCTGTGTTAAGGCTCTAGCTATCTATTTAAGGTGAGCTGGATTCTTCCTGAGCTGCACTGCCTGCACTGACTACAGGCTCAATTCAGTTGCCTAAGCTTAGGCATCTACTGCCATTTCAGATGCCATAGAGCACCTCTCCACATTCTCAAAGGGCTGGCAGATATGTCACAGGGCTCACAGTGGACCTCTGCTTTATAGTGTGAGTTTAGATATTTAGCTTAAAAGTAGATATATATAGATAGGTAGATATCTAATTATAAGTCTTAGTCTTGAACTGTTTTATACCCATAGGCTCATGGGAACTACTCCGCATAGGAACTGCTCTCTCTTCAGTGAAACACAAGTTCAGATTTTAGAGTAACTGCTAGGAACATCAGTATCGACTTTCTTGACCTGCATGCCAGCTGAACAACTGAGCTATTTACTATTTACTAAACAGTGGTCAGTTACTCATGGTTTTCTGTTTGGTCAGCTAAGAAACAAACCAAAGACATAAAGTCTTGAAAAGGTTTTCAGATAACTCAGCTCTTAAATCTGGATTTGCAGTCACTGGAATGTGTTACACATATTGCATACGTTCTAGAGCAAAAAATCAAACATCTAATTTTGGTTCAGACATTACTGCAGCAAGCTGTCAACGCATTGACTATATTTTCAAGGTTACTAACAATTGAGGTCAACATAGTTTTGGGTTTTTTTAGATAAATATCATACTTTTTGTGAATCACTAAATATATCTAATCAGATAATAAATATAACTAAATCTAGAATTGATTTAATATATCTATGTTCATAGCTTTCAGTGCTGTTATTTTAAACACTGAAATACTTTTTTTCCCCTATACTTATGTTTTTTACTTTAAATTACTTCATTTTATAGAAACAATTATTTACATCACAATATTGATTCATCCTGTTGTGTTATAAATAGTGTAAAACATGGTGAGATTATGGTTATTTTTAACCTACTGTTTAGCTTAAACCTAGAATAAACATCTTTCAGTGTCTCCCTGTGGATAATATCTAACGAGTCTTTTGATCATATTCTGCAGCTTAATTGTATAAAGTTGCTCTCTTTGAGGTCTTCTGTTATCTAATACACTTGCATGAAAGAAACATGATTATATGGCTAAACAGCCTGGAAGTAATCTGTAAAAGTTATAAGCATAATATATACATTTTTAAATGATATTATATGACCATATTATCTTATCCTTTCAAGGTATCTTATCCATCTGTGCTACTTTGAGTACAACAGTAGAGCATGCTAGATATACTGTTGTAACTCATAAGGCTAGAGTGAAGTGCACAACCTTACTTTGATTTCCAGGGACTATTACCTAGTTAATTTAAGAAGGTTAACATTATTGTTATTTAACTTAAATCTGCTCACTTGGTTGAGTTCCAATTCTGCCATTACATAATATGTACAAAGTACATTTAAAGACCGTAAGAGTTAATATTATACTGCTGATACACTACTAATGGATAATCTTTTTTTTTTTTTTGGGGGGGGGGGAGGGATGTGTGTTAGGATGTCTGTCTTTAGTTAATCTTAAAGAGTGATTTCTGTAGATTGTATTTATTGAAACAATGCCAAAATTCATGTGTAAAATATGCTGGACTAAAATCACTTCTCAAGAAATAACACTACAGTAATCTCCCTGGAGTTATCTGTAGTATCAACATTTCTGTTTTATTCTAATTTAATTTGATTGTCAGTATTCTTCTGTACACTGCAAACAACTGTTCCTCGTTCTGCACTAAAAGTTCAAAAATGCCTAAGAGAATAAGGAGCCTTCATCCCACTTCCAAATGGGACAATGAAAAATTTTCACTCCAGAGCATTTTGCTGTAAAGAAGCATGAAAGAAGAAAAAAGATGTTGTTTGTGCTCTGAAGGAGTGTGTCACCATGAGCAGCAGCACCTCAGAACAGTCTTGAGGGACAACGTGCTGGTATGTTCCAGCTGCAGCTCACCCTTCTTCCTCTGGTCTTCTTGCAAGTACTCTGGTGTCCGACCATGTTGTGAAGAGGGAGGAGAGGGACACATCTCACATCACACATGGTTACGTTCCACATAAGATAAAGTTAAAAAAACTCCTTCAGCACCTGTCTCAGCCTGAGAAATCCAAGAAACTGCCTCATTTATCTTTTCTCAATATTTTATATGCCTCTGTTTCCCTGTTGGTACTCAGTTGTGCTTTCATACATACCTTATAAAGATGGTTGTTGAAATGCAAGCAAGAAGGAGAAATACATAATGCAATTAATATGATTATAGTGATGAAGATGACTTCCTCAGATCTTACTTCCGTGAATCTTTTGCAATGAAAAATAAGAATAGATCAAAGACATTGGTGCATGGAAATAAAAGGAGCATTGGATGGTACCAGAATGGCAATTCGTGATGTGTTAGTGAAAAATGCGGCAAACACATTTTACATATAAAACTGTATATTTGCACAGTGCAATCAAGCTCAGTATTAAAGAACCCCAAACTGCAAGCTGGGTCAGAAGAAGCTGTACATCTACCCACACTGTGGATTGTTATATTAAGCAAGATTAGCTGAACCACTTTTAGGAAGTGCTTTTGTTTATTAAGACGGTGTAATGTATCTAGCAATTAGATGCCTGAATCTCATCTGACTAAAATTCAGTAAGAAAAATCCACCAAATTTGCTAAAACCAAAAAGTGAAGACAAGTATTTGAGAACTACATATGGCAGCTGAATTAAATTTCCTTACATCTTTGGACAATCTTGAAGACAGTCTTTACCTTGATTAAAACCAAATCATTACTTTCCCAGAGTATTTGTTCCTATATGGCATAGATTTTAAGCTGAACATTTGGCTAGAAACAAATATTCATTCTAGTGTTTTCATTAGTGTGTAGACAAAATGATGTCTCCCAAAGTTGAGATTATCATTAACTGCTGTAAATCAAGATGAACTGTCAAAATTCAACCCATCTGACTGTAGCAGATTCAACCTTTTTAAAATACATACATACATGCGTAAATATATATATATATATATAGTATTACTTACTGTTCCATTATTGTCTTAAAAATAATCAAGCAGACAATGGATTATTCTCCTTTTACCCAGCTAATAATGAATATATCTAAGAAAAAGGTTTGATACTTCTATGATTTGAAACAACAGGGACTACAATGAAAAATATTCCCTTTTCAACATAATATTAAATTGTTTTCCCAACTGAAAAAGTAACTAATATATTTTTGACAATACATGGAGTTTTTGCTGTATCAAGAGAAAGCTATCATTTTAGTAATGACTAATGTTAGAATTCAACACTCGTTAATTTGCTGTCATAATTAAATGAGCTGCAAGCATGACTGAATAATACTGTGATGCACCTTTGTTGCTTCTACTGCACTCACCTTGTCATAAGCTATATTCTCATATTCTGATTCTCTGTATTCTCTTAACAAATAAACAAGTAACAAATCAGAAATTTTTTTCTCAAAGGCTATTTTAGACTGAGTCTTTATGATTAGTTTCATGTTCATGCTGTCTTACAAATGACTGTTAAACATAAGCAGTAAAGAAACTTATTCTGCATAAACTGTCACAAACCATGCTCACAATAATTATTCCTATTTGCAGTGGTCCACATAGAATAATTTTCCAACTCATTCTGAAAATAGAAAGCAACTTTTTAATATGAAATTTGTCATCATTTGTTGATAGAATGCTGTAACCACATCAAAGTAGGTATATTGCTAGACAAACTAAAAATATCTAAGTAGTGCAGTGAATTTGCCTCACATCGTGATTAACCTGTTCTTCTTCACTTCCTGAGTACTTATGCTACAAGTCATAGATAAAGTAGCCCATACAGTAACTCTTAGCCATGAAAAAAAAAAAGAGATAAAATAATATTTGTGTATTTTAAAATTTGGGGTCTGTGTGTGTATGTGTGTGTGTGTTTATGCATGTGTAGGTAAACTTAGCTAAAATTTCTGTGACTATTCTGGAAATATATTTTAAATTATCTTTTTACACTTACATAATAGCTAACATAATTCTGTATAAAATCTGGAAAAATATGAATTTTAATGTACCTAAATAAATGAGAACTTCTCATTTTAGGCATTATGTGAGCAGAACAGTCTCCAAAACAGTGTGACTTGGAAAATTCCAGTACAAATCTGCAAAGACAGCTTACTCAGTTGTCACTGAGTTAACTGATGCCATTTTGAAGTCCTTTTAGAAACACTGAATACTAACAAAACTTTCTGCAGTCATTTCTGGGTATTTCTCTCAGTCTCTCCAGGTTCCTTGCTGTCCAAACAGTAGTTTCTGTGAAACCTCTGACAGTCCTAACCTCAGCTGTCTTTGAAGAAGTTACCTGTCTGAGTTGCTCTCTGAAGTGCTCTTCTGCCCTGTCTAAGCTCAGAAACAACCCTTTCTCTGCCCTGCTCTATCCAATGACCTCAGTCTCCCTTCAAACACGCTAGTATACATAGATCAAGACACTACCTCTGTTTAAGGGCTGCTGAACCTAGAGGACAAATGTTCTATCTAGGAATAACTCAGTTTGGCTATTAAGAGGAACCTAGTTTCTATCATATTTCAAAGCCCTACTCAGTCAACTTTGCTGTTCGGTCTAGATCTGCTGAGGTGGTCAAGGCCAGTACACTAAACTCTGTGATTCACCAAAACTATGGTCTAACTCAGGACAGGGTGCACTCAGTAGAGGAAAAGACTCATGGACTCAAAACCTTCATAGAACACTTAGATAAGACTTAGAAATTCTGACAGCTAAGCTGTTGATTATAACATGTAGAAACAGCAGATCCTACCAGAGAGTAGGGATGCTTTTAGACTGCTGTGCAGAACTAAAAAAAACCTCCTTTCTGCTGGGTCACTGAAGGATGAAAAAGGCTGATTTATCCATTGGTATAAGAAAATACCAAAACCATGGCAAGCAAACAAAAAAGAATTCATGTTCTTCCTTTAAGACACCCAGGCAATAATCTTTTCAAGATACCTTGTTCTGTCAGGGAAGGTTGGAATTAGCAGGCTGATTACCATGAGTCAGTCAGAATTCTAAAAGTCCCATTAAACCCTCATTATTTCTTTGAAACCAAAGTACAGCCAGCAGGGTGATCCATATACAAATCAAAATAAATAAGCACATCTCTGATACAATTAAACATATGACATGCTTTCAGCAGATGACTAGTAGAATATCCATTGACATTTTACGAAAATATATGAAAAAGGAATGCTTTTACTAGTAATACTTTTATCTTATAAATGCATCTTTTGCAACAAAGTAATGTATGATATGGAAAATAATATATTTTGTAATGTAATGAGGAAAGTTGCACAAAACAAATCAATGTTTTGTTTTTCTCTCTGAGAGTAAATCTATTTGAAACATATTTTGATGAAGACTAACAGATAAATAACTACATGAAAAAGAGCTTTTTAATTACAACTGTTATGCCAGCTACCATTAATATTATTATATGAATTGTAAGACGTTCAATATAAGGTTTTAAGATATTTATGTAATTTTCATATGATAAATCTTTCTGATTTCTGGCTCCATATTGATTCACTATTCTATAGGTGTACTCATAGGCCTAAACTTAAGTGTAGTGGGGTTTAATGTTTCAGGAAGAAATTAATGTTGTAAAGACAATGTTTTCCCTTTCTAAATTTTTACAGTGTTTTTTTTTTTTTTATTTTGGCTTATAGATGCAAAATAACAGACTAAATGAATAGTGGCAACATAAAAAGAAATAATACATTCAACTGAATTCTTCTGTGAGCTATGTTGATGCAAGGATAAGGAAGACGCTAAGACTTGAATTGGTAGGTAAATGCTGAGTTTATATCTGTGGAAATTAAATTGCCCAATTTGGCCCTGTGACTCTGCTTACAAGAGATTAATGTTCTTATTACATGCTAACCTTGAACTTTGTAATGAAAGAAGAAAGAAAAAAAAAAGCAAGGACAAAAATGAATAGCATGCAAGAAAAAGAAAAAGAAGGTTTTAAAAAGTAGAGAAAATACAAAGAAAACAGATGTTCAAGATCCTCACCTTTTGTACTTAAGCCACAAACTTAATTTTCTCCTATATTTGATTCGCTTATATTTCCAGGAAGTCTTCCTTGATAGCCAAAAATGTTGCCGTATTATTAAGTTGACACATTTACTCTTAATAAGATTCTATCTCTCTGGCACACAAAGGATCCAATCCCAAACCATAGATTGCTGTTGATTTCTTTATTTTAAGGCTACTTCTATTTGTGGGTTATTTTTATGCTGTATTAGTTCTTTGTATAGCTGAAAACCATCAGAAAAATGCTAACCTCCACATTACATATCTGGCAAGTGAGGTTTTCTGTCATTTGTTTGTACCAACAGAGTTCATCATGAAGCTATCATTAGTGTTAGAATGGCTTTCTTATTTCAACTCAAGAAGCCATTTGGGAAGCTGCCAAGAAGATGGAAACAAAATGAAAGCAGGTTCTTAAATGAATACTAAATGAACTAGGCAAGGAAAATTGTTCTAATATCCCTAACAAAGCAATTTTGGAGCCTGAGGAGACTATAAGAGGAATGCAGTGGAGAAAGGCACCAAGCTTGTGTGGTCACCCTAAATAGTATCTCCTTTTGCCAGTACAGAAGCTAGGAACTGGATAAACTGGATAAATCACTGGCATGATCCAGTAGGGGATTTCTTATGTCCTTAAGGCATCAGAGTCCTCCGACTACAGCAAGTTGAGTTGAAAACAAGGTTGAGAAAAGATATTAAGGAAGAAAAATAACATAGAACTGAGAAGCAATGATCCATGGTTTTGCTTGAAAATGCTTTGAGTGAAATCTTCACAGAAGCTAGCAGCACAACTCCCACTATCAAGGTTAAAATGTTTTCCAGATTTGGAGGCAGGAAGGAATTTTCTTCCATGTCAGACTGTCAGAGATTGTTAGAAATTTGTTACTTGTCTCTGCAGCATATGGTGTGGTCTACTTTTTGATGGATATTTTTTATCTAATAAAGTGCATGAACAGTAGACGATGAAAATACTCTTGAGCTCTCTTTCTTTCTTGCTATTTAATGGAGATTTCTTGGTTTCCTGGCTTTACACAGTGATATGATTTTTTTTAGAGGATCTGTGGAAGTGCTTTGTGGATTGAAATATAGAAATGGGCATCTATGAGCCTTCCTGAATTTCTGTTATATTACATATTGATTGTGAGTGCAAGAAATTAACACAGGAAATTCCACTTGAACAGAAGAAAACACTTCTTTACTATGAAGTTGGTTAAACTTTGGAACAGGTTGCCCAGAGAGGCTGTCGAGTTTCCATCCTTGCAGATATTCAAAACCCAAGTGGACAAGGTCTTAAGACATCTGCTCTAGCTGACCATGCTTGAGCAAGGGGTGTTGGATTAGATGGTCTCCAGAGATCCCTTCCATCCCCAACTATTGTGTGATTCTGTGATTCTGTGAAATTGGATTAGAAGAGTATAAGGCCACATGAAAACTCCAGCTCTGCATTTTTATGTTCACTCTCAGTTCAAATACTACACCCTGAGGATG
This sequence comes from Apteryx mantelli, assembly GCF_036417845.1. Classification (NCBI taxonomy): domain Eukaryota; kingdom Metazoa; phylum Chordata; class Aves; order Apterygiformes; family Apterygidae; genus Apteryx; species Apteryx mantelli. The sequence goes on from NC_089978.1 coordinate 38,291,907, forward strand.
TAGACTCATGGCTCATGAAGCTAGATCACGGATGGCTCATGAAGCTTGATCAGGGAGAGGTAGCACTTCTGTATTTTTTGAAGGCCTCAGACACTCAAACTTGAGTTGGGATGAATTAATTAGTTCTCCTGACTGAACAATATCTGATTATTGAGGGGAAAAAAATAATAATAATAAAAAAGAATAAAACACTAGCCAAAGAAACATATTTTAAATTCTAAAAATGTCTTATAATGAATGATTTTCTGATACTTTCTCTCAGAAAACAAACAAAAATAAACATAAACCCTTACCACCAGCACTAACCTGTTCCACTCCCCAAATTTTTCTATGGTGGGATCTGGTGTTTTTCCATGCCAAGTATTTGTTCTTCACATGTATAAGTGAGAGATAACAGATATCTGTGAGAGGAGAGTTTAATAATACCCAAAGACAAGAATGAGCTTCAGCAAAAGAGTGAATTTCCCCTACTTATCTATCATTGGCAAAGCTCATCAAAAACATTTGCAACTTATATTTAAAGATGAATAAGTAGTTGAGAGGGGGATGGCTGACACAGCAGAAAATTTTGAAAAATTAGAACAAACAAACAGATTTGTTTCAGTTTGGCCCAAACTAAATTTGTGTATTTTTTTCTGATAAAATAAAAATCTCAACAATACTCTTTTAAATAATGACTTTTTTTCCTTTTTTTTATACTTAGTAAATATAAGCATAATTACAATGGTTCTAAAATATTATTTCAACATGAAATGCTGAAAATTTAATTCATTTTATTTTGAAAATATGAGAGCAGAGTGTTCAAACCTTTAGGACTCACCATTTTGGAGAGAAAGAAAGTTTCAAAATTGATTGATGACCCTGAGAGGAACTCCACCTGATCAGTAACAGTGTGCTTGAACACTCATATTCTAATGAATTCATTATTACTCCCCCTCCAGAACTGTTCATTTCAGCTTCCAGTAGTCACCATTGCTTAATGTTCTTTCTCTCCACATTTAACAGAAAACTTAAAGATTAAAGAAAATGCAGCAGAAAGTTCAGAGAGACTACACCACTAAATTTCAGAAGTAACAAATTGTGAGAGTGTGAATACATAAGAGATCCACAATTGAAAATTAATAAAATGTTATAGAATAAATAAAGGAAATGGAATTTTTTGCCATAAAATATACTAATTTCTTGCATTCTCTATACTGTTGGTTATCTCTGTTCTCTTATTCTGTTTGAGAGCATCTCTTTCTTTCTCTTCCCCTCCCCCCCCCACCCCACCCTGGGTTTTTTATCTTAGACAACTGGGTGACTGGGAGAATTTTGAATCTTTACCTCAAAGTTAGGGGTTATTTTAATAAATAAAGAAAGCATGGAGTTTTGAGTAGAAAATTGTTTAGAAAGGAGAGAGTTTAAAGATCATTTATTGTTTGTTTGCTTTGTGAGAAAAAAAAACATTTATTAAACCTTTTTTTTAGAAAAAAAATGCAGAAGAAAACTTATACATTTAAATAGAATTAACATATCTGAAAGTAGTATTCATGTGGATTCCCTAAAATGACATCCTCTGTGACATCAACAAGTTGCATGTGCATAAAATCACAACTTTTGCAACTTTTTCTCCCATCAGCATCATAACAGCAAATATGAGCGAATATGCATATACAACTTTACTCTGCCAGGAGGTACCCAGTATTGGATAAATTGTGGAATAAAAATAAATTTTAGTGAAGTGAAAATGTTTTATATCCCGCGTCTCATCAGCAGTACATTTACTGGAAAGAACCAGGGATCATCAGAACTGAGGAGATATCTGAACAGGGCTTTCAAAGATTAAGCAGTATTACAAACTAGAAGAGTACTGAAGAAGTCTAAATGACTACCAGTTCACCACATTTTCTCTCAGAGAATGAGTTGGACTCATTGCCCTGAAAATTGCTGTGTACCAGACTAATAGAATGCACACACTTGTGGGCCATTGTGGGGGGGGAGTCAGAAATCCTTATAAACAAAACAGAAGAACTGAATATATTTGTTAAAATTTTCTTCTGCCTTCAAAGGGGAGATGTTCAGGAAGCGACGGCTGATGCCAAATATATATTTATTTTATGCTGCATGCATCAGCAGGGTTATGCTAGATGCCCTTGGAAAAACAGAGAATATATTCGTGCATATTCAACAACCCCTTTGGGAAACACTGTTTCCTCAGACTGCCATTTGGGCTGTGTTCAGTACACAAGGTGTTTTACTGAAAAATACAACACGTTTTTGATGGCATATAGGTTACTAAGGTCTACACAGATGACATTTTGATCTGGGGAAAAGACAGTAGAAGAGCATGACCAGAGACTCTTAGCAGCATTTGAAGGAAACAAAAAACAAAGCTAAGCAAACAAAAATGTAAAAAGTAAAACTGAAATAGTATAAAAGGAAGAGAAATTAACAGAACAACCCTACAGATAAAGAACAGTAAAATAGCAGCCACCAAAGCATGTCTCATTCAAAAAACAGGGAAGGGATACAAGGATGTTTTGGCTGGTGAACCATCCAATGAAACTGGTGCCCAATCTAGTTGTCCCAGACATCTAAACAAGAGTGCTAATGTATCAGAGAGAAAATTATCTTTTTATAGTGATTTTTTGAAACTAAAGGATTAAAAAAGGTGTTAGTTGAGATATTTTATGGAAGTGCTCCCCAAACTAAATTTTCCAGTGGTCCATCTAAGGAAAGAAACAGTACAATCAGAATTAGTGGTGTTTCTGCCAAAGGATGAAAACTGTATTCATCTTTCAGACAACACATCTGGCAGCATAAGCAAATTTGAGAATAAATTGATCGTTAATTCAGCTTTTAGACTGTCAGTAAATTTTTGAAATTCAGCACAAAGCAGTGTTTATTGTTAATTCTTTTTTTTGCTAGATTTACTGAGAATGAAGGTGTAAGGAATCATACCTTGTACAAATTTGGAGAACAAGCTCTTCAGGACCAACAAACCAACCTAGGCAGGCAGATGTCACTCAAGGCCGATCACCTTGAACTCAGGCACTCCACGAAGCGGACCTTTACCTGGCTTTCTGACACTGTGATTAGTGAACAACAGAACACCCATGCCCACAGCATCGCTCACCTCTACTACATGATCATTTTTATCAATTTCATTGCTGTGGAAAACAGCTGACATTCAGTTTGACTGAGAGAACTAAGACATTTCTGAACAGACTTCAGCAATCTTTCTTTTTGACAGCTGGCTTGCAATGAATGAAGCTGAGTAATCAGCTGCTCATGTTTGAAATAGGAGCAGTACACCTGAAACACATCTTGAACTTGTATTTCAGTTATGTTTGAAGTTATGAGTATTTTAAGATTTTGAATAAATTTATAGACACTCTTCTCAAATCTTGATTGAATACAGAACTCTTATAAGATCAATTACTTTGCAGGAGATGTATTTATAACATTTTCTTCCTGAAAATAGGAGTTGCTCAACAGTTCTTATTTACATTTTCTTGGGAACTTCTCTTCCTCTGGAGCTTGTGTATTTCAGCATTACCACCTCAGTGATCGATTTACCTCAAGATTTCAGATTTTATCATTTTGGTTGAACTGAATAGCATCTCCCTGACAAAAGACAGTGTTTATGTTGCTGAAGCATCCAGCTGTTGCAGTTACCAATTATCCTAGTCATTTTCTGCAGAGCATGGAGTTCTTTGAACTGCTTCTAAGGGGCCACAAATGTGAGGGTTTTTTTTGTTTTTTTTTTTAAGCAAGCCCATTTTCAATACGTATTTGCTCATAGTGAGCTATATTTGCAGAACAAAATATGCATGGTCTTCAGATTGAAAATATTTGAAAAATACTTGTCTGTCCTATTTGAATCTTTCCACATAGTTTGATATCAAAGATTGAGTGAAACTTTCCAGTGCTATTTCTTACTTTTGCCACAGTCTGGGTGCAGCTGATTTTGCATTTTTCATTTGATTAATAATTCCAAGGTATGTCTGAGCAGATTTTATTTTTAAAAGATACCAGCATGTCAAATAAGAAACATACCCAGAGGGGGAAAAAAACAAACAGGCAAACAAAAAACACTTATGTATGTTATAAGTATGACACTTCTTATTCATACTGTTGCAATCTGGTTGCTACAGCTGACACAAGCCAGCCATGTCTAAGTGATCATCATAAAATTAACAACAAGAGTTGTTATTCTCAGATTTTAAATTCCATAACTGATAACTGAATTAACATCTCCAGCATAGGTACTACATTATGGAAACCAATGAAATCTTCATGGATATTCATGGTGGCATCCAAAATCAAAGGCATAAAGTCACTTATTTGGTTGTGACAGTTGATTTGTACATCTATAACGTCGCTATCATGACATTTTATGAGATGCTTTGCTCCAGTTCTAAGGGTCTATTTATATTATTTCAGTTTAAATAAATGGATTTATGAATGTGTCTTGATTCTGTTTCCACTACTTCTTATATTCTTATTGAAAATAAAACATGGGGAAAAAAAATGTAGTAGGCATTTCTTGTTAACAGCACTGTGGCACAGAATGCCTCTGTTTTATTATTTGCTTTCAGCTTACTCTATGGATTCTGTAAGCTTTAGTAAAAAGGGGACACAAAGAGATGGCTGGTCATTTGTTTGTCCTGACAGATCCACTCTGGATCACGTGGAATGCCTGAAGGGAGAATAAATGTTGCCTTCCCCGAAGGCTTCAGAGTGTGCTTGACCAGGAGTGGATTCTAGACCTCAGGCCAGGACAGGTGGAGGGAGAGAGAGAGAGAGACATTGCAAATAGGAATAATGGAGGAATGGATTTCATCTGAAGAAATTTAGACATCTGTGATAAAGAAGTAGTCATAAAGACTCCTTTTTTAGCCAAAGCAGAGAAATAGGGACTTTTGGGACATGAATCAGAGCATCCTAAGGTAGACATCAAAATAGTTTTATGAATCACTCTCTAAGCATCTGTTTCTTTCCATTGACTGAATACAGAGCTTAGGGCGATTAGCTGAGATAAATACGGTACTTTATAAATATCTAATATTGGGTTATATGACATCTCTAAGAGAGGCTTAAGAGGAGGAGAAAACAGATATACTATCAAATCTGAGGTGACAAAAAGATTTTCTTAGAGACCAGAGGACACAGTGAAGAGTTTGTTGCTTGAAGCCTCAGACTATTTCTATTAGAGAACAAGACTTTAGGGAAAGGGCCCACCTGTAAAGATCCAGTGAATATAGCACAAACTGTCCAGTCCTTTCTTTTCTTAATCTGTCTCACTCAGGAGATTCTAGTTTAATTATTCAAATTTTACTTTCTTGCCTTTTCTTTTTTTTTTTTTTAATTGAATAGAGAACATTTAAATTGAATAGAGAACAGCATTAAATAGAGAAAATACTTTGGGTAGTTTCCAAGCACATTTTCAGACTGTTTAGTTTAATAGACTTGTAACACAAGCTCTTCTTTAGCAAACTACTGTGCACCATTGTATTTTCTCACCTCTTTTCTATGAGAATATTGAAAATTTATCATGTAATTACATGCCTTTTTTTTTTTTTTTTTTTGAAGAACATCAGTTGCTTCAGGGGACAGGAGGAAACTTACGTAGCATTTGTATCTAGCCTTCCAATCTGTGAATCTGCATCATGTATATGATTCATCTGTGTATTTTGTCTAAAGTGGTTTGGAATGAAAGTCTGTAGAACAATAGAAATAAAGAATTCTCTCATTAATTTCAAAATAATGATAATAATGATACCCTATTGAATATCAAAATAGAGCATCCAATGTTTCGATAATGACCTGTTTGATGAAGTAGTGATACTTATTATTCTAGATGACATGAAAGTGGGGAGGGACAGTTAGGATGTTTCAGGACAGAATTAGAATTTAAAATTATTTTGACAAATTGGAGAAATGGCCTGGAAAATAGGGATGAATTTAAGTAGGGAGATGCCCATTTTAGTAAGCCTAGAGAGAATAATTATCTGCTCAAATACTAGACTATTGATCAGGTAGTTAGCAGAAGGAGGCAAACATTCTAAGGTAGCCTTTCTATTAGGATGTATAAGCAGGATTTTATCATATGAAACACAAGGAGTAATTCTTCCAATATTTTCTCCTATTTTAGGCATTATATTTCAAGACAGATATGAATACAGTCCCAGGAAAAAAAAATACAGGAATGAGCACAAAAAAAAAAAAAAAAAAAGGAAAGAACTGGCATCATTTTCACTAGAAAAATAAGGAAGGACATGATAGACCATTTTCATATACATAGAAAACTTATGTGCAGAAGAGGGGAATCATCTGTTTCTTTATGTGTAGAATACAGGAAAAGAAGATAAAGGCTGAAACTGTAGCAAGAAATAGTCTGGTTAGACACAAACTTTGTAAGGTTAAAAATAGTGACGTTCCTCCTTCACGTGCAGCTGGGACAGCTTGAAGATTTAGTAAGAAACTTGATTAATTGCGTGGTTCTCTGATGTATGTGTGCTATATAATTAGAGTTTTCACTGAGTGGATAAATTGTTTCAAATCTTGTATAGTTATGGGGGACTTTCATGTCAGAGCTTTGCCATGAACCACCATCCTTTTCCTGGAAAATCTTTTTTACTGGGGGATATATTCAATAATGTTTAATTCAATAATTCAAAGAGATTGTCAATGTTGACTGTTTCAGTTGTGTGTGTTAAAATTCAGATTTTTTAAGGAACCTGTTTTTGATTGTGGTGTGCATTATTTCCTGAAACTTCGTCACCTTTAAGGTCTCCAAATTTAGCATCTAAAAATTGACATACCAAAATCACTGTTGCACCAGAGTTCCCCCAAACTGTTGGTGGCAAGCAATCCTGAAATACAGTTCTTCAACTAGTTTAATTTTATATGCACATCTTACATTTAGTCTTCATGTATCTGTGGAGGTTGTGGAGTTTTCCTCAATGGAGGCTATTAAACACAGTTTGAAGAAATTTCCATCGAAAGTGGATGACCTTGTTTTTCAAAGTTAGGTTCAGTCTTTTGATTTGCTCTGTGTATTACAAAGTTGTCTAAAACATGAGGGAATGATGAAACTGAAGAGTCCATATATGATCTATTGGTTACACAGGAAACTTTTATATCTATATAGATAGATAGATAGATAGATATCTCATAAATTGTAGAAAGACTAGCAATGTCTTTAAGATCTTCCTCTGTAAAGAAGCGAGTTATCCAGGACTAGGGGAGGAGAGGAAGAGCCATTTCAGAAGCTTTAGGAAATGGCCAGAATAAGGGCAACTTCCTGAATGTATCCAGCATGTCGCCAGAGAAAGGACAAAGTCTTTGTCCTCAGGGAAAGACTTGGATGACCTGCAGCTTTATGAGTTGAAGAGGGAAAGAGACAGTCTGACCAAAGAAAGAGAGAATGAAAAGCCAGACAGCCAGGCCAAATTTCTCTACAAACTTGATCAACCAGTTTGTTGAGAAAGACAGAATCGTAATCAGAGAAAATGATAAGAAATGTCTTTACCAGAATTTGACTATCAAAAATCACCTGATAGCTCAGGAGAAAGTAAGAGACTTTGAGCAAAACAGATCATCAGAGACTCTACTTCTGGGTGGAAACAATGAACTAAAAATCACCAGGTGAATGAGCTATTGCAATAATAGATGGTGTAGAAGTTATATAATGTCTATGCATTATATAATTATATTTTTCTATTTTATTGAAAAAAAATGTTTTATTAACCTTTTTGTATTCACTTCCATACTTGATACTCATTTCCCTTTCTTTACACATTTACTGTTCTCTCTTCAACTTTTCTCATTGCTTTCATCCTCTTCACTTACTGTCTCATATGCAGCTTTATGTTTTTAGTGTTCTACCTCTTCAGCTCTCACCTTTGCTCTTATTGTTTCCTTGGTCTTTGTCTTAATGATCTTTAAAAACCTGTTTCTTCTCTCTCCTCACCCTTTATTTCTCATACTCAGTCTGATAATCAGTGTAGTCGTCTTTTTTGGTTCTCACTTACATAACACACTCCACAGTGCTCTTTGCCCTTTATGTTTTCCACTTAACCTCTCTCTTTTCACCATTCTTGTTACTCTGGGCTGCAAGTGTCTGTTCTCTGTTAATTATCTCTGCCATCGATTCTTTATTTGTGGCTTATTTTTCAGTATTTTGTTTCCATTGCTATCTCATCTACTTTTTCTTCAAATCTTTGAGGTGTTTTCTAAAGCTGTTCTTCAAGCATAGAATGCCCTCTTACTTTACTCTGTAAGGCTTTTTCTCTTTCAGATTCTCCCTTAAGACTCACTTATATTTAATAACTATAGAAAACAATCAATCTATAATGGCCATTTAAGACTACAGAACTTTTTACCTGTATAAATCCAAACAGAAGCAATAGGAAACTTCATGCTAAACTTCTATCTAGTTCCACAGGTAAACATGCATATTTTTGCTCCTCTTAAACATCTCTGATGTCTTCTTTCCTTATTATGCAGACCAGGGTATCGATTCAAATGAGACCGTTCTTTCTTTGGTAGTGGGATCATGATTTGCCCTGTGTTCACTCAGAAGCTATTTTGCTCAAGTGCGTGTAGGTATCATGGTAAGATAAAAAATAATTTAAGCAGAGACATGAGCACCTGCTAGTTACTCTAGTGCAGCTGCTTAGAACTGAGTCTCTCAAAAGCTTTAATTATAAAAAAAAATACTGAAAGTGACTCAGAAAATCACTGGAGCTTAGCCGGTATGTCTGATTCAGAAAATTGTTGGCACAGAAAATGCCAAATCCATTCTGTGTTTTAATTTTGGAATACAATTTGGATTTAAATCAGAAAAGCCCATCTCAGAAATCACCCACGGAATGAATACTACCGTAAATCCTGCACAACTACTCCCAACTCACAAAGAAAGTAATAGAGCTGGAGGGTTTTTTTAGACTCCTGAAATTTAATTTTTCACACCTCCTTCACATACAGCTGGGGTGGCTTGAAAAGTTAGTAATAGACTTGACTAATTGCTTGTTTTTTTGATGTATGCAAGCATTCATACTATATAATTAGAGTTTTCACTGAAGTGGGTAAATTATTTCAAATTTTACATAGATAGGAGAGGCTTTCACTTCAAAGATTTTTCACCAATAGCCATTTTCCTCAGGAAGTTCCTTTCCAGTGGGGCGGACATTTTCTAGTTGAATAATATTAAATTTTATAGTTCAGAGTAGCAAGTCATTTTTGATGCTTCAGTTTTATGTACCCAACTTGAGATACCTTAGGCAGTCTCGACTTTCTCGTGTGCTAAGCATCTATTTCTGAAGAAATTTCTTAAGCTGGACACCAAATGCTGAACACTAAAATCACCTGGGTGAAAATTAATAGTTTTTTTTTTTTTTTTTTCCAGCACTGTCAGCAGGGAACAAGACCTACTTGATATTTAAAATATATATATATATCATGATTATATATCATGATTAGTGCTTATATATTCTTCAGAACAAACTGAATTTACTAAGGCATGTAAATAATAACCCATTTTTGTAAATATATGGCTTACAAAATATACTATCTAGTAAGGCTGGGGAAGCTAAAGACTGTGTTGTGTGAGGAAATAGCAGAGAGATGAGAGAAACAATCCTTTTCAATACTGTACAAGGCAAGTTAGCCTTACATCATAATAGTGCCAAATTTTCACTTTCACTGAATTTAATCAGAAATAGATATGTCTTGGTATTCCTTGCTTATTACCTTTAATCAGGAATGGTAAAGCTGAAGGGCAAAGTGTGACACTAGGCTTAGTTAGTGAGAAGAGAAATAGAAAAAGGGCCTCTACTGGGAAGCAATGTCTCTAGCAGAGGTCCCTTTCCTGATGCTGATATTATGTTTCATAGGACAAGCTCCAAGTTTAACATTTGCAAAATTTAGTCTTCCAAGCTGTATACTGACAAGAGGATTCATGATTAGAACTGATCTCTGATCTTGTGGGTTCAAAGGCACTTTGGTATTGAGAGGCAACTCTTCTCAAGTCCATCTATTTGCAGAAGAATTTATGATTTTTGAATTCACCCCATAAAGCACATATAGTATAATATCCCATTCATTGATTCCATAAAGAAATAAAGTTGTAACAAAAGGATAGCAAGAGAACTAACATGCTTTTGGCAGATTCAGGAATCCTGGAGTTATTGCTTAGAGTTATCCTTTAGTGACAGAAACAATGCATATATTTGTTTTATTTTGTCTTATTGATTCAGCATATACTTTGTTTGAAGGACAGTATTTGCATGGAGACTGAAGGGCAAGAAGACATACTTCTGAGATGCCATCCATTCAACGCAAATTATAAGATTTCTCTGAGTGGACAGCATACTGTATACCATGACACAAAGAACAGTTTGGTGACCAGTGATATTAGCAGACCTATGAAGATTAAACTCTTTTTTCAGGTTATCATTTTTAACTGTAGCTAACTAGGTAGTTAGGTAGTTATCATTGCTAACTAGCAAGATGGGTGCAAAACAAAACAAAACAAAACGAAAGAACTCAGACAAACAAAACTCATGTCACTTGGAACTGCACCTTCCCAGTAAATTTTGCCTTTATCCTCCTTGACATCTGGGACAATTTATGTCTCATACTACACAAAGGCTTTATTTACCCACTTATTTCCATTTTTCAATCAGAGAAGATTCACTTCTGCCATGTTCTGCACATTCTGGCAAAGTTGATAATAAGCACCCACAATTTCTGTTGACTTTAAGTACAGCCTGCAGCCCATTGAACTCGGTTGCCGGGGGGGTGGGGGGGGAACCTCCCTCTTTTCTCAAGGGGCTTTGAATTATGTTTAGCCATGGTAGCTACGGCACTTACTAGATAGCTGTAAACACCCTCTTCTGTCAGAATCATTTCAAGCAGAAATAAAATGGAAAGTTATTGGCATTTTTTTACCAAATTATTTGACTCCTTCAGAGAGAGCTTTATTGTTGCATTATTAGGTTTATTTATTTATTTTTTTCCTCCAGAACACTATTGCTAAACAAACCCTGTCAAGAAGAGGAGAGGAGAGGAGAGGAGAGGAGAGGAGAGGAGAGGAGAGGAGAGGAGAGGAGAGGAGAGGAGAGGAGAGGATGGGAGTGAATGGGGGAGAACAAAAACCCAGCTGCGTTAGAATATTTTGCATCTCATAGTATGCTTTTGTAGATTTTTGATTGGACAGATATGATATCTACAAAAGCAAATCAATAACAGGAGATTTCTGTGGAGAATGAGAGCTTGAGAATAATTTAGGGCATGTTTATTTAAGTGAGGCACTGAAATGCACAGTATTCTTACAGTATCTATTTCTGTCATTTTCTACAGCATAAAGATTTTATGATTGGTATTAACATACTAGTTATATTACATAGCATTACATTAAGTATAACAAAATAATATTCATCTGTTTGAAATCCTAGCTTGGAACTTAATACCAAAAGAAACACTTCAGGATACATTTTCAGCTGGTTTCCATTCATAAACCTTTAATCATTTATTCCTTCAAAGGGACAAATCCTGGCTCCTGCATACAGCTAAAGCAAATGGTGTGTACAGAGGGAGGTTTGATCAGAGGAGCTTCCCTCTGAAATGTAGACTGGCAATGGAAATAGTATATCAAAGAGCTTTCCTCAGGAGGGCTCAGAACTGGATAAGAGGAACTTTGAATTTACTGGTCATGTCCTTGCTTCTTCTAGTCCAGCCACTGTTGCAACGCCCTCAGGATCTCTAGTGCGCCAAAGCAGAATCACAACACACTCTGCATAATACAACCTGAATAGTTGCACTGTCTCTCCGGCCTTCCAGAATGATCTAGAGGTTAAATAATCTTTGTTGCAAATTGACCTTTTTAATAATGAAGGAGTCTATGAAGGAGGAAAATAAATTCTATGGAGATGTGTATAGAATACACACAATGTATTCCCTCAGCAAAGTGAAATAAGGATCTCAAAAAAATGAGTTCTGAGAAGTAAAAACATCTGGCCAGTGATGGATTGTAACAAATATTGAATATTTTTCAGCAGAAAATATTAAAGGAATAAAATAACAGGAAAATAAGAAAATGAGTAATTCTGCAAACGTAGAGAGTTAAACTAGAGAGTTCCATAACTGAACCATCTTTTCTGATCCCACAGTGTACATAAGCCTACACACACACACACACACACGCACACACAAATGGATGATGGTAAATTGTAGCAGACAATTCTAAGTGGAAGGCTTGGAGAGAGCCTCTTAGCACTTACAGAAAGCAGATATTTTGTTACTGATCAGGAAAAACACAAGGTTGAACAGAGAAAACAAAGAAGATATTTGAAAGCCCTAAAACAGCACTAAAACACAAAATATTTTTTTGGTTTTCTGGGGCACTGTCTGAAGGTCAGAATTTATAACTAATTCTGAAAGAGAAAACTTATAAATTATGAGAGCAAAAGACAAATATTTCGTAAACTCAGAGGTTTCTTTTCCCTCAGCACAATTCTCTACAACATTTATAAACTTTTAAATAAAGACTTTTTCTAAAAACAAAGACTATCTGATTTATATCACAGTGCCAATACTGTGTTTTGTTTCAGTCAGAGAAACTTCATTGTATTGGACTTGAACTGGAAGTCTGATTTATCCCAGATGCAAAGGGTCCTAATACTTATGGATTTGAAATGTTAACATGAATACAGATCAACGAAAGAGAAAACAGCTCTACTTATTACAACAGTCTATCTTTAGCCCCATCTTTTTAACATATGCAGACTTCCAGCATTTATAGGCATAGAAAGCAGATCGTAGTTTTGTATATTCCTATTGACTCCCTACCAGAAGACAGTAAGTAGACAGTAAGCTTCCTTTCAGTTATTCTATAATAAAGCTTCTTTAAAGACAATTTTATTTTACTGCAACATATATTTATACCTGCATTAGTGTAACAGACTCCAACAGCAGAACATTTTTTTCTGTAGTTTGTAAATAAGATCACACTTGGTGCCCTTTACTTACCAATGCATATTTAGAAACACATAGTCCTTGCTTTTTCCCCCTTACCTTTTCCTCTTACATACTATGTTGGACCAAATATTATGAGATGGATGTACCAGTGTACTGCCAGGAACAATCATTCTTTCACACCTTTCTCCAAAGAGACATTGTTCCTCATAATGAAAGGCAAAATGGGAAAATGGGAACTAAAGGCTAATAAGCCTTTATGAAAAGATATACTTTTTTAAGCTTCTAAGACAGCTAAACTTAATAAACTTAATAAAGTACTGTCTTTTTTTTTGCTTGCTGTGCTTTTATCTAATCTTATAATACAAGATATTTTTATCTCTGATGGGTATAAGGTACTGTACTTAATGACTGAGCTGTTACTCAATGATACTTGGAGTGCATTGTAATCAACAAAATAATCTTTCTGGTTTGTAGCCTTCCTTTGAAGGCCTGTTACAGCGCAGGAACATTTTGTCTATGCCATCTTAATACTATTTTCCTGTGGCTTTCATCTCTCTTGTACACCACATAACATAATGGTAAAAGGCTTAACCAAAGGCACATAAATGTTAGCACCATTACTTCCCCTTTGAGGGCCAAACCATCACAGCAGGGCCGCTGAGAGAAGTCCAGGGATGTAACCACGTGTGTCGGGGTACACAGAATAGGTGACTGTGAAACGGACAGGGGAAAAACATGATGGGAAGTATCAGAATAATAGCGGGAACAGAATGTGAAAGGTTGGCTGGCAGTCTGCTCTGATCAGGGCTGTATGTGCCATGTTTTAACTGCCAGCAGCAGAACCTGAACTGACAGACTTCAAAGGAAAGGGAATCCCACAAAGGACATTACAAATTATCCAAAGGTTGCAATTTTAATTTTTTTCTGGGGCTGTCTATGTTGAACAACATTTTTTCTTTAATTAAAACAAAATGCAGCCTAAGATAAGAAGAATTTACACTGTAGAGCAAGAAAAAAAAGCCATACTGTTAGTGAATACATCTATGAATACACAGTAAACTGTGAATTCACCTTTAAATTATGAGCACCTCGGTAATCCCCTTAGAAACTAATCTAATGGCTGTGAAGTAAAAGAGGTATTGTTTGAAGCTTTGTTTAACAAGAACATTAATTTAAACTTGTTCAAGACTGATATTTTAGATAACTATATTGGCCAGTACTATATAATGATGGCCAGAGTACATGGAATATAAAGGCACTGCTTTATATTGTTTTGTACTCAGATAATCTTTTTCTCCATGAGAAAGAAAAATGTAATGCTTTATTCTTCTCCTTTGTAAGTGGAAGGGTCACATTTTTGTTTCATTATTACCTTGTTGCTTATCCAAGCTATTTGACAAAATCTAACTATGTGCATTTTAAAGAAAAGAGAGAAGAAAAACAAAACCTAATAACTGATTATTAATATGCAGCACTGTATAACGTCAAAAAAAAAAAACAGGTGAAAAAGAATATCTTTTTCAGCTGAAATTGCAAAGGAAATACACTTTAATGTGAAAGTTTACTTTCATGAAAAGTCATAGGCCTTTAAAAAAGCTGCTGTTGACATTTCAGCAAAAGGAAACAAAATTGTAAAGGGCAGACAAGGTCTACCAATGCCAGACACCAAACCTGTATAGAAATTGCTGTCCTGTGTACAGTCTTCAAACTGCTTTTTAATTCAAGTTGAATTCAGGAAATTAAATTTTCTTAAGCTGGATTTCCCCCAAAACTGAATTCACAAAACTGGAGGAAGAAATCGTTGTGTCGGTCTGCTCCTTTTGTTTTATAGGTAAAGTATCTAAGGTAGTCCACAGCATGTTAAAGGGCTTTTCCAGAGATATGAAACAATGAAGTCCAAATTTTGCCCTTGATACAGGCAAAGAGTGTAATTTTCAACTTGCAAGAAAGTTGTCTCACTGCCTTATTAAAGAGCAGTCTGAGCTACTATTTCTTCATGACAGAACTGTTTCACTTCATATATTATGAACTCTGGAATAGTAATTCATCAAATGCAAGTGTACAGGAACTTTATCTAGCTTAAAGGTTCAGACTCTCACCTAAAAGAAAAACAAACAAAGTTGTGACTCCCTCTACAAATTGTATTTGGTTATTCATACAAAAGTGAAAGGCTATTGACAGAAATGATTGAGAATTTCTGACTTTCCACTATTAACCTTTTTTCTTCCCCATCAAAAGTCTGTATGATCAATATCAATGTACGTTTTTGATGAGAAATGTAACCCTAAGACAGGAGAAAGATTTGATCTAAGTTTGGCTGTACTGGTAAGTCAGTGTTCAAAAAAACTAAGTGGAACATCACAATTTTTGAGAAACTAGTAAACTATACACTATTTTTTTCCTTTTTTTTTCATAACTGTTCATGACTAAACAGCATGTATAACATGCAAAATTCTATGTTGACTTTTTTTTCTTTTAGCTAGGTCAGAAAAGAATAAAAATGTTAAATTTCACAGAATCACAGAATGGTTGAGGTTGGAAGGAACCTCTGGAGATCATCTAGTCCAACCCTCCTGCTCAAGCATGGTCACCTAGAGCACATTGCACAGGATCTCATCCAGGCGGGTTTTGAATGTCTCCAGAGAAGGAGACTCCACAACCTCTCTGGGAAACCTCTTCCAGTGCTCTGTCACCCTCACAGTGAAAAAGTTTTTCCTCATGTTCAGATGGAACTGTCTGTGCTTCAGTTTGTGCCCATTGCCTTGCGTCCTGTCGCCGGGCACCACTGAGAAGAGTCTGGTCCCATCCTCTTGACACCCTCCCTTAAGATACTTACTGACAAATATATTTGGGGTTCAGATATATTTTCCTTTGTCTTTTATTTCTTTTTTTTTTCCCAGCTGTTGAACTGAAAGATCTGTTATTCATTCATTCAGCCTTACCCGCAGTCAGGAAATACCATTTTAAAAACAATAGTCCGTACCTGTGCTGAATGACAAACATATTTAACAGTATATTTGTTGATATAAAGATGGTGTTTTATGGCTTGGACAAAATCTTCATACATAATCCTTCAATTGCACTGAGCCAGTTCAGTGAAAGTAGATAATATACTCAAACAGTGGCATAATTTTGAATTAAAAGATACAGATTTAGCATTCATTCATTTTAGTACTCTGAATTACTTATGAAGATTCAGATATGCTTGCCTTTTTCTTGTGCTCACTACCCTCAGATCTGTGATATAATTAAGCCCTTATATAAGGTTGATGCTTCACATTTCAGATATAACTCAAAGACTGAGCACACCCACATATAATCAGGGTTGATGTCCATCTCCAGAACATCTTGTTTAAATATATTAAATCTTCTGAATATTTCAAAATGATAGGGCAGGTCTTGTAAAGGAAAAGCAATTATTATGTACATACACATTTACATATAATATACATACACATTTTTAAATTTCTGTTCTTTGGTGAGTAGAAAGTACGTTTAAGATAAAACAAATCCACAGAGATAATAAAAGACATGGCATACTGAATTACTCTTATAGGGCTACTGTGTTACTCCTTTCTTTTTCTGGTTCTTAATTATCAAAGCTATTGTTTTAGGTAGCATGTTCAACAGTATATTAGTTGTTACATTGTACTAAGAGCTGGTGGCTTAGTAATTTTGTTTTAAGATCTCCCATGTTCCTTCAGAATTTTTTGCTCCAAAAAGGCAAGCAGTCAATACTTGGTTAGTTAAACAGCTTTCTCGGTTGCATTTTGAACTTGAAGTAAAACTCTGTTGTGCAAAGATAACTTACAGACATTTCTTTATTTGTTACATTGGCTTTCTGTAACAAATTCTACAACTTCTGTTACTTTTGGTGAACAAAGGCAATAGCATCAGACAATGGCATACAGGTTGAAAAGCACTGACTACAGAAAACAGTATATGCGCACATAATTGTGCATGTGTAACATTTCCTCTAAAATCTGAGTATCCTTGTCACTGCTTTGCTCAAGGTCTCTTCCTGGATGGATCTAGGAATGACTGCAGCAGTTGAACTATTGATCCGACTGTGAACTTTTGCTTACAAATTCTTGGCTTTTAAAGATCAAGCAGATCTCCTTGTGCACGGCCAGTTGGTCTCTCTGGGCTTGTGGAACAACGAAGTGAATGAAAAAGATTTTACATTAGACCGAGCTCTTTTTATGAGGCTTACTCATGGATCCACTGAAGACAATTTGATTCACTTTATTGACATGTTGATCCAGGTCTTCAGATCCATAGAAAGCTAATGGTATTCACAGCCAGGGCAATTATCACAGCATCATTCAGCTTCTAATCCATAATTCCATTTCCCCTACAAACCCCAAATTTAGTATTGTCATTTAATCATGAGCTATCATACCACTTCCCTCACAGGAACTTCCACCCATTAACTTTCTTACAATCCTGTGCATAAAAGTTTACTTATTTGTTCTCTACTCTTTCCATATGAAACAAATTTATCCACATGTTCTCTGTATTTAAAAAGGCTTATGTATATGTGAAAAAGTAGGGGATCAAACAGGCTTTTTTTCTGCCATACAATATTCTAGTCTGGATATACAAATGCTCATAGATGGTTATGGTATCAAATGTACTAGACCCAATTAGAAGTAATCTACTGAAAATATTTGTCTTGGTTATAGAAGTAATAATATGTTTATGTGTATTATTTGAAGAGGTGGGAACCACTTACCACTTGTAATAGTTACATTTGTTGTGGGATTCCTGACTGTAGTATAGGATTTATTGAAAATAACAAGTACAGGAAATTGCACAAAGTGGGAAACACTAAGATTTAATGATGTCTACTATTCTAGCTGAAGAAAAATTGGTTATAGGTCAGAACAAAATCTGTGATCCTGATCATCCAGCTATTCAGTACAGACAACTCCTGCTGGAGCACATTAGGAGTTCTGTATACTGAAAGACTGCAAGATTGAGCACCCTCCCCCTTGTTTTTTACATTTCTTTTGAAGGGCCAATACCATTGGCTTTAAGTGCCTTCATAACATTTAACATATTCAAATGCAAGTATCAAGAATAAGACACAGCAAATAATCAGATGCCCATATATAAACTCCTGACATTCACACCATACAGTACATACATCAGCTAAAATGTTTTCACTTCCTATCATTCTTCATGCTGTCCACTGAATAAACTTTTGATAAAAATAATTAGCTTCCCATAGATGCTAACAAAACTCATCTATGTCACTCCAGCTGAAGGACTAAGTTCTATTGCTAAGGACTCCTCATAGAAACAAGAAGAGAGGAAGACAGAGAAAATTAGGATTCTCGCTGTTGAATCAGGAGATTATTCAGTAGAATTTACTGCTTGTAAGCACAGAGGCATAAAAAAAAAGGAGATATCCAAGCACTTAAAGGCCATCAGATCAAAAATAATATTTTTAAAGCTATTGATGAATCATTATTGATCAGTCAGTAAAGAGTAGTGATGCACTGGGCTTTCCTCAAAATGAACTTTGGGTGTTTGCTACACTATTCATTTATCATAGCTTCCACAGAATTTCAAGGTTTCAGGCGGACTGTATAGCAACTGATGGTGGGTTCGAAATCTAGCTGTGGAATTTTTCATTTCTTTCTGCAGCATGACATCAACATGGTGGATAGAGGTTGCCTTATCTCACTCTTTAATGATGTGTTTAAATAGTCTTCCAGAAGATTGGAGCTCTGTATGTGAACCATCTCAAGAAGCTGAATTTTAGATTTTTTTCCTTTCATAAGTAAGTTCTCTAACTTTTAGGTTATTACATATAAGACAAGTAGTATTTCTGTGCTTTTGAATGAAATTGGAAGTGCATGCTGTGCTGACTGCTGAAATCAGTGTTGTATACTGGGTGTGTTCAGTTTTAACTATTGAATGATTTTGCATAAATTACATAGTCCTTGTGAGAAGATTGGATGCTTTTGTGAGTGCCATTAATAATCTAAAAACCTGTTTAATAGAATTCTCATTATTCTACAGTTTATCATATTATTTCTGTCTTGTCCAGCTTGAGTATCTCCTGCTTACATTCAAATGTGTATTTTATAAACTAGTTAATATTTTCTTTGAAAATATATTATTATAATGTATAGCGTCACCAAATATCCTGACCTTGATACATCCTATGCAATCTTATGGAAGTCTATAGGATTAAAAAGGTGTAACTGAAGCAAAACTTGGTGGACAAAGCCTAATTCTGTTCTTTCTTTTCATGAATGCAAAAGCTCACTAAAAGTGGTGAGAGTTACATGGAGATAATACAAGTAACAGAGAGAACATTTTGTTTCACTGCTTAACTATACACTAGCCTCAAAAACATGCAGACAAGAAAAAAAATTGTCATTCTCAAAACCACAGTTCATTCTTTAAT
This sequence comes from Apteryx mantelli, assembly GCF_036417845.1. Lineage (NCBI taxonomy): Eukaryota > Metazoa > Chordata > Aves > Apterygiformes > Apterygidae > Apteryx > Apteryx mantelli. Next base: position 38,311,297 of record NC_089978.1, read on the forward strand.
ACACCTTTACTCTGGTAAAGTAGAGAAATAAATTTCTTTTCTGTTAGTTAGCTGGTACTTAAGGACATATGCAATGAGACACGTTGGGGGTCTACTGGGATTATCTTCCTCCCTCTTCTCTTTGCCTGCTCATTTGGTCCAACAAAGGTCCATTGCAGTTTGTGCCATCCCTCCCTTCCACAGTACGTTATGTTGTTTGAGCCACCTATAAAAATTTAAGGTAGCTTACACCAGGTAGTTACTTAACCTATGTCATCCAATCTTGCTGCAGAAATATTAATTAACTGAAATAATTTCAGCTAATGGAAAAAAAATCTATTAATTGTCAAAATAAGTGATAATAACAGGGATAAAATTCTGCTTCTGTTGGTAAATCAGTCTTTGATTGCCTAAAAGGCACAATGTACCTGTTCTCTGAGTTTTAGGCAATCCATACATAGTAGGGTAATGATAGTAGTGCAAGCAGCTGTCAATTTACTGCATCAACATCCATCACATAAAGTTACTAAATCTACATCTATCATTTTGTGTATTAGAAATAAAGTCATTGTAATAGAATTTTGTCATAAGATCAATAATTTGGAAAATAAATGTCTTGGCTTCATCTCAGTGTTTACAGTGTTTGGTAACAGGAGACCATTATCCTTTCACAATGTTCTATAGCGGTGGCAATATCTCTTAATTTAAAGATCAAGTACAGTATATGTCCTGTAGTTCTTATATTATCTATAGATTTTTGCATTAAAGTTACTATGGGAAGGTACAGTGAAGCGCCGTTTGTCTTAGCCCTTCTTTATTGCAAACCTTGCCAGCCACACATTTTCATTAAATTGTTTCATGCTTCTGCTGCATATCTCTGCTGCACTGAAAATGAAATGCACAACAAATGTAATAGCATGTATTTATTACATGTGTACAGAGCCTGCTGCCTGTCTGCCACTGATATTTAGAGTGGGTGGAGGAGTTAGTGGCATGAGAAGTTTTTCTTTGGATTTAGCCAAACACGAGTGCAACTCCTTCTGCTACTGAACTTTTCTCATTGATTTACACTGGCATAAATGAGAGAACACTGTATATCTGTGAATATTTGTCACAGTCACAGCTTCTAGATAAAGCCTATGTCTTTCAGATTATTCTTTTTGACATAAAATATGGGGTTTAAAATTACTTGAAACAATTATATATGCCCATACTGGAAATGGAGAACATGATTTACTGTAAAGTAAAGATTGTTTGATTTTTCTCACAATATCCGTTATCAAATTATGGCAATGTTACCGTTAAAGCCTGTTGACTGCTGACAAAAGAAGTGATAGACCACTGCTGAATTTCAGCTCTGCTTTGGAAAAGCTCCAGTGAGTGGTGAATGTCTGGTTTGACTCTTTCCTGGAGAAGAACAGATGATGGAAATTGCAGTGGCCAAAATCCACCTCCCATCTCCCACATGTTTCCAAATCTGGGCACTCTAGAACCAATTTTAGAAGAGAGAAGATAAAATCCAAGGCAGAAACAGTTTTTTTCCTAATTTTGGGGCTAACAGGAAGGCTCTTCCTTTCTCCTCTGCATGCAATCTGGTCAAGGTGGGAAGAAATTCTGGAATTGCAATGCCCCACTCAGTAATCTATATGATGAATCATGTTTTATTGAATGTCGTTCATGCTCACCTCTCCTTATTAGAAGCATAACATCTAACACAACTTTGTCCCAGTAAATTTATAACTTGTTTTTGCCTTCAGCTGTCAACCAAAGTGATGATCTCTCAAGGCACAATACAAATTTTCAGACCAGACCTTAGGCTTTATAAGCTGAATTGGATCCTGTTTCTGTTAGTCCATCTTCAAGATCATACAGAAATTCTTGAACAGTGTATTGATACCTTTCTGTTATGCAAGTGTCTTCCACATTGTTCTGTTAACCAAGTTTCAGTAACAAGGTCCTACATTTCTTTCCAGTGTTAATAACAAAATTGAGACCGATCCCCCCCCACCGGCAACCTCCTTCCATTGTTCATCTATACAATATAACCTACTGATTTCTTTACTTTAACTGGTACCTTAGCTACCTTGTAAAGCTTATACTTACTCTAGTTTCATTAACTGAATTGGTAATTTCCCATCAGAAACCATATCAAACATTTTATGGGAACAGCTGTATCAGATCTATTTCATTTTCCTTCTAAAAATACTCACTTTATTAATAAAAGGTATAAAGTTAGTCTGGTGTACACCACCTCTGCAAAATTCATGATACATAACATACTTTTTAAATTTATTTTTCACTATGCTTTCACTTAGTCTTGTGTTCTTAGTAAGTTTGGAAAGCAATCTTTTGGAAAGTAAGAAAAAGAAAATTTAGAATGGTACAAAGAGTTAAAAAAAAACACAAGAGATAAAATACTGAAAATTGTTAAAAAACAAAACAGAAATAAAAATTTTTCCTTAAAAAAATTCATGGCTTTTGAGCATTCCTGAACTCGTGAGTGACATGATCCTATATGAAAAGAACACAGTTGCCAGGAAATCGTATGGATGAACTATAGCTGAAACTGTATTGCAACATATGATTTATCTTTTGTAATGCTTATGGGAAGATATTTGGAAAAAAGTCCTGCTTCCATTTGTTTTTGAGGAATATGCAAAGATATTACCTGTGTACATGCATACAAATATGCATATGTATGTATGTATGCATGTGCATGTGTGTGTGTCTGCATTTATATACATATACATATACATACACACACGTGCACACACACACATATCTATCGTGTATAAACAAATCCAAAGACCATTCTTCTGAAGGTTTACTTATATAAGTTAACTTAAAGAAATAATAGTTAAGTGATATGGCTAGACGTTCCTTGAACCCTAGCTCCATTGCAAATGCTATAATTTTCATAAATTGCATGTGACTACTGTATTTTAATATCAGACAGCATTTTCTTAGAGATTTAGAAAAGATATAGAAACATATTTTAGATCATCTTGGTCAATCAAATACAGAATTGTTCCCAGGTATATATTTCATACCTGTGGGATGGAACTCAATGGAATTTCTGAAGTAATTTTAAACTAAGGCTAAGTACGTACACAGAAGTATGAAATATATATTTGCTTTACCTGCTTATCTCTGTTAATATTTTTAAAACATTTTCAGTCCATGCCCACTCTACTCTTGTCAGTCCAGTCTAGGCTCTAGCTAATCTGCAATGAATTACTCTGAATAGGTAAATATTCCATTCATCCTTTCCTTTTATGTTGAAAATATACAGAAATATTTATGGTAGCCTAAGAAAGAAAAAGTTTCTGTGTCTTAAGACTCTCATCTTAAAACAACAGTACCTATTTCCTTTCAGAACTTGCAATGTGCTCCTAAGATGAACAACTCATTCTTAAATATAAATGTTCAGACCCCCAAATTAGGGCAGATGAATCACTTACCTAATGATGATACTAGTGATACTAGTAAACAAAGATATCTATTAACATTTGTGTTTTTGAATACTGTGACTAAACAAAGCTGATTAAAAAAATAGAAAATAAACACAATACATAAACAAATAACTACAAATAGACTAATCAAAAGTTGAGGTGAATCTATTAGTATCCAGTGAAGTCATTATTACTATGCTGATTTACACTAATTAAGGATCTTATTTATTTACTGGGTAAAATTTTGTGGTCGTTGTTATACTAGGCATTGGATTAGATGACAGTATTACTCCCTCCTGGATTTAAATGTTTTTCAGTCTTATTTTATTTAATCTCAAATAGGTTTGCACCTATCCAAGGTAATTGTCAAAATGTTTAAAATCTCTTACTGAAAAAAGATTATCAAATAATAATTCAAACAGTCTAATTTTCATCCATTTTTTTTTTCCATGGGAAATATTTACAGAATAGTGAGATTCAGGCTTAACTTGTCTCCCCCTTTTTGTGATAATGGTACTACAGAGTTAAGACAAAATTATTTCCTCATTCTGTCAATAAAATTCATGAAAGTTTGTTCAATGGCATCTAATGAAATTGTCAATGTCAGCAATGTGAATACAAAGTAATACGAATGAAAGTAAACAGCACATTATGACTGGTAGTTGTATCATTTACTGTACTGAAATAATTTCTATAGTGACCCAAAAGTATGAGCCTTGTTAATTCAGGACTCAGCCTGATATATTGTCTACTTCAAGTTTGTGCTTACTCCTAAATCTTAACAGAAAACAGAAAACCAGTTTTTTGCAACTAAAAGGAGTGTCTCAACTGATCTGCAATAATGTGAGGTATTCTTGGCTTACCGAAATGAAAATTGCAGATCAAAACTGGTAAAGCTGACTCTTGACAGCTCCCATTTTGACACCTAAGTAATTGTTTTTTCTATCATTTGGTTCTTACTTAGGAACCTAAATGGGTACATTTCAAAAGTCTGTCCACTTTGTTTTGATACAGAAACTGGAGCTGAATCTTTTTTGTTATTGTTTTCAGGCACAATGGCATAGACACACAGGAAATCACTTGTGTGGTCACCTGTTTTTTTTCTCATTTTTAGAGGGTTTTGCATTACCCAGTAAAGTTACAAAGTGAATGTAAAAGAAAAAAAAAAAAGGAAGTGTTTATTTAGCAAAACTTTCTCTGTCACCAGTGGGTATCTGTGGAAGACTGTCAATATGAAGGATCACTTATGGTCGTGAATACACTGCGTAATGTAACACAGTGCTGGAGATCCCCAAACTAGCTCCCAGCACGCTTGAACCTCTATTTGAGGTGACACATCGTCAAGCAGAGAGATGCTCACTCAGATCTTGAAAAAGCAGTGAAGTGTCAGCCTTAAACAGCATTAGGAGAAATTATCTCAAAGGCAGGAGGAATTAGTTTGGTACAGCTCTGCTGAAATGATGATACTGATTACAGGTCTGGAGTTAATTCTTTTTTGTGCTAGCTTGGGAAACCTCTGCACAATATAGACAACCATAGGATATATTCTAAGACCAGCACACACCAGAAAAAAAAAACGATGCCATTGCATCTGTTTCAGAATCCAGGACTATTTATAATAATTAATACTATATAAAATAGTAAAGTAATTAATATCACTTGGTGGCAATATAGAAAGTTGCTGAAAAAACAATTACTTCATTACCTGCAGTTTTTGATCTCTTGATAATGCTTAAGCTTAGAAGGAATAAACTAATCACATAATTGCTCTCACTTTTTACAGTTGTTCCCACATAAAGTAGTTGGCACTCAACTAACTAATCAGGTGTGATTACAGTTATACCACTGCAGTATTTGTGACTACTTAAAAAAAGGAATCTTCCCATAAATCTTAGGAAATGAAAGGTGAAATGACAGGAGGAAAGAAAATAACATGCAATAAATATTTGTGACAAGAAACAAATCTGAAAAATAATGTTTGAATTCCTAAATAGAGTGGTATAAACAATGTGGGTTTTTTTGTTTTTGTTCAGTTTTAAAATCAGTTTTCCGCCATTTTGAAACAATAATAAATGTAAAAACATATATGTTAAACATCTCCTGCTCAATATGAAACCTTCTCTTTAATTTTTTGGATTACTTAACTTTTTTGGTTTTGTTTCTTTTTTGTTTGTGTAAATTAATCTGTAAATGAAACACATTGGGGATAAACAGCTAAAACTTTTTTGTAAGATAAGTAAAAAAAAAAGGGCATTTTTACAGTCTTTTATATTATTATGAAACTGTGGAAATAAAATGTGTCAGCTTTAAATTCCCTTAGTCTCCAATATTTTGACTGAAATCATTCACTGAACTCTACTCAAATATACCAATAATTTCCATCCGTAAATCATTGCACATTGTGAATTGAAGAAAATGTAAGTTTCCTAATGGTAACACAGAGCCAAAAAAACCCTCAAAAACCACTATTGATAGTTCTAACACCTATTCTGCAGACATTAACATAGTATCTTAAATCACTGTATCTCTGTTTCTTTTATGCATTCCATATTCTTGTCCATAGAAATTGTAGGCTACTTGTAGAAAAATCTTTGACTTTCTTTTACTGAGTACCATGCAGAATAAGATAGGTACTGATAAGCATGTTTAGTATTTCAATCCAAAAGAGAATGCCACAGTCATGGAAAGCATGGTTGGTAATTTTAATGTGAATGAGTTTCACTTGTATGTTCTGACTAGTTAGTCATGACCATAATAAATTGCATTCTGTTTGTGTATAATTTTTATATCTTTTTTCTGCCTCATTCTAACAAAAGCAAAAAACTTGGAAATTATTACAGTATTTTTGTTTTATTCTTAAAGATTCTAATACAAAAAATAGAAAACTGTGAAAAGCTATAAAGACTAGAAAAGTAAAGATTCAGTATTGCACATTTATAGAGAAAAAAGATTAAATTATGAATTTTATGGAATTTTGTGAAAAACAGAGACCTTTATCCTAGCCAGAAAATTAAAGTGCAGCTCTACTGAAAACTATATAGAATCACTAGTTTACAGAACTGGTCAAGCTAATTCTTCTTTATTTAAGTTCAAAATTATAGTAAAATAATCATATTATCATATTAATTTTCTTTATATATATACACACTTAAAACAACTTTACATTTATATAATCTTTATATGTGCTTTTATACACACATATATATACACACATATATAATAGGTACGTAGGTAGGTAGATAGGTTTATATCACTATCCTCAGCAGATGGTCCGTATATTTAAATCTACACGGTGCTTGGCATATTCGGTCTTAATTGCCGCTTCTGGAACTGTTAAAGAGCAACAGCCATAGATACTTTTCACTGCAATCCTTCACAAAATATTTTACCACTAGTGTGATAAATCATAATCAACCTAAGTCCTGAAAAGGTATAAGGAAATGTAATACACTTTGTAGTAAATAAAAGTGAGTGTTTTACACACTTCTGTGCCTGATCTAGAACAGGAGAGTTTATTGTCTTTTATTGTTTTATTTACCATGAGGCAAATACAGGTAACCAAGCAGTATAAAGCAGTTGTATGGGAAAGTGCAGAAGAATGTCGAGGAGATAGGCGACGGAAGCTAGCCAGACCGTTCCGTGGGAAAAGGAGCATCAACAGGGCATGCTGACCCACAGCCATGTAGCTGGGCCCATGCCAGTGTGGTGTGCACCTGGGCTTTGACTCGAGATTAGCGATGAGCTCAATGTGCCCACTGCGCATGTGTGTGGTACACAAAACCCACGTACAGTGCCCCCCTGGCGTTCCTCGCCATGGACCGATGCTCAGCGGTGCCAGCGACTCTCCCGCTCCTTTATTGCCTCGATCGGGAAATCGCTGGGGAAGCCCCGCTCAGACGCAGAGGTAATAAACGCTCAGCATTGACCTCAGTGTGCCTTGTGTTTGTGTATCTGTTCCTGCCGGGAGTCCAGGCGTCGCCCCCGCCGGACCCTTACAGCAGTATAAAAGAAATGTTGATGACAGAAGATTCTTCCCCCCCCCCCCCCCCCAGGGAAAAAAGAGTTCATTGAGTTATTAATTTTATCTTCACAAACATGAAATGCTGACCGGTAAAATGAATGATAATCTTTCATCTAAAACCACGACTTTGTGTTTTTTAAAGATGTTGTCTAAAGCCTCCTAACTTCAGGTACAGTCAGTTTGAGTTGTTTCTGTTTAACAGAAAAATCCCATTCCAGGTTCTAATTACCCATGTAAAAGAGTAAAATTAAAAAAAAAAATAGGATGAAATTAAGCTGCTGGAATTCAACCTTCTTACTGAATTAGAGACTATGTAATGTTAAATGGCCAAGCTCCCCCCTTCAGCCCTTCAAATAACTTCATAATAAACTCACAGCTGTGACTTTTTTTTAATCATTTTTAAATTTCTTTGAGGTCTGTTAGATGCATGTAGTTTGTAATACAGTGAATTGGTTTGCTTACACACTTGAGTTGCTGGAAAACTGTTATAATTAAGCTATTTAATACATATCAGAGCTATTTATGTTTTGCAGTGAAAGAAAGGTCTTGTAAAGTGCTGCTTTAATGAATTTTCACTGTAGGTTTGCCATTCTCTGAAAAACTCCAACTCCCAGAGACATAGAGGCTAAACAGTCCCAGCTCTCTCAGCCTTTCCTCTTGTGAGACATGCTCCAGTCACTTAGTCATCTTTGTGCCCTTCGCTGGACTCACTTCAGTAGCTCCATGTCTCCCTTGTATTGGGGAGACCAGAACTGGACCCAGTACTCCAGATGTGGCCTCACCAGGGCAGAGTAGAGGGGAAGGACCACCATCCTGCTGGCAACACTCTTCCTATTTCTTATCCTCTGCAGCCCATGTTGCGGTTATCCACAAGGGCTGGACCATGTTTAGCTCATTGTCCAACAGGACCCTCAGGTCCTTCGCTGCCAACTTTCTCTCCAGATGGATGGCCCCCAGCCTGTAGTGGTGCATGGGGTTATTCCTCCACAGGTGCAGGTCTTGTCATTTCACTTTGTTAACCTTCATGACGTTCCTCTCTGCCCATTTCTGCTGCCTGTCGAGATGCTTCTGAAACACAGTACAATCATCTCATGTATGAGTCAGTGCTCTTAGCTTTTTAACGTCTGCAAACCTTCTGAAAGTGCACTTAGTGCCATCATCCAAGTCATTAATGAAGATGTTACATAGTATTGATCCCAGTATTGATGCCTGGGGGACACCACTCGTGACTGGCCTTCAGCTAGTCTTTGTGCTGCTGATCGCAACCCTCTGATCCCAGCACTTTAGCCAATTTTTAGTCCACCTCACTGTCCACTTACCTGACCCATACTTCATCAGCTTGTCTGTAAGGATGTTATGGGAGACAGTGTCAAAAGCCTCACTGAAGTCGAGACAAACAGCGTCCACTGCTCTCCCCTCATCCACTGAGCCAGCAATCTCATCATAGAAGTCTATCAGGCATGATTTTCACTTCCTAAATTCATAATGACTACTACTAATCACCTTCTTGTCCTTCTTATCTTTGAAAATTACTTATGGTGGGATTTGCTTTCCCACTTTCCCAGGGATCAAGGTGAGGCTGACCAGCCTGTAGTTTCCTGGGCCCTCCATCTTATCCTTTTTGAAGATAGGAGTGATGTTTCCTTTCTTCTGGTCATCAGGAACCTACCCAATGGACTTTCAAAGATGATCAAGGGTGACCTCATAATGATGTCAGCCAGCTCCTTCAACACTCTTGAGTTCATCCTATCAGGCCTCGTGCACTTGCACACGTTCAGTTTGTCTAAACGTTCCTTAACTTGATCATCCTCCACTGAAGCTAAGTCTTCCTTGCTCTGGAATTTCCTTTTGATGTCAGGGGCCTGGGACTGCCGAGAGCAGGTCTTTCCAGAGAAGAGTGAGGTGAAGAAGGTATTGAATAAAAGAAAGGATAAAGGAAACACAACTTTTTCCTTAAAATGTAAGAACAGGATTTTAGGCATTATTGTTTGGAAAGTCAGTGCATTTTACATTTTGCATATACAGCAGAACCAATCCTGAGACCTTGAACCAAAAGTCTAATTCTTCAATTTTCAGCTAGGATAGACTTATCCCTTTCTTTCTCGACCTCATTCTAGATCTCATTCTAGGCTCATAACTCTTATACTCGCCTGGGATACTTTGTGGACTCTTGGTCAGTCCCACAGCTTCAGTCTTGCTCAGGATGAAAAGGGCCTAAAACAAAGTTTATAGTTCTGAGTGGGTGTTCTAATGAGAAGGTGAGGATGCAAAATTCAGGTCCGTCTCTCCCCAGAAGGGTGCTTTAGAAATAGGCCTGACAGTTTCTGTATCTACTGGTTAGGCAGCTCTGGGAAGCAAGTGATATGATCTGATCACTTATTTAATGATTGACTACAGTCAGGTTGAATCTTTATGACTCATCGCCAGTTTAGGTGGACTAGATCTTAACCCAGTCCTTCCTAGGAGTCATTGTTTTCCAGGCTGGAGTGTCTCACTTTATAAATATGATTTAATTTATTTGAATCTGAATGCATGACTTCACTTTTGGCTGTATTGAATCAGATATTGTTTGATTATGTTCAGATTGTCAAATGATCCTTATAACTCTGTAGAGTAATACATCCTCTTTATTATTTACTGCTCTCTCAATTTTCAAGCCATCTGCAAATTTCATCAGTAATGATTTTATGATTTCTTTCAGGTCATTGATAAAAGTACTCAATAACATGAAGTCAAGAGCTGATCCCAATGAGACCTTACAGGAAAGCAGAGCTCTGATAGTTTTAATTTGTGGCAATTTCAAAAACAACAATACCAAAAATGGTTTATCCTGCACAGAGTATTACAAAAAGTATTAAAGTATTCTTTTATAATGTAAAATACTACGGATAGCTTAAATTAATTTATTAAAATGATGAAATTACCAAACAATGAATATAAAAAATCACTTTTTGGAATTATTGCCACAAACCTGTAATTCTTCAAAGGATAAGCACCATTTTTTTTGTTTTACATTACATTTATGTTCCTTAAAAATGTATTTATGTGTCACTAACTCTTAATTTCTCACAGTAAAAATTATCTTCAAAGCTATATGCTCAATTGTACCAAAAAAGTGTCCACTCGAAAATGAGCTCCTAATTAGTGCTTAAGTGCTGATATCCGTCTTGTTTTTTTAATAGAAATTTATGCTTGATTTATGCTTTTTCACTGTTTTAAATTCTTGACAAAAATGTCAAAACCTTTAAATTCTGCAACAGTGCATTTATTAAGTTTTTTTTTTTTTAGTTTCTGTTTACTGTAAAGTAGAAAGCAAGAATATGTGTATGGGAGAAAAGAGAAGGCAGAATTTTAAAGTGTGCTTTTTCAGTTGCTTAAGAATTAAGTATCTCGGTTTGGGGTTTATTTTGTCTTTAAACTGAAAACAGATCAGATTTGAAATGATAAAGATGTTTCAAACAAATATTTTGTAGCTGATCTGTATTACATATATTGTCACCCTGAAAAAGGCACTAAGAATTTAAAAATATGAAGTGCCCCTTTCCACAATAGCAAAATGGAAAACAAACAAACAAGGAAATTCTATTAACTAGCCCGAATGCAAATGCAAACATGCAAAAAGCTAGATTTTATAGAGAAAGATACTTCCTTCTCCAACATCGTGTGTTCATACATAGGTAACTAACTGTGAAAACAATGAAACACTTATTAGAAAATACTTCCTAAAAATCCTAATGTTTTTATGCTTTTGAATTATAATTCATGTCACAACCAGGTCGCTTGCTTATTTCTAATAATTATAATGAATAGATCTTAAAAGATAAATGTACCTAGAATCTGGTGAAACTGTAATAACACTTCTCACAAATTTTTCACTACACACTGTTTTTCAGTACTTTAAAGTGCTCTCTGTCCATTCAAATGCAGGTAGGATAGGACAGTTAACTGCTTCACTGCACATGTAATTATCATCCTTCAGATGAGAAAATAAGTATATTGTCAGTCTTACCTCTTTGTAAACTTCTTGGGAACAACACATTTTCAATTTTGCCATAGATAATAACTAACTAGAATGTGAAGAATATTATCTCTGCCTGAAAACTAGGGAGGACTAGTTTTCATAGGTTTAATTTATGTCATATTAATTCCTAGCAACCACAGATATTAACAATAATATAGAAAAAAAACAAAAAACAAACAAAAAAATAGAGATCTATTTATTTCCTGTAATAATCCAGCTGGTGGTAAAACTCTACTGTCTTATTTCTGCTTATTTAAAAAATAGTTTGGGCGTGATGAAAGTCTCAGGATTGTCATCAATTTTTCAGAGCTTCAAACATGCTAGATTTCATTTAAAATAGATCTCTGAAAAAATGCACACTTTTTTTCCGCCTCACTTCCTACCCAGTTATGTTTGGGGCCACATTTTTGTCACCTGAATCTGGCATAGAAAATGCACACCAATTAATGTCCTAATTTAGAGGACTCTCTACATTTCATTTAGTTGTGTGTCCTCAGTAACTCACAAGGCAAGCTATCAGCATTTCCAGCAGCATCTGTACATAAGCACAAATAATTCTGCCTTACGTGATGATGCATGCATAATCCTTAACCTTTCTTCTTACATAAATTCTCAACATTGAACTATTGCAAAAGCAGAATGTTACAGGCGAGGGTATTTAGCTGCTAATCATAGTTCAATCCATGCTTGTTTTTTTTGTAATGTTATCTTCCTAGCAGCATCAAAATGCTTTAGCAATTTGTAAAGATAAAATGTCATTCAACACAATCCCATATATCTTTTAACAGATGGAATTATACAAGGTAGAATACTGTGATGCCCTGTTAAGACAAATGTCACTTTTTTCTAAACATTAAGCCCTGTTCTTCAAGATGCGTCAGCATGCATGGAATAGGTCTGCTTACAAGTCTAAATTTAGGTATATACTTAAATACTTCCAAAGGCTAAAAACAATGTCTCCCTAACTCCTTTTCTGCTCCCTAATCAGCAGATTTCTAAATCCAGAAATACCAGTAACCTTCAGTATACTTCAGTATACTGCTAAAATTTTGCAATTGTGTTATCACATGAATAAGTTTTCAACTTTGAAAGCAGCCTGTATATCAGCTTAGTCTCCTAATTACAGCATGGAAAAGCTTCAACAAATCTTACGGAATGTTCAGTGACACCTGTTTTGTAGAAACCTTCCTTGTCATCTGAAAATGCATCTGAGCTTTCCTCTATATCACATTGCCCAAGCTCTAAGACAAAGTGCTTTAAATGAAGTAATTCAAACTCACTTATAAACTACTTCATTCAAGTCAGCCTGAATAAGACCATATCCCCAAATTTAGTCAGACAATGTAGTCCTTTGTACAGACATTACTACATTTGAAAAGATACAAGGTTCTTCTGGCTTGTGGTCTAACAGTTGCTCTGCAAATGCCTATTCAGTGCCAATGGTCATAGCATTTAACTGGCAATTGCTGGGATGTCAGAAACTCCCTTGGTCTACTTTGAACATTTGAACAATTTGATAAGTATTTAAGGTTTCCCCCAGTCATTTGTAACTTGAGCTAAAATCCCAAATGCAGTGTGCCCTGAAAAAATGTTTTTTTGCATTTCCACCTCCTCTAACTTTCTGTCCATGTAGGAATTTCTATTCCCTCTTCAAATTGCCTTATTGTGATCTGATTTAGCCTTCTTTCCTGGAAGATGTAGACATTAGATGCCACTGGGAAAATAAATAAATAAATAAATAAATAAATAAGAAGTTAGAGAAAGAGAACAGACTACAGTTCTGTCTGAGACATGCTGGACAAGTAACTTTCATGAACTAGGCCTGCAGAGTAGTGTCATTTATATACGATAAGTATGAGGCATTCAGAATATGCTGGATTTACTACATGTGGCATCCTATACAGTGGTTGCATAGAAAATCTGGTTCATTCTAGAAATATCCAGCTGCAACGGAGAAAAAATATGGAAAAAACAGGCATTGTTTAAAAAAAAAAATTCACTTGCAGTACTCATTTAAAAAAGTGTTGTCATGTCTGAGCCTACATGAAGTTAATGATCCCCGATACTTTGAACTGTGACCCTAGCAGATGCATACATTTAGATGCTGACTGTGGTGATGACAGTGACACCACTGAAAGATGAAGAAGAACATTAAACATCAAGTGGAGAAGAGAGAAAAACATCATCCTTATATGCCCCAAAAGGACTGTTGAAACAAATGAGGTTAACATCCAAAACAAATGCAATATGGAAAATATTTAAAAGATAGAAGGAAGAAGGCAGACTTCATTACAGCCCAATAACCTGCACTATGCTGAGCAAAAATAGCAGTTTCTTATAGAAAAAAAGGTCAGTTGGTGGAACAAGGAATTTTTTTGCATGTTAGCAGCAGATAAGGAATTCTTAAGACATTTTATCTTTTTTCATTAGTTAAACTTAGTGGTTTTGCTGCTTTTTTGCTTTTTTTTTTTTTTTCCTTTTCTGAGTAGACTAGTAGATACTTCTCAGAATATAATAGGGCCTGTTTACAACCTGAAAAAACAGATGAAATGACTAGGAGAAAATTACAGGAAAATCATGCCCAAATCCTATTATCTATGACCAGAACTTCCCATGGCTCTGCAGTCACAAAAAATGTAATAGTTTTCTGAGTCTAAATGTGTTTTAGAAGACAAGGAAGCATATTCTGCTTCTTAGTCTTGTGGTCATACTACTACTGACCTGCTTTTGTGAGGTATTGTGATGCTTGGAGTGGCCGTCTGGCTGATTTCCTACATAATTCTTAGTGTTTCAGCAGACTGCCTCATTAGCTCCAAATCATGCTCTTGGCACCATTTGGATCAGCATCCAAAGGGCCTGTCTCTGGTATGCAATTTCAATTTACAAATTCTTCCTTGCCTTGCCGAGACTTTGTGACTTCTTTCTTGTCACTCTTTTCTTCTAATCACCCCAAACAACACTGTCTCCGTTGTTCTGGATAGCAAATTTTCTGGTACACCACAAGAAGCTCTTTTCCTTACAGCTGATGTCAGAATAAAGGGTGGCAATTCTCTTTTACACTAAAATACCACTTCTTTTTTTAACTGAATTTTTTATATACCTGCATTGTGTTACTGTCAAATGTATCTACGATGTCTGAAATAATACCAAAAATGTAAAATGAATGTCTCTCCCCTGCTAAGATTGTGTACTCTGTGTGAAATTTAAGACTGCAGCAATTTGGTATGCCAGTTATAAATCCCCGAAAAGCGTGGTTTATGATGAAAACTTTGACAAACCTAACTATAACTGCACAAACCCATCAGTAGTATGAGAAAAATCAATGTTTTTCTAGTCACAAAATGTGTTATTGCACTGGTAAATTTATAGTCCTTATCTGGATTTATTTACAGTTATAACAGTGACATATGGAAGTAATACAGTAAATTATAATATATAATTATTACACTTTGCAAATGTTAGAGATTATGACTATAACATTGGCATTTTATGGCCACAGAGATAAATTTATATGAAGAGAGTGAAGGCAACAAGCAACCTTCAAAATGAATTTCTTTATTTTTTATAATTATTTGGAGGAGAAAGGGTTAAGCTTTTATTGAAAATCAATAATATTATATGTAAAAATATTATAATAGTATTATATGTGGAAAAATAGTAAATTCATAGTTTGTTTTAGAAAAGAAGTAGCACATGATCAGCAAGGTTGTGCATAAACCTTCTACTGAACACTTAAATATCTCTAATTGATTGCCAGGGCTTTGAATTGGCATGCCTGTTAAGGATAATTTTTCTTCCTCTTACATGAAAGTATGTGGTGTAGTTGGCATCTCATTTTTTTTCTTTCTTAACCCTTCAGTCCATGCAGTTGCAAACTCCATCTTTTGATTCAGTTTGTAAATCTTTCTTCCCTGTAGCAAAACTGTGTCTCTTCCAGAACTGTTTGCTGAGGCAATTTCCTAAAAGAGAAACAGATTTGTATTAGAGCTAAGGATGTATATTTGGAAGTTTGTTTCTGTGTTTTCCCACTTGAGGACTGCTTCCTCCAAGTAAAAGCAATTGCTGTATTTTCAACCTGAAATTTCCATTACTGATTTTAAATTTTTCCTATTGAGAATATGCTACATTTATACATATTTTGCAGCCTGGAGGCAGCTTCCTTGCAAACGCATTTTTATTAAAGCAGTTAAGTCTACAACAGAGATACAAACATGTTTGATTCTCCTCGCCGATTTAATGATGCTAGTCCAAATTCTCACATGGATAAGAACAGAATAAGGCCATGTCTCTGTCCACACTAAAAGTTCAGCTTCTTTGCCTCTGTGGTGTGGTTAGTTATCTTCTACACAAAATGTTGTCGCTAACGGAAAGCAAAAATCTGGAATTCTGTGACTGGGGTCCAAGTCAGCCAGATCCTTGAGGCAAAACTGCTCCCTTTCCCACTTCCACTCCTTTTTTTTTTTTTAACCCCTTAAAGTTAAAATATAATAAGACACCAGACTTCTGTTCTCTCACACTAATGATTGTCCAGAATACCAAAATAATACATGAGCGAAGGGTAAGCCTTTACCTTACAGAGCAAGTGAAGCTTCTCTTGGCAGGAGAAAGCACTAAGCTGCTGGTGAGATAGGTTTAAAAGTCTGAAAATGAACCTACCTCCTTGGTCTTGAAGAACAAATATTTTACTCCAGTCCTTTCTAATAGACCTACCAGACCAGACCTTCCAGGGACTTTCTGGGCTGGGTATTCTCCACCAAATCCCCTTGCAAGAAGGTTTCTGTCCGCTGCCACTTCAGAGGCTTCACTCTGAACAAATTAATTCCCTGCTATACGCACATCCCCAGCAGCTTGAGGGGTCTTTCAGACTGCACTTGTGCTGCCGGCCACCCTCTCCAGGAGGCTCCCCAAGGCTGGTCATGCTCAAGGCTTCAGAGATGATGCTTTGTCCTCTGAGGGCCCCTCCTGACCCAAAGTGAGGCAGCAACATCAAGGCAAACAAGCAGTTTTCCTCCTTCCTGTCCAGCCTCCAATCTTTTAACAACATGTACTGCACTTAGTAAACTGGAAACAAACACATTAAATACTTCTACCATCTGTTGCAAGGCAGTTTTAACAGATTTGCATATCTTGCACTGCCATAACAGTGGTAATGAATGCATCAACTTTTAGTAGTAAATAAGAACAGAATATGAGTATATTGTGGACTGAATGGCATTTTTTTTTATCCTGTTTTTCAGATGGACTTATAAGAAAACATTTTCATTATGTTTATGTAGTAAACTGCTTGGCAAAAAAAGGTGAAACAAATTACCTGTGTATTAGCATAATAGGTTTCAGATATTTGTGCTTATCAAACTTCAAAATATTTTGTTTAATTCAATGTCTTGGAGTTAATGAATTACCATTGCTATAGCTGAAACTGAAGGAAAGAAAAACGGAGAGTTCAAATTATGTCTTGGATGTAAAATAATATAACTAATAAGACATGACTGGTATTCAGGGTAACTGTATTAAATTGTGGCCTCCTTCAAAACTTGATGTTTACAAATAGGAAGGGACGTCTGTAAGGTTGTTTCTCCTAGAGAGAGAAAAATAGAAACAAGAAGAAAATGAAGTGATATCCAGATTTCTGCACTAGGGAATTCGTACAGATTGGTTAGTTTTTCCATTGACTATCCGAACACACTGAATAAGTGATACAGAGTCAGTGAGATATCCTTTTTGTCACGACCTCAATGACTGAATAGTTCACTGTATCTCTAGCTACAATCTTTCATTGGCAAGCACTGAATTATATTAATATCTGAATGAAATATATTGCTCAAAATCAATACTGCATTTTCTGCAGCTTCGAAGAACATTATAAAATGTTCAATATAATATGCACATGTAATTGTTACACTGCTTTAAGCTTTCACATTTTATTTACCAAATATGAATGTGATAATTGTTCAAGAGTGTAAAATGTCTTTTATCAGAACCGCATGTTTCTTTTGGTGTGAAAAAATTTTTAAATTAAAGCTTACTTCAATTGCTTGCAATGATAAGTAACGCTGTCCACCTTTTGACATAAGCTTTCCAGTGTCTTAGTGACTTGCCAAGATCATGCTAAAATTTCTGTCACAGAGAAATACGTAACAGTGTTGTAGCTCTCCAAGGTTAAATCGTTCCTTTTGTGAGAGAAATAACTGCTATCTGCTTTCTGAAGTCATGAAAATTTCTTTTAAACATTTCTACCTGTATCATAAATATGTATGACCAATAAAAACAGGATCCATCCTTATTCACAAAGAAAGTGATTAACTCTGAAGATTGTCCTCCTTCCTCCAGAAATCTCCCAGTCATGAAGGGAGACAGTTAGAGACAAAAATCACCCTTATGCAAAGAAATACAAATAGAACCATAAATGATATTTTTAACAAAAAACTGCTACTTAAAGCTATTTCACTAAAAAAAAAATTTGTTTTTCAGAGATTTTCAGAAATCATTCTCTTTTTTCTTAGGAACTCCCATCAATTACTGAAAAAAGGTAGCAAAAGGCAGAGGTGAACAGGCCTCTCTTGTAGAATAGTCTAGGAATGTCAGTGATTTTCTACATATGTTACAATGAACACAGCTTCAGTTCACTAGGAATTTTATTTATTTATTTATTAAAATTTAGACCCTGCCTGCAGCAGCAGTGGTTTGTGTGGACAGGATGCACGCAGACTTTTTCAGACTCTATTTTCTATTCTTTTTAAGTTATCATGTTCTAAGGTAGCAATTTTTTAATACCATGGGAGGAGGAAAGGGGAGTGGACGGAGGAATAACTTCATTCATTTGTTGTCAATAATTTTAATATAAATGGTTTAAGTATATTTAATCTTGTTTATGTAAGGAGCATATACTGGACAGCCTCGCAAGTCTCTGTCTGGATATAGTTTCTTTTTTAAAATTTTTATTATTATTTATTATTTACCTGATTCCAAAGATGTAAAGTTAGACATTTAGCTGTGTGTAAGGGGAGGGGTATGTTACTGTGTTACTGTGGACACAGCAGCATATCCTACTCCTCACACACAGCTGAAGGAAGGGTGTTGTGGAATTTCTTCTTTTTCTTTTTTTTCCCTAAGAAGTTATTTCTAGTGTATTTTGGCATCTCTGTGTTCCTAAACCCTTCAAGAATAAAAATCTCATCTCTTGACTCCCGAATGTGCCTTCTACTCTGCTCTCTACATCATTCCCTCTATAATATAGCTCTGAATTCAACTATGCACAATGAAATAGCAATATGTAACAGCCTTGCTTTTTGTCATTTTTTGCTCATTCATGGGATGCCTGAAGAAACGGTACATATCTTCCCACCCTCCACCTACATTCTGATATAAATATGTCCTTACCTACTTTCATTACTTGCTGTCAAAAATTATTGGCATTGTGATTGCTCCTGACTGTCCCACCAAGGACTGGAGGATCATTGTGCCAGGGTGAGTACAGACATATAAGAAGACTATGGATTTAAGCTTCTGCCGAAGTTACTGAGGATTAATTATTAATCTGAGGATTCAATACAGGCCTAGGCAACTTCAGTATTGCACCTCTACAAAAAATTTATGCATACTTTCTTTTGCTTCTTTGTCCCCCCCCACCCCCACGCACAAAGGGCTTACCTATTTTTAATTTCCACCAGTTCTTAAAGAAAGTCAGTTGTATGTCATGCATTTGCATCACCTCTCAATGTAACTGTGTCATGATATGTTTATTAGTCTCTTAGCAGATTTGAAGAATTTGTGTTGGTGCCTAAATTAATGAATTGCAGTGTTTTAGAAAACAGGATCTAATTTTAAATCTGTATTCTTTTTCAGTTCCCATAGGATATATTTCTGTTATCAGGCACTGGCTATGGTACAGTACTGTGCAATCAATGTATTTATATATAAAGATTTTATTGGTTCAATATTTGTTGCTCCCTCAGGAACTTTAGATGCAACTAATAAAAATGTGTTATTTTTTCCAAAAAGTTTTTGAAAGCAAACTTATCCCAAGACTGCAATTATCATGATGCAATGTTACATGATTTTTAATTTCTATGGAAGCTACTTTCAGTTATTAGATTTTAGATTAAGCATAGTACATCTGTTATATAATGCCCGTATATCACTTTATTGATTTGTCATGTATTCAAAGATAAATCATGTACAGAAAAAGAGTTTAAGAAAGAACTGGAAATTATATGAAGCATAATAGTTTTGAAAAAGTTTAGAAATAACTATGGGAGTGTCTGGTTTCCAACCAAGGAGTTTGGATAGTGGAGTACTTCACAGGAAGGGCACTCAAGCCAATTCACAGAGTCAGTGAGAGCATTAAAAGTCTACTTCTAGTTTAGTCTAGCCCAAGCATTCAAACCTCATGCAATTATTTTATAAACATGAGAATTTAGAAGGAAAAAAAAAAACTTCTTGTTCTCTTTCTCTTTTTGAGTCCATAAAGGTCATATTTCTAGAATATTTCATTTTTTTTTCTCTGAAAGTGAAAAGCTTTGAAAATTACTTTTTATATGACATTAAAAAAATTTAAAAAACTTAACACCGAATCCCAGGGGCCATGTCTTTAGCAAAATTAACATGTAACATACCTTTGATAAATTAAAAGTATTATACTTCTGAGAGATTTTAAGGATATTACAAAACCTTAACTTTAATAGAAGATTAAATATTTGTTTCTATAGATTTATTTTTTGGGTGCAAATTGTAATAACTTGGTTCAGCAATGAATGTGAACATTGTGAGTACAATATACCTTAAAAGAAAGGCAAGGTTTTCCACTGGATATTTTTTTTTGGCAAAAAAGATCTATTACACTGTATCTTCCCATTTTATATGCTAATTTAACTTCATAAAGTAGTTTTTATAAATAATTTAAAATAAAATGGACTACTATTAGACTAAGGGAAGTATTTTTGATTTTGACTTGAAAGATAATCTTTTTTTAATTTAAAACATTTTTTTCAATCCAAATTTTCATCCAATGTTATTTAAAAGTCTTTAAAATAGAAACAAAAAGATCAGCCAGGACAGTTTGTAGGGGGAGAGAAGGAGAGAAGAACAGGAGGAAAGATGGTGGGGGTGATTGCGTTTCTTAGTCTACCAACAACCTAGAGAAAATAAAAAGATCTAAAACATAGACTACATATTGGTTTTATTTTTTTTTATCCATTGCTCTCCAGAAGAACTATTTGTTTAATGCTGCATCTGTAGAGCAAAACATTTGAGTGGAATTATTTACTCCATTTACAGAGTTATTAGGCCGTGATATGAATGAGCTCACAATATCAGTGGAATTCCTCAAAGGGAAGACAAAAAGTTTCTCTGCTATTTTTACAAGACAAGATTCTTAGTAAAGCCAGTGGATGGAGGAAGACTTCAGGATGCTGTTTGGGAACAGCAATCCCTTACACAGGTAACAAGCATCATCTTGCAGTGTTACAGAGACAAGTGGAGGAAACAGGGAGATGGAGCAGTGCTGCTTGAGACCTGTTTCTGAATGCATGGCTGCTCGGTTTCTGTTCATCCCGCTCAATATACTAAGCCATGGGCAGGCAGGCCAGACTTGGCAGGAAAGAAGAGGAGATTTTCCATATTGTTAGACAATGCTACTGTGGACTTAGAGCTTGTATGAGCCAGACAGGGTGGAAACCTGGCTTGAGCAGTGGAACTGCCACGTCCTGGGCAGACGTCACCACGGGATTCCCACCATGATGCAAACCCAGCACAAACCTGCTGCCACTGGAGGAAACCCGTGGGTGGGTGGCTCTGGCTGCCCTTCTATTGCTGAAGGTTTCTTGCTTCTCTTATGGTGCTAGGCGTTATACTCTCTCATACGAAGGAATTCTGGAAGGACAGAGAAGTGTCAATAAGGAAATCATTGTCGAGTGAACTATTTGACAAAATTATGAGGAATCTGAGGCAAGGAGTCTATTAGGAAAAAGAGTTAAATTTCCTTTTGCAATACCTAGGCACAGATAAATTCTGCACAACCACTGAGTTGAAGATTATTGTTATTAATACTATAATTACTTCATAGATTAGTGATGAGTTACGTTCATGAAAGTACAATACATGTTTGTAGTAAAATGGTTTGAAAGGAATTTTAGAGAGTAATTTTTTCCTGCCTGTACCATATCATGTATATATATATATATATACATATATATATACATATATTTTAAATCTCCTCATTAATACACTCTGTTCTACATCTCACAGTCTAATTTCCTACAGGTTGCTGCAGCACAGAAATTCTGCGCTCAGTACTGCCCCCTGTAATGCATGTTACCATCTGGGACACCCTGAAACTGGAGTAGTTTCACAGAACAGTGGGAGACAGTGGGAGATTATCTATTTCTAGGGTAATTGCAGAAGACAAAGATGCTGGTTAGCCTAAATTGCTGGCATGGAGGTTTTCATTTTTCACCAAAAAATGAGTCCACTAAAAGAGGATCTGTGAATAGCAAAGGCAGCTGAGTGGGGCTGAAAGAAATGGAAAAGGATCATGCCATCACAATATGTTATGCTGTCATAAAAATTATATTAGTAATGTGCTTGACATATTGATGTTTTACAGCTGAATGCCATTTTTAACTAGAGCTGGCTAAACAGATGCCCCGTGAAATCTATCTTTTCCTTTTGAAGCTTCCTGTGTTTCTTCTACTTATTTTTTTTTTTAAGAAAACCCTGTAATTCATACTAGCAGTTCTAAAATGCTTTACTTCCAGACCTTCATAGGTAAAGCTTTTCAAATATAAATTGTCTTCTTTTGCATATTTAGAAACAGGCAGAGTCTCCAAAGCAGGATGAAATGGAAAATAAAACTTGACAATAGTCCATAATGTTTAAAAACACCAGTATTGTAGTATAAAGAAATGGTTATTTTAATACTATTTGTACAGTAATTCACACCGTTATTTTAGAGGAGGCTTTGTTTGCTTGCTTATTTTATAAAAAATATATATTTTTTTATTATAATAAGACTTTTTTTTCCTACTACCCCTATTTGAAACAATTCCTCCTTTTTCTAAACCCTTTTCAAACTATGTAAATATTACCTTAGCAAGAGCTAAATTCTAATTCAAGTTACCCTCATTCTTCTGTTTTTTTCCCATTACAAATGGAGGATAAGGCATCTTCTTCTTTTGCCTATCTCTGATGAATTCACATGAAAATAATCTACACAAGAATTTTCTTCTCTTCTTTAGAGGAAAAAAATTATTGCAATGAAAGCTTCATAAACTAAAACATTTCTTCATAGGCATGTTTAAACCCTTGCTTACACATAAACTCCTGTGGCTTCAGTAATATAGCTTTGGTATTGTAAATATTTCTGTTTTAACTTGAAATAAGCTTATTTTCTAGTTAGCTTAACAGCCTAAAAATAAGCTGAAATATGGCTTCTCTGTATGTAAATCATTCCATTCTACCATGTGATAGTATTAAAATGACGTAGTCTACCTGAGATTAAAATAAATAAATAAATAAATAAATAACAACCCTATGGCTATCTTTACACTGGTTTAAACTTTATTTTGATCTACTTTGACTAAACTGGTTAAAAGTATATCCACCCAAGTTCAACTATTACACGTACACAAATTTGAACAAATGTAGTCATTTAAATAACAGTAGCGGCTGCTTTGGCACTGTCCCTTAAAAACACACTATGGAAGAATATAGAAACTCCCTAGTCTTCGCTCTATAGACATGCCAAGATGTTAAACACACACACACACACACACACACACACACACACACACACGTGTGTGTAGGTATATGTATATGGTTTTTTTTTTTCAAGTAGAGAAGATCTGGCAACTTTTCACGGCTCAGGCAGTGTGACAGGGTCTGCGAACCATCCAGCTGCAAGTAACCAACAAAGACTTGTCTCCGCGCAGGGGGCAATCGCCGGCAGCTCCTCTGGCAGCCCGGCCCGCGAGGCTTCATCTGCTTCCTTCCACAGCTTCCAAATTCTTGGCTTAAGAACAGTATCAAGACAGGACTATGCTCGTGAACCTACCACAGGAAGATGACTTTTGCAATTAGCTTCATATACAGAAATTTTCTCTGCTTGTTGGGGTTTTATTTATTTATTACTTTATTTATTGATGTAGTAGTGTGCACATGTTAAAGTATTCTGAATCAGAAAGTTAAATTATGTGAGTTTTCATCCACTTTCTGAAGAGTGACCCCCTTTTTGCAGCACATGTGCCCTATATGGAACTTGGTGTTTTTTGTTTGTTTTTCTTACAACCTTAAGACACTGCTCCTGAAGAAGAACAAATGTGAATGTGCAAATCTACTTTTTCTTTATTTTTAACCTGCAATAGATACAATTAGACACACAATAGAGACAATTAAAGCTGTAGGTTGTTTTAAGCAATCATGAATGTTGCATTTATAAGTAATACAAGCACATGCTAGTAAAAAAAAATGATGGAATTGTTTTACTGCATACCTATGGGTTCCACTGACACACACTGATTATTCTCCTACAGAAAGGATCAGAAAACAGACTTTCCATTAAAAAAAAAAAACTAGTTAAACTATTAATTAGTGATGTTGCTGTGTTGTAATATAATTAATGCAATTAAATATCATGGAAAGCACAAACTACTATATAATAGCAGACAGAAGCACAGTTTTAAAATTTCATTTCTGAAAACATTTAGGGATGAATATGCATTACTTATTGTATATGAACTTAATATAATGAAATTCTTTTTTCACCTCAGGAAACAGATGGTTAGAAAAACATTCCTAAAACATGTTTGGACAAGACAATTTCTTATATTAAGCATGAATAAAAAAAAGCTGTTAATAGAAAAACAAGCAATAAGAATAGCACCACCATATTCTATCCTTTGAGAGAAAATGAACCCAAACTTCTGCATGCGTAACTGCAAAATGTTTTCATGATATGCCTTCCCTATTTCTGCACGCAAGTCACAAAGCTGGTAGTTGTTATCTAGTAGAGGATGGCACTATCTTTGTTAAATCTATTTGCATATCAGATTTTTGCTCTGAGTGTTTCTTTCTGCTGATGTGCTTGTTGCAGCTCCTTCCTTCCCTTCCCCATCACTGTGCCAGCACTATTATCCATAAGTAATTTTTCACTATCAGTGTTCTAGGTCATCATTCTCTGTACATTTGTCCTTTCTTTCCTTTTTTTCCTCTTCTCATTCTTGCTGTCTTCTTCAGCTGTTTGCTACTCTATCTAGCACACATTAACATGGCTGTTAATTAACTAGTGTTGCTGTTACTGATATAAAGTTTGTAGTTTGCCTTTATTTCACTTAAAGAGATATCCTTTCCATAAGGCCATAGCACAATTAAGCAACAGCATGTTTTCCTTTTTTCTAGTTTAGCCTTATTGTTCTTTCAAGCTATGACAGGTGCTGAATACTAATGAGGGAATAGCTGGTCCAGCAAAGAGCATTGGAGGGTCATAAGTCTGGGTACCATACACCTGACTTCGTTTTTCAGGTGTCACATTAATCAGGCTGCTTGTGAATATTTGGGATATCCCCAAGTATCAGGTATTTAAACTCTGGACCATGTGTTCCTTTTTTATAACACAATTTATATGCAAAAGGTGTGTTGTATAACTTTCCAGTGGAACTTAGAAATTGAGCATAAATGGAGTATAAGTTATTCATGAATAGAAATTGTAAGACTGTCAACAAAAGTGGATCCATTCTTTTTACAGTTGTTGTCATCCATATGGATGCATTTCAGCCTAAATGAAATTCTATGGCACTTTCCTTTCTTAAAATATTTTCCTAAGAATGAGATATGTGAATTGTTTGTTATTAACAGAGACTTGGAACATAAGGAATTCAGATTAAATTAGAAATTTATTTCTAAAACTGTCAGTTATCATACTCAGAATGCAGGGAGAGAGAAAGAAGAAGAAAAAAAAACCCAAATCCTTGTTTTTCCAGTATTCATTACAACTTTTTATATGAAGACACTTATTTTCTTGTTTTCTTCTCATGTGTGTTTCTGAGACATTTTTAATAGCTATGTACCAAGCATGTTCAGACACTTCAGTGAATATGTGAACATTACATTGCCTATGGCTGTGTTATTATGTCAATTTATTCTGTATTCCTATTAAAAAAGATTAACATCAGCCAAGAATGACAAGAACAGAAGGTCCAAAACTGATACCAGAGCTGACAGTTTACAAAGCCTGGAGGGAGGATTCCAGGTTTTTGAGCCAACTTCAAACTATTGATGCTATTTCTATTATCTTTTATTATTATTATTATTATTATTATTATTACTATTATTGTGATGCTTGCAGCATCATGCATAGCTCTGTCTAGCTGCAGAGTTTAGCAGTCTCTATCCACCTATTACCTAAAACTTTTGCTTGATCAAGTGCACATACAAAAGCATATTAACAGCACAGGCAGCACTAGCACATTTCAATGCAAGCACATGTTCATCTCCATCAAATCACTGCATACTGACAAATAACTCTCTTTATGTTAGCATGTGACATTAAACAGTACTGGATCATAGGTTAAAAGTCATAATTTATGCACAACCGAAAAGAAGACTGTCATCAATATAAGTTCAGGACATGTTCAAAATAGTTATGCTGGTCCTATCACCTTCAATTTTCTGTAAGTGATAGTTCCTGAAAATGAAGTATGGAAAAGATAATCTAGAAAACATGGGAAGTACTAAAGTGTTAGATGCATCTGCACACCTTTTTCATAACCCATTCTTCCAGGAATTGCTACTGGTATGTGTGAGCAAAAAGCAGGGAAGATTTAATTTTGTCTGAACCCATGGGATGGTAGCAGTACCAAAACATTTCCCCTTCACCTGAGCTGGAAGGCATGCATCAATTTGCAGACATCCTCAAAAACAGGAAAGACAGACACAGGGTTTTCTTTTTCCTTAGCAAATAATTTTTAAATTAGCCACGTTGCATATACCCTTGTGCATAGTTCACCTTTGGGCTTAGGTAATGCTATAAACTTGAAGTTTCTAGACCAAGCTGTTTCTCAGATAAGCAATGGAAGTGAAGGGAGAAAAGAAACTGTGTAAGTTTTCTTTAAAAGTATAATATCAGTCCCCTGTACAGTGCATATCTCATAAACATATAGTCCAATCCATTTCAAATTTTGCAATAAAATGCCCTCTGGGAAGAGACAAAAATTCTTAACATTGGTATTCACTGTTTGGAATAATAAAGGTAACTGTAACTACTATGATAGTTTACTGAACTACAGGGCTCTCATCACTTAGACACCTTTAACGAAAGATTGGCTGCCTTTCTGAAAGAGCTGCTGCATTCAACTGCAGGTTCATGGGCAGGAGGCAGGAATTAAAAGGGAAAATTTTATGCCTTATGGATCCTAGGAGGTTAGACTGGATGAGCATAACCTCAAATTAAAATGAGGATCTAGTTGCTAACTCAATGAACGTCATCCTTCTAGAGACTTGAAACTCTTATCTGAAGTTGTTAGAAGACATTCAGGTAATGTGTTCAAATGTTATAAAGGATTCTGTAGTCACAGAAAAAAAAATATATTTCTTAGACTAAAACTATCATAATGCCTTTTTTCCTTTTGTACCTGCTTTTACCTAATCAAAACCAGGTAATATATGGCACAATGAAAAGTTGTAAAAGCCTCCTCAGTGAAAGCAATACCTTAAGGATATTAATTTTATATAATATCTTAACACCATTACCAGTATTTGGGATTTGCCACTGAAATAAACACTTCCTGATTTTTGAGGAAAATCGTCTGGGATGGATGATGATGATAGAATCACTGAGGAAATTCATCTAAAATAGTTAGCTAGGAATGATATCTATTAAAAAAAAAGAACGAAAAAAAGAAAGATACCTTCATTGTACATGCAAAAATTATAATAGGAGCTATTTCCAATCAAGAAAATAATTACATATATCTGTATACTCATTCACTCATATGACCACTCTGGTAGCCTGTTTATAGTGACTGTTTATATACTATACTGTTTATAGTAACATGGTCTGCCCTTTTCTGATCTGTTGCTCTCTGTGTTGACAAGTACTAAAGAACCTGAGGAAAGTGTACATAACTCCCGGCATAAAGAGGATATCTTGTGTCATGTGGCAGTGATCTTTCTGGCCAATGTCTCAGTGCTGACAGTCTCTCAAGAAGACCTGTGTGGTCCTTTACCTAAAGCACGGCCAGCTGAAAACTGTGGGGAGAAAACCTTTATTATTATTATTACTATTTTTAACTTCCCATATGCTGGTGTTTTTCTAGGGGCAAAGCTGTGATTGGATCACATTCCCATAAAAATAGTGTAATAGGGCATAAAAAAAATCTCCTGATCACACTACATCCTAAATAGTCTGTGTATCTGCTTGCAGAGGTTGAAGTAGATGCTATCTGCTTTGCTGCCTCTCTGGAGTATGTTGTTGACAGAAGGCGTGGGTGAGGGGGTGACTGAATCGCATCTCCTTGCGTGGTGCTGAGAACAGATGAGCTGAGATGGTGACTGATATTTTCCACAGGCAGTCAAGAAGCAAACTACCAGTTCCCAGGTTTCAGGAAAAAAAGAAAGTAGGAAAAATGTGCTTAATGGAGAGCTTTTGAGAGTCAGTGTCTTTTAGGAACATATGTCCAACACCAAAGTCCAAAGCTGACATCGTTTTAAATTAGAGTGCCTCTTTATGAGGAATATTTTATACCTAAGGGGCTTTAAATTATGCGTACTTAATGGTTTCACACCCAAAACAGGATTTGCACTGTCATTAGGCAAGCTTAGAGGGTGGGTTTCCTCATCTTTGATTTCAAGTTTCACATTATCACCAGGACAACATCAATAAGAATTCCTGGGTGATCAGTCAATACTTCCACTTCTCTCTGGTATATTGAGAGACTACAGACACTTAGAGGATTTAGCTATCTTGCTCTTCCAGTCTAAAAAATGTGTCTAAAATGTTTTCTTTGATAGAATAAGTTAACATAAGGACAGCTAAGTAATCCTAGATAAAACATGACTGCAAAAAGAAGGAGGAAAAGTTTAGCCTCTAAAGTGACTTATTTTCCTCCCTATTTTAATATTTAAGACACAGTCTTCAGTAGACTCTTCAGGAAAAAAAAAACAACTGTCTTTCACTTTGTTTTTCCAGCTTCATTAAGCTTCAGGACCTGTTTGTTTTTTTCTTTTTTTTTCTTTTTCTTCCCAACACAGCAATTTACGTCGAGGAACAAAAGGAACATTCTGCTTTCTCAATTTCAAAAGAGTGTGTAGATAATGTCACTCTGCTACTGACTCACTGACAACTTACAGCCTTGTGCATTGCCTGGTGACATCTCTAATAGTACAAATACACTGTACTCGTACTACTTTCATTCACTGAATCAGCAATCAGGTGCAATCTCCAGGGGAAGGAGATCAGCTACTCAGCTAGTCAAATACTGCCATCAGCCCCCAGTGTAATTGCAGAAAAGATATTATGTGGCTACCATCATTAAGTGTTCTTCTTAAAGAATGACAATTCCGTTTTGCAGCTTATTTGATACAGTGTGCATTTACAGAGGAACTTCCTTCTTTACCATCTTTGCCGAATCCCACTCTCTGTCAAATGCTGTCATAAAACTTAACCTTTTGTTATGAATAAGAGCGAATCACTTCTTCAAAACTGGATTCAGGTTCTTAGATTCACAGCCCGGTGGAGAAACTTCTTCTTTAGAGATATAGCTGTCACTCCTCCATTATACATTCAGCCTCAGAGACTGAAATAAACAGACCTGTAGCTGTTACTCCATTTTCACATTAGGTTTCACAATTGAGTTTTATGTGTGAACATCTGCAGGGCATTTTGGCATTCCCTCCAAACAGTCCCAGCAAATCAATTAAGAGGGTTCTGGACTATGTGCCATAAAACATCTGAAGTATTGCAAAGCTTACTCTACTAATCATTAACTTAACCAACAGCTGATCAAACTAGACCGAGATAGTCTATAGCACGAAATCTGTTCACTTAGATTGTCAGTAGTGGGCATTACTTTTGTATCTTAATATGACGCTGGTCTAATTACCAGTAGATTTATTTGTATTGATTAATAAATGAAGTTGTTTTCCCATTAACAACAGAGTCAATGGAACCACATCTGGCATTTCCATTGTTTCATTTTCTAATTCCAAAAGAAACCAATGAAATCTTAATGAGGTGGGGTTTCCTAAGCTGTCATTAATCTCCGTCTAAAGTTCTTTAATAGGATTATTAGTCTAATAAAAAACAAAACAAAACAAAACAAAAAACCTACCTAAGTAAACAATCAATTATCAGTCTAAGGGCTTTCTTCCTGAAAGATATAAAGCATCCCTACTCTTTGTAAACAGAATTTGAAGGGCCTTGCAAGTCTTGGAGGCAATATCCTTTAACAGAGAATAATAAGCATATCCAAAGCAAGTGGATATCACTTGGGAGGAAAATTTGTGTTCTCCTATGTTTTGTGTGGTTGTAGTAATGGGAATGCCAATTAGCAATCACACTGCAAAAGTGACATTTCCATCATGTATTTCTGAAGCAATATATGCAGCGACAATAAAAATTCCAAGATGTAAAAGCTTGAGCTATTTTGTAGAAATTGATGAAAGTCTGGAGTTGAGCTGGGGTTGCCAAAAAGATAGATGAAGAAGACTGCTATGCATTTTAAGTTTGCAAGAGAATATTCCTTTACTGCATTTCCTATGTTTTGATGAATAGTTCTAAATAATTTGCATAATATATATTCTGTTGCTTTTGGTGCTATTGAAAATGCACAGTAGACACTCATTTTAAACTTGCCTATAATGAACTTGCTACAGGGTTGAGTTTGTTTATTTTGTTTATTTATTGTTACAATGAAGAAAAAAAAAATTAGAAGCTGATTGCTTCCAGCTATTGAGTTTATAAAATATGACTTGCAGAAATAAACTTTTCTCTTGAACAAAAGTTAAATTTAAATCAGCATATATAGATTGTGTATGTAAAATCTGTAAATGTAAAAGTATAAAAGAAGGTGCTATACTTCTGAAGACTGCAGAAATGATTTTTCTTTTTAAATGTACCCATCCATTAACAAAAATTTCATAATGGAGGTTTCTGTTGAGTATTTTATTCATTTGCTTGCTTCTGTTTCTGAAAGGTGCACATTTCTCTGTGTGAACTTTAAAAATTAATACAGCCATACATAAAGAAAAATCAATGCCACATGTCAGCATGCATATATTATGCCTGAGCTTACTGTAGAATGAAAGATATCCTGTATGGTTTTGTGCACTATTTGAAATCTGAAGTCTTTCAAATACTTTGTAATCCAGACTGCATTGCTATATGAAATATTCATGCTGTATTCAAATATCTTTTAGCTTTTTTTGCTAGCCAGTAAGTGTGACATTCTTTTTAAAAGCTAGGACATATTGATTTTTATTTCTATTTGAGTATGTGAGTACATGTGAGAAACTCACCATATTTTCTAGCCAAAATTAAGTAGACATTATGTTCTATGTAAAGTTAATAAGTCACTTTTTTTTTTTGTTTGATCCACATAGTATTAAACCTAGCTTTTTAATGTCAGTAATTTCATACAGCCATTTGTACAAAGGCTAAACTTTGGCTACAAATATGAACTTAGAATGCAATAACTTTCCATTATCACAAGATGGATTGTCTTTTTCTGTTCAAGCCCTGTGTTCAGTCCTAGTAGCATTTCTTTTAATATACCCTGAAAATTTTAAGATTAAATATCTTTAATTTACATTCACCTTCTTTTTTATTTATTTTATTCTTTCATTCTATTTCCATAAAAGCCAGAACATTTAAATTTGTTTGAACTGTTGTCTGATATCCCTTGGGATCGCCTACCTAAAAAACAAAACAAAACAAAACAAAAAAACACACACACTTCTACTGTTCTTTCATACTTTTGTCATTGCTAAATCTCCTGAAAAGTCATGGTCCAAATTCAACAATTAAGCAATATTTCAAATAAAATTGATGATTTTAACACTAATGCAATAGTTTGTCCTATCAGTTTGCCCTCTAGTGGCTAAAGGTTTGGCATGGATTCTGCAAGTATATTGGCACAACTGGGCAGAAGTCAGGTCTTTAAGGGCAATATTGCAATTCCATATAACCAAACTCTTTCAAAACCTTTTGTTTCTTTAATGCAGATATCACAAACTTTTAAGTTTTTGCAGTTTGCAAAATTCTTTTTCCAACCTGACCAAATCTTGAATTTTGTCTAGTAATAGGATTGTTTTGCTAGTGTAGTACATCCAGCTTCAACTTCTAGTGTACAAAGTGTGCTGACATTTTGGTGTTTTGCTTATTTGATAAATGCCACTGAGTCCAAAGACTGTTGATCAAAGCAATTATGAATCCTTACAAGGTAAATTATTAAAAAATTTCCTAGTCAAAAATGTTTGACTATAAATCCTTAAACATACAGCTGTCATTCTTTCATATGAATGGCATATAAAATATGAGTAAATGGAAAGCCAGTAACTTTTTTTTTTTTTAAATACTACTGGATTATTTACAAAATCACTAATTGGCAAACATGCTTTGGAATGGCTTTGCAGTTCAATTAGTGTCCTCGAGGATTTTCTTGTAGAATAAGGGAAAGGGAGGAAAAAATGGAAGCCTCAGGCATCAATCCTAAAAGTATACAAGAGCTGAACATAGAGAAATTTGGAAAAATCAGGAAGCTACAGAAAGTCCAGGGTTTCAAAACTGCAGGACTCTGTGGTAGGAGTGTGAATATCCAATGGAGCTAATAAGCAGAGCAAGTTAACATTAGTGTTGGAGCCTGTGGCTCATCAGCTCAGCAGGGTGGTATGAACGAGAGAGGAAGCCAGCTGCTGTAGTGTGCCTAAGCTCCATATTTTATGAGCAGAAGGTCTTTCTTAAGAGACATGAAAAAACACCAGTATCTCATGAGACATAGAATACTGCCAGTTTTATAAGGATAAATGGATAAAATAATGAAAAAAATGAGAGAATAAGAACAAACACAAACTTTTCTTAAGGTTCAAAAAGGTTTATTTTCACTCAAAATCAAAACTGTTTCTTACAATACTTCCAAATACGACACCGCTCTTGGGAGCTAACCTATTCCTCCCCTATTGTAAAAGTCCTCTCCTTCTGTTTAATAAACTGAAACATGGTCTTCCCTTCACCGGCTCTTAATAAATTCCTCATCCTTACATGAAGATGTTCTGTGTCTGGCCTGCTGACCTACCTCTCACGTTCTGACATGGCAAGTGGATTTAGCAATATCACCGAAGAATATTTTAAATCAGAAATAATACTCAGGCTTCCCTCTGATCCAAACCCCACAGGACACCATTCAATTCTTAGTTTCTCATGGGTGAGCAAAACCTTCCATCTTTTCACTGTGAACAGCTCATTTAACACATTAGAAGGCATCTCCTTGCTTTATAAAATACAGTCAAAAAAGAACCAAATGAGGGATTGCTACAGCTCAAGGGTGTCTCATCTGTATTGGAGAGGCCATTGGGGTATTCATCTTGTTCAGAAAAAGACATGGTTCCTGGATACTATAGATAAGAAAAGATAAGACACTGAGTACACCCTTATCTTCTCTTCTAACAGTGACAAAAACAAACAAACAAAAAACAAAACAAAAAAAAACAAAAAACAGTCACAAGTATGATCTTATAGTTATAACCCTGGATAAGAGCTCAGGAACAGTGAATGTAGTACCTGGCTGTGGCACAAGCTTCCTCTGCGACTTTCTGCAGGCATTTCTGTCCAGACTATTCAGATGTCTAAATCTTGATCCATGATTAAAGGAATCTTTGAGAAGCTGTGCTTTGGCCTTTCAAGGGCTCCGTTTCCTAATGTAAAATGTGAATAACAAAAATTCTGTCTCATGTCCTAGTTGCCATCCGTAGTAAAGAGAAGTTGAGATGCTGCAGTGACTGAGAGCATTTAATGTAGACCTGCTCATAAGATCCATGGAAAGCTGCTTGTTGTGTGTGTGTGGAGGACTGCTAAGTCTAGTGGGAAAACAAACAACCCCCCCCCCCCAAAAAAAACAAAAACTCATGTATTTGATTCAGCTGGATATTGGAGAGGTATCCAGAACTTTTCATCCTTACCTTCCCTTTCAATATTTTGAAAAATGCATACTGTTAATCATAATGAAAAATCTACCTTAGCTCCTCGTTCTTAACAATTATGAAAGTGACTCTGCAAAACCTGAGTTGAACAGCTTTCCTTTTTTTCTTTTTTCTTTTTTTTTAATCTGTCATTTATTCAGTAGCATTCAGCTGCTTCCCTCAAAGATCAGCTCCCAATTCTCATAAAGATTTTCACTTTCAGAGCTTAGGGAATGATCTTTATGGATATCACAAAAATCTGATAGGTAGGATCATTTGTAACTGCATTTCTTTAATAGTATGAGATAAATATTTTACAGGGTCTTTCACTAGGTATAAATCACTGTAGCACTGATTCCAAACTGGTGACCTGCTTCTTCCTAGAACTTGAAATGTAAGCATTTGGATTACACAATTGCTGGTAACATTTTCTAGAGAATATTTAAAATGAATACACAGTAAAACCAGTACATGAAAAACTGATTCCTCTAATTTGTTAACAAGTGCCTACAACTGACTTTGTTAGATTTCATGTCCAAAGAAATTATGTTTCGAGTATTGGTAGGAATAAATAAATATTGCTAAGTATTGCTTAGAAGTATGTTCTTATTAGCATTCAGACCCAATCAACTTGTTATTAATGTTGTGTGGAAGCAAGAAGAAAATCCCAAAAGATAATACTCTGTATATGACTTTTAAGTCAATCTTGTTGGTTGTTTTAACACATTCAAGACAACCAAGAATTAAAATCAATACAATGGCCTTATGGTATAGATGGGAAATCTGCATATGTGTCCCAATCATGTCAGTATGCATAAATTTAAAAATCTGAATTCTGTTTTTTAATATGGAACTACAGACAAAACAGTCTGTTTTTACTGATGATGCCTTTTCTATTGTCCAAAAACTTGCCTCGGCTTCGGCACTATGAACTTAAGCTTAGGAAAGGTGTTCACTAAACTTATTCACATGTCATTCTGAAATAAATCAGCTTCCATCATGGAAGAAGTTTAAATATAAGCTAGTCAAAACAAAGTACATGAAAAAAAAAGCAAATTACTTGGTATGAGTGTAAGAGACAGTCTTATATACCTTTCAGTCAAGACCCTGTATTCTTAAAAATATTTGGTGGACTTGCACAAAAAAAAGAGAAAGACGACAACTTTGGGACTCTCATGTTTTGTCCTAATCAAAAGTAGTGTCCTCAAACTTTAGCAAAATAAGTAAAAAGCATGCTATTTCTACTAAACTCTCTGCCAGTCTATGCATTCAAGTTTTTATCAATGATGTTTTATGTTTAATTCCTGACTGAAAAAAAGTTTTACACTGGGCTCATCAGAATTTCTCACTCTTTACATTCCTTTTAGTGTCATTTTTATGCATCTGCATCTATGCTGTTCTTGCTAGTTCAGACTGTTAAAACTCATTCAGTCACACCTCTATGAGCTGCAGTAGCTTCTTTAATGAAATACAGTGCCTTGAAAAACTTAAGGTCAGAGGGAGTTATTAAAGTAGAATTAAAAGAAGTATTTCACGCACTGTTTGTGAGGCAGAGGATTCATCTACCAGATTTTTCTTTTCCTCTCTCTACAGACTTTTACCTTTTAATCCTTCATAAAGATTATTTGATCGGAATTATATTAAAAAGTGTAAGCATTTGTTCTAACAACATGCTTGTAACCATCATCGGAAAATGTATTAAAGCTGCTGTCAAGCTGACTAACTGATGTGAAAAATCCTTCTTCGATCCAATGAAGGCTGAATTTCATCTCAGTTTAGTTTTAAGATGGAGGCAGAAGAAAATACATAAAAATTAACAGGATGCCTTAGGAGAAAATAAGATAATTGGCTTGAAAAAGATTTGAAGAAAAATGAATTCACAATTTACAGTAATACAGAAAACTTTTTAAAGGTTAAAGCAGGTAGGTTAATGATAATCAACTAATTATTAAAGCTGCATATTTTAGATGAACAACAGCAAGGTTATTTACAACATATTTTAAATAGATTAAAAATTGTCAGCATGGACATGAAAATATTTACAGCATTACAGGAGACAAAACCATGTCCAATAAACAGTAAAACTAGAATTAAACTGGAAAAGAATCCAGTTTAATCAGAATCCTGATTCTGAATTAAAAAAAAGACAAAATCGTGAGAATGTGTACAGAAGAGAGTCTACACATGCAGTTGGGTAACAAGTTGTCGTGTCAGTTTGTCATACTAAAACAGACCAGTGATCCATCTGCTCCTAAATACTACCCCGGACAGTGGTTAGTACTATAAACTGCAGGGAAAGGATGCAATTTAGAACAATTAAGGAAAGAACCTTTTTTTCGTATTGTCCACGTTACCACTTTTCCCTTGACATGCAAAGCTTTATGTTCTTTTCACTTTCTAAATGTACCTACCTAGTGTAACTGGGAAATGTTTGAACAGGGAAAGTGGATAGGTGCACATTTGGCTGAAGGTCATTGGGTTGAAACTCACCTGCATAAATGACAGTCTGGTGTCAGAGGTACATGTTTTATTTTGAAGGTAAGAAAGAGAGCTGTATCATGTGGATGATGTTAATCTTATACCTTGGTGTGGTCATTTCTAAAACTAACTGCATAAATATAAAGAAGATTTGTAAGCAAAATGCAGGGTAATACATTAAAACCTTGCATACAGTAATGTATAGCTGAAGTGACATTTCTAAGTCACTCATGTTGTAAAGGAATAAGTCTAATAAGCGATGGGTCTGTAACCCCAACTTTACATGGGGCCTTAGATTTTAAGAAGTACTAAGGTTTTTATATTTTTCTGGTTGTGACAGGTTAAAATCACATAAAGACTTTCTTTTTGAGGTGCTTAATGCTTTTGAAAATAAAACATTCAAAATGGTGTTGTCTAAATTAGTACAGTCTTTAAAAGTTTAAAGGGGATAAAACCTGTTAACTAGAAATACAAAAAACAATGTCAGAAAACTTAAATGAAAGCTACAGCATGCCAAATAAATTTTATGATATATTAATAAGCAGATATACATATAGAAATACCACTTTATTGGATCATGAATCCTGTAATTAACATACACTGCAGAGAGGAGCATTATGGCCCAGCAAACTGCTTATTCTATACTGCTCTTCCTTCATAGAAAATGCAGGCAATATATGGATTCTTTTATCAATATGTACTTAAGTCCAGTGCCTAAATATATAAATGAAAATGTTGACTAGCATAAGATTAGAGAGTCAAACCTTAACATCCCTAATTCACTTTTTCCCAGATGAAGTTCTCCTTGGAGATCAGGGGAATGATGACAGAGAAAGGACATAAGGATTCAGCCCATTAAATCTGAAGAAAACAAGGGAATATGAATCCCTAGCACAAAAGAAAAGAAATAATGCACCAAGTAGACTGGAGAAATCAGAAGCATTAAAAGAATTACCTTCTTAAAAATGCCAAGATTAGTGTCTGCATATGTTATCTGCCATATTATTGTCTGTCTTATTGGGAATTTTCTCGGTGTTGCGCTGATGAGCTGGTACATGGCGAGTTCTGTGCCAGATTCTCCCCTTTCTCTGCACTCCATTTGGGACTTACTCAGCCCCAGAATGTACTAGCTAAATGTGCCATTAACTTGTGAGTAACGGCTGTTGATTAAAATCTATTTTGTAGAAGGGAATGGGGGCATGGCGAACAAAGTATTTTCTTACAAGTTCCTCTGCAATAACACCAGTTTTTAGTTAAGGCCTTTTGGATCTAGACTCCTGGGCCTGTCTTCCACTTTGCACATCAGCCAGATATCATTGTAATGCTTCTGAAAGCCATTACTGCTGTATTTGAAATAGAGGTTTTCATGATATGGTAATAAAATGCAGGTCAATGGGCTAAAGCAACACTGATCTGAAAATATGAACTGAAAGTTTTAAAAGAAAGCTAGTTCCATTTTTTTCCTGGCACAGCAGTCTGAAACTTCACATTGAGAAAAACATCACAATGTATTGACTTTGAATTGTACTTCAAAATGAAGTGTTTATTTAAAACTGACATTTCTGAGCTAACTACTTGTGGTAGTCATCTTACAAACTATGTCATGTCCCTGCAACACTAACATCATATGAACAGAAGATACTGAAAAGCCAGTTTTTATCCAGCTTTTATGGAAATTTCACAATCAGAATAGGAATTTTAATGTTTAAAAGTTAAAGACTTTGTTTAAAAATTAAAACATTTGAAGTCTTTCTTCCAATTATTTAAAAAAGTATGAAAACAGAAAAAAAATTAACAGTCTTTTCTTTTTATATTCTAAAGACATTAGTATCACAAGTGATGTCACTTTCTGCAAGGTGACTCTGACCAGCAATTACCTGAGAAACACCACTTGTAATTTGAACTATATTTGAATGTTTCAGTTTATTCACTGTAAACAGTATTTCTCATACTTCAAACTTTTAGAAAACCAAGATAAAAATAGTGAGAAAGTTGTTTTGAATATGATACAAAGTGAGAACTCAAAGTTCAGATACAAATTTGGAAAAAGTTTAGGTTTGTACTCAAAAGTAAATCAAGGTTCTGTGATGGAGCTTATGTTCTGCAAACTTTTTAAACCAATATTACAGGCAAATCACATAAGTTCAACAATCAGCTGAGACCATAATTATCAGGCATTCTTGTGAGGTTTTTGTTGAATTTGAACTGGTGTCAGAACACAGTCTTCTTCATGTTAATATTTGATCTGGAGTCAAAATCAAATGGGATAGGATATTATCTGAAAAAATCTTCAGAACTCAGAGATTTGAATTTCCAGTGGCTGATTTCTTTCTCCTTTGAAGTCAGATCTGATTGCAGTTTTTAGGGCTTAGTTCCCTGAGCAGAGGCCTAAAATACCATTTGAGATTCCCTAGGTTATCCTAAGTAGTCTCTCCTGTTGACAGTCCAGAAGGGAATGCAGGTCACTCACAGGCTTTATGTCATGATTACCAACCCTTATAGATACGTTGGATACCGCAGAGCTTCTCAAATGCCACTAAGTGTCTGTATCTGGGGACCTAAATTGACCCTTATTGCCTTTCTATCCATGATCAATTTGGAAGAGAGAGCAAAACAAGTTTAATATTAAACTGAAGCAATCTAGGAGGCTTTTACCACTTCTTTCTTTCTTTCGTCTTGGGTTTCATTCAGCACTGTTGTATTCAAAATCTTGTTTATCATCAAAGTGGAAACACATTTTGCATATAAAACCAAGAATTAAGTTTTAGTATAATGGCTATTTTAACAATATGATCCATAAATCATTCTTATTTCAGATCAAATTATTACAGAAAAAGAATACTTCTGCAGAGACAAAGTCTTTGTAATAACAATAATATAACTAAATTCATTGCACATGCACTCCTTACTTTCTACTCCTTTTCCCAGTGTTATGCTTACTCTTCCACGTGGTGTTGGTGGTTTCATTCTGGTCAGGTGGGTGCTACAGCAAGTCATCACCATCTGGAGTCCTTCGCTGGGAGGAATATGGTGTTCAAGTTGATGGTTTCCTCTTCTTCATACTGGAACACACTTGGGATCATTTTTATATGTTTGTTAACATGCTTTTACACCTTGCTGTTTCTTCATTAGTCTGCAGCTTCACATGACGTCCAAATTTAGTATATATGGTGGCTTTTTGGTATGTTAGATGCTACTACTTTGTTATCTCTGTTACCCTTAAAGCCAGGTTTGTCCAGCTCTAGGTCTGCATTTCTGTAACTGACCATGGGTGAGCTGTTATCATCCCACTCCTGCACTCCTCTGCACCACACCCCATATATCCACTTCTCAAGGCCTCTGCTACCATACCAGACCAGTATTCCTCTATACTACATCATTACCTTATAACCACAACTATCTCATTCTGCACAGAAAAAACATATTTGTTACTACTATCTGTATAAAACTATGATACCACACAATGATAAGCAAAACAAATTAATCATAAGTACCTGATGAGAAGAAAAACTGTTGTTACAGCTTAACCAAGTGAAAACAAAGATGCAGACAGGTGAAGAAAAGTTCAGACAAAGCAAACCTGACAAGTCTCAGTCCTAAGGGCCTTCCAAACTCATTGCAAAGCCTATGGCCTATTACTAACAATGTCAATACTGTATTACAAACTAGAGAGTTGCAGTGTCTGCAGAGAAGTAAGTATTATGTAATACAATGCACCAGTTTTGGACTCATGAGGATAAAATTGAGCTTCATTTAGCAGAAATGAAATTCAGATTTTAATTTCTTCGTGTTTACAGTACATCAGTGAATTTTGTACTTATGACTGGACCTGAGCTTCCTGTAATTGTTCATCAGACAGAAGCAAATATTGGCCCTATTGAACTTAAAGCACATGAGCTGTCTTCTGAATTTGGGAAGTGAATGAACAACCAAGACAACTACTATCCTGGGCTGACTCTACTATATCTACTGAGAAGACTTTGAGATGTCTATTGCAGATTCCTTATGGATTAGCTTTTTTTTTTTTTTCTTCTTCTTCATCTGCATGTAGGAAGCTGGTATCTGGCAAGTTTTGACTCCAGTCTGCATAGCTTTCTTGAGTCTAAGAACTATAAACTTTTAAAAGTTTATAAGTTCAGTAAAGATGCCATGACAGGAGGTCAGAGTACAGCTCAATGTAATGGTTTATTAATTTGTGATATACAGGAAGAGTTTTCACATAAAAAAATCCATTTCTTTTTCTAATTTGTTGTCATTTAAAAGGAAATCTTGTGCTGTTTTGCCAAGTTCTTAAGTTGTTTTTGAGGCTTTAAGCAACACAGAAAACAATATTCTATCAAGGCTGCTAAAACTGCCATGGAGGGTGCTGGACAGCTCTAGAGCAATTTCTTTATTGAATTTCTCCTATATCATCTCAGGGAAAATGGCTTAGCAGATGTGGGATACATCTATCAAAGCTAGCTACTATGAAAGGACAGCAGGCATGATTTTGTGTTACACTTGTATACAATTTTAATTCTTTTGTCACAAGTACATAATGAAATAAGCATATATTAAGCATTGCATTAACCAAAGGAATTCTGGCAAAACCTTGTATAAATGTGTCAGACAACAGACGACATCCTAGCTCCAAACTTCTCTGGCTGCGCCTACGATACAACATGTGGAGTGGACTTCAGAACAGGCTTATAACAGATAAATTTTGACTTTGTTTAAATTACTAAATAAAAGCAGACTGGGGTTAATCCCTGGTCCTCAAGTCATCTGGAAGAAATTTGTTGACCCACTAGACCCACATGGACCCACTAGAACAGATTTGTCTTGGTGAGATCTAGCTGGAGGGAAGCAAACCAGAGCTATGGACCAAGATAACAATTAAGCAGTGTGAACAATAGCACTGCACATATGATTGTGTGGGACTGTTTTTTGGCCTCAAAGGCTAAGCAGAACACCATGTCTTATAGACTTAACTCCCCTGCCCTCCAGATCAGGCTAGCCATAGCTAACTGCTTATTGAGAACAGTCCTTAGCCTGTGCTAGTGACCAAATCACGACAGATGTTATTTCAGAGGACTAGTTGGCTCAGATTAGACTCATGTAACGTATTTTGCTAACAGTTTAACAGTGTGGGTTTAACAGTTGTGTGCCTGCAGCCATGACATGGCCCTTTTTAGTTCCCTGGAACAGGTATAGCATTGCAGATTTAATGCTCGTGGTTTGTCCCTACTCCTCTTCTATTTCGGAATATAGATGCACTCTGAGACCCAAGCACTTTTTGTCTACATCGTTGTTTGTAGCTTAGGCTTAAAGTGTTCTCATTATGCTTAGAAAAAGACAAGCTGATGGACTGCTGCATCTGACAGTCAATTTTAACTGACCTGGCAGACTGCAAGAGTGAGCACCTGGTTACACAGAAGAATATGCTGTGAGTCTACCTTCAGAGCTCAACCCTATGCCCTAAACTGAGCACAGGCTTACAGATAAACAATGCAGAAAGTAATCAAACTTTGGTCTCACACTTGGCTGACAGCACAACAAGCTTTCTGTGTTTAATCTGTGCTTGACATAGCAAAGTTTTCAACAGTGTCGTTATAGCTGTAACGTGAAGCTGCGAGCAGGATACTCATTTACTCCAAACGGATGACTGATGATCCAGTTGTGCTCTCTGCTTTCATGGACGTTTGTTTGCATCATAAAGTCACCATGTGGCTTTTCAGACATCTGGTAGCAGCTGATCACATTCAGGACAAGGGCAGCAGGACTTCTGTTTTGGCCAGGTTGCAGCACAGCACTAAAACAGCAATGAAGAATCTTGCATTTTACTTGACTCTATTGAGTACTATCAGCCTCCTCCATTCAGGAGCATTCAAGTATTAAATGAAAACCAGAGCCCATTTATGAATACATTGTTCCAGTCCTATGTATGCTGTACAATTAAAGAGCTATTACACCAGTAACTGATTACCCAAAACAACTGCAGCCAACCATAAGAAAACACACAAAGCTGTATTTGTTTAGTAATTTAAAAAATAA
Source organism: Apteryx mantelli (assembly GCF_036417845.1). NCBI lineage: Eukaryota > Metazoa > Chordata > Aves > Apterygiformes > Apterygidae > Apteryx > Apteryx mantelli. Next base: position 38,353,445 of record NC_089978.1, read on the forward strand.
TAAAAAATAATAAAAAGTCCAACCAAGTCTAAGGGTGAAGAGAAGGTCAAATTTCAGTGGATTTTATTGATTAGATTTTGTTTACTGCTATGGGGCACACTCTTATGAAACGTGCTATACAGGAAAAGAATTAAGCCAAGCTAGAATGGCTCAGGGTCTCCCAGGGCTTTTAAAGCAATGTTTTCAAATTATGTCTGGAAAGGGTAGCATCAGATTTAGTGTACACCTGTAGGCTGTGGCAAATTTAGGCCTAACAGCTCTAAAACAATGTAAGCAATCCAGTGAAAGTAATGAATTCTGCCTTCTGAACATGTGTTAGCAACAGAACTTCTAATATATGGATAATGTAAATACATGTGTGGCTATTAAAAAGAAAGAAAAAAAAAAACAATAGAGGCTGAATACAGCTATTAACACCACAGCAGATGATGTTGAATAGCATCTCTGTTCGACAGCAAAATATTTTTTGATCGTTATATGGGATATGCTTGAAGAAGCGAAAACTTCCCTAGCATTTAAACAGATAAAGCACCTTTTCTCTATTGCCAAAACATATTGTGAATACTTAATTAACTGAGGTTCTGTAAGAGCTTTGGGATCTTCTGGTTTAATGCCCAGTCCTAAAGAAATTCAAAATGCTACTATTGACTTTTACCCAGCTAAGCACTAAATGCTGCTCTGAGTACTGAATCTAGTATAAATATATGACAGACTAGAAAAGTAGTTTTGTTCATTACAAAATCACAAGGCTGAATTTCAAAGGAGGGGTGTTTTCGCTAAGTACTAAACTGTATTTCTGGAAAAAAATTGTGTCACTCTCTGAATTGTAAGTAACTTTGAGAGTTAATCCTCTCAGATTCAAGAAGGCTTAAACAGATGTAACCATTTTCCATTAGTGCTGAGAATTCTGCTGAAACTCTTTGGGTCTGGCATTTCTGTAATTCACCCACAGATATAGAAAATGACACTCACTGAATGTGCAAGTAATTCAGGGACCAGTTCAGCCCCCAGCTAAGCCAATGAAAGTTTTGCCATTACTTTTAGTGGAGCGGGATAGGGGATATTGTGTTTAGTGTGCAATAGGAATTAAAGCGTGGTCTTAGCATTTCAATATGGGCTCCAGATGTGAAAGGCATTGTGCCAGTTCACTGCATCCTTCAGACCCCCTTGCATGACTCTGAATAAAATGTACAGTCATTGTTCGCTAGTGATTTCATGTAAGCCACTGAGAGCAGAAATGGGTCTCTATTAAAAAAAGGCACCGATGATATAAAACTGTCCCTATTTCTGGCAGTCTTAATTAAAAGAAGGCAAAAGCTTTGTTTCTTTATGCCCTCAAAATTACTTCTAGCTGTATAAGACTGCATGAAACTGTTGGAGAGTTCATGGGGAAGCTGAAATTTATTGAAAAACCTGAACTGCCTATGTCATTACTGGGCTAAAATAACACCCTGCTGTACAGAAACATTCTGTTTTAACTGTGATGGGCTGAGGACATAGACAGGACAAGGCTTGTAGTAGATGCAACATCTTTTATTAGTCACCTAGAATAGCTAGAAAAATTAGACAAGTTTTGGGGCATACAAACCCTCCTTACAAACCTTGCCCTGTCCTTGCTATAAAGCATAATTCATCCTGAAGGACTCCAAAAATATATATACAGATGTGAAGAAATTTTCTTACTGGCTAAGAGATTGCTGAGTACAATTTTATCCTTTAAGATCCCAGTTTCCTTGTACTCCTTCTGTGCTGCATGTACTTTAACTCCTGTATCATATTCTTTTAAAGTACCTGGTTGCCACGGATTCAGAAATTTTGCTCAGTCCTTGTTTGCAGTTAATTGAGCTAAATTAAAAAAAAAGAAAAAAAAGGATTACTCCATTTTCAAAAAAATAACCTGCACTTTTTGATAATTTGGCTGCCTTTAAAGCTATCAGCACTTGACAGTAAGTTCTCTGATAATTCACATCTTCAGAAAACTCAAGTCAGTGCAAAGGGAACCAGAAGCAAAAAAAAAAAAAAAGGAAAGCTGTTTGTGACAATCTATGGCAGGAAGACAGTGGTAGACAGTAGGCTATGGAATAAACTCCTCTGCTCTGCTTTTGTAACCTTCACTGTGGGTGAAATATGAGGGGCAGATGCTACTGGTTTTAACTGATAATTTTGGATTGTATTATAGGATAAAACATTTAGGGTTTGGGGAGAAATGCGATGCAGATGAAGGAAACTTTTCGGAGGAGGGGTAATATGGTCTGATTGCTAATGGCTTCCTGTGCTGGAAACATTCAAAGGCTATATCTATAAGCAGTTGTGTCGTTTCACTGATTTCAATAAGATATACTTGAAACTATGTAAACACCCTCATTTTTTAAAGGTTGGATCCGGTTTTACAAGCTAAATAACCCTCCAGTAAAAAAAATATAAATGTATATATGTTTTTTGCTATTCAGCATATTACTCCTAATTTGAAACTTTTTTTCCCCCTGAAATTATGCTAAGGTAAAGAAAAAGAAAGGAAAAAAAAAACAAAACAGACCAATGGAAAACAAACTGAGTTCAATATTAAATTGCTGGTATGACATCCAAAAGGCTCTTCTATTCAAATGGAAGAGTCAAACTTTGTGCCTATATAAAAATAAATGTAGGGGTTTTTTTAATGTTGGCATTAAAAGGCTTACAAAAATCAATATCATAGCACATTGTAGGAATATTACACATGAATGAAGTCCAAAGGTTGTAAGCTTCTTTTTGAAAACTAATTCCCACCACCCCAAATAAATCCAAATGGAAAAAAGAATATAACATGCTCAGTTCAATAAATCTTGAATATGGAAAAAATGAACAATAATATTTCTGAGGCTTTTAGTGGTCATGCCCCTCCCCTAATCTCAAACCTGTCAGTGTGATTGTAAAAGTTTAAAAGGAGATGAAAGACAGAATTGTTTTGCAGGTGTGAAAAGATATTTTTTAGAGATAAGAGAAAAATATTTTTCATTTTTATACTTTTAAAATAAATATCATATCCACTATGTTCAAGTGTTCCTTTTACTATACCATATTTGGAATGTGGCTATACATTTGTTTGTTACATAACGTACATTATACTCACTTATACCTATTCCTATTATTGTCAGAGAGATCAAGGTACTGCAATGATATGTTGTACAAAAAGTTATTGGAGACAATACTTCACCTCCATTTTTTTTTTTTATTTTAAACAGGCATGCAAAACAAGAGATTAGATGGGAATGGAGTAGGAGAATGAAGTGACTTGCCCAGGGTCATACAGTTACAGCAACTGTGACAATTCATTACATATTGCTTTGCAATGTACCTGTATTGACTACCTGTCGAAGACTGAACCATTAAGTAGTTGTTACCTTACTACCCCACAGCTCTTGGGTATATAATATGCAGTTACAAATGTAAACACACTTATACAAGTAAGCACTATATATAGATGGACACACAACATTGTATGTGGCTGTATTTAAGCTTGTTCTGCTTTAATTTGGAATAAGGACAGAATAAGCACATGACAAAGAAATGCTGTGAAATACGCTATATATCTTGTATGTGCCTCATAAGCAGAAGGAGAGCTATTTAAAGACTGTTTTAGAGATCTTAAATATTTCAGTAGAGCAATTTTTCATTTCTTTTCACCTGTTAAGCCAGGTGCCATGGTCTCTGTAAACCCAGCTGTCCATACCTCAGAAGCGGTCGTAAAAGTTTCTGATAATGTGCTAAAATGATGACTATGTCTATTAAAAAGCCAAGTCTTTAACACAAGGACTCTTGCATTACTCCATAAATACACAGCGTGTGTGCTGTATGTGTACAGCATATATGCTGTCTATTTGTGGACTAAAGCCTGTTTTTTAATTGTAATAACTAAATATATCTATTAATGAGCATTATTTTGTTCAGTCAAGATCATTACCCATTTTGTTTTGAGGGTAAACTGGTCAGCCAGTTCTGCTTTGTAGTTCTCTCTCAGCAGCACAGCACAGTTCTGCCTGAAGAAATAAATGTTTTTTTGCCATATGTGTGTGCTTGTGTATGTGTGCGTATTATATAGGGATGCATATATGTATTTATAAACCTTTGGAGATATATATATATATATGTATATATATTTACATGTACACACAACTCATTGCAAATATTTAGACATTTGAGATCTATAGTGAACATAATCTTTCAGAATATCTGAGGTGGCTCAGTGGTTTGTGTAAAATTTGCCGTCGGTCTTAGTCTCTTATGTACTGAGGCAGTGTCCATAACGCACGCACTCAAAAAATGATGGTATTTTCACCCTTGTTAATAGTCTCAGCCAAAGAATCCAGACTTGAAAAGAAATACAGACTGAATCCAGTCTGCGCAACCTTAGGCCACTGAGACACGGGCCTAGGGCACTTACCTGTCATGTATCCCTTTACACCTCTAAATCCCCACAGTGATGGACCATCTGCCCTGGTAATCAGAAGGCCAGACTTTAGAGCTGCACACCCTGTTTATAAAGGGCAGTTCTAATTTACAACCATCTCTATTTTGGGAGCTACTCTGGGAGCAAACCTCTGATGCTTTCAGACCAGCCATCTGTCTCCACTCTCGCCAAGTTACCTCCAGGTTATGCTCTTTCCCCTCTTCAGCACATTATACTCTCTGACACACACTTTCGCATAGAGGGAGGATCAAGTGGAAAAGCATTTGAGCAGGTGAGATTAAAAAAAGGATAGTCATACAGTGTATGTTCACGTAGCCTTCTAGGCAGATGTGGTTTCAATGATTGTGGGAGCCTTAGACACTCCCAGTTCTGGTAGTTGCTTCTCCTTGTGGCTCTGATGTTTCCTGGGCAGAGGGCCAGGACCCCAAGCTCTTTGCCACAGCCTGAAGGCAGCAGCGCTGCTCCCACCAGGCTCCCTGCAGCTCGAACATCCCTGTGTGGCCCTGGGCATTTCTGCCCAAACCCATCACATCACCCAGATGTAGATCTCCAGAAGTTTGCTCTCTTCCCATTCAAACTACAGCTGCAGGCACCACTTTAAGAGTGGCCTACCAGATAGGCCTGGTGCCAGGTGTACCAAACTTCATAGTGGCTTATCTTGAAGAAAAACTCAGTTTACAGCAAGCTAACTGGTACACAGAAGTGGAAACATCAGGTATATCCAGCACTTCAGACCTGTGCTTCCTTGAAGGAACTCACCTACAAAGTGCCCTAGCAATGGCAGACTGCTACCTGTCCCAGCTGCCTTTATGTATGTTGATGTGTCACAGAGGCGACGGCATGCAGCTGATTTTGGAGAGATAACACAAACTTAATTGCTTCCTGGAAGGGGCAAAAGTGGGACCAAGATTTCAACAAATCTCCAAACTGTGTGCCATTTCACCGTTCTAAGCAAATCTTCTATCCATCAGCGATAGCATCAGCAAGTACCAAAATCTCTGCAGCCCTAGAAATGATATTAGCACTAATGCTTCTGGGAAGAAAAACAGGAATACAGGAATAAAATACAGAGGTTTAGGGAAAAGATAGATAGATAAAGGAGTCTCTCTTATTTGCAAAAAGACACGAAGGCTGCTTTCCATCAGTGGATTGATAGACCATGACTAGTGCAAAACTAGCTCCAATACAATCCACACAGTTATGCTGAAAATGTGTCTGTCAGTCTCCAGAGTGGTGTAGTTAGCAAATTTCATGTTTGTTAAATTCACATTTGCATCATCTGCATAATATAACAACCTAATAAAAAAAAATCAGTGGAAAAGATATCTTTAAAAATCAATACAGTGAGTGGATTTAGCAGTCTGAATACTACTGACAGAATGTCGTAAAAATAGAAGTCCACATAATCACATCTGTTCTGGGAGTATCATCTTTGTTTAAATAGCCACTAAATCTCTATAGAGCGATTTTATGAAATGTTACCTGGGCAACACAACATTTGTTTTGCATAAAATATTGTAAGTTTTTTGAGGAAATACCTAAATATCTATATTTATGCTATTATTCACTAAGTGCTTGAAATATTCAGATGTACTTGGATTTTGTTTCATGTAAACCTTGCATCATACAATTTCTGCATCCATTTCAAACACCATCTTCTTGACTATGTTGTCAGGATATGCAGAAAAGAGTGCCAGAGGAATTGTCCGTTCAGCATCAGAACTGCATCATTTTCTTGAGAAACCTGCCGAACTGTGGTAAGGCCTGAAGAATACATAACCTTTATACCAACATTGCTACTTTAATTATGGGTATGACTTTCTAATGATGTAATTACAGTAATATAAAGTCCAATGAAGACAAAAGTTATGTGGACATAGCTTATTTTTGGACGAGAAAATAGACAGATGTGCACTGTAGAAACAACTGCACAGCTGGATGCAGCTACTGTATTTGTTGCTCCCCCTTCCACATTCTACTTCACACGTTCCTGTTGATATCAGGACTCATGGACCCACCTCTATTGTTAAGAGATGTCACCAGACGGCACAGTACTATTTACCACCACTTCTCAGCCAGATTTGATTTAGGACTAGTAAAGTGCTCCCTAAACCAACTTAGCAAAACTGAGCCAAGTGAACTCATAACTTCTATTGAAAATTCTTGAGCTAATCTGACCAGGCAAGGAATAGTCTTCCTTATTTTCAGCATCTACAGTTTAGACATCTATCTCTTTCCACCACAAAATTTCAGTTTCTTAATAAGAGAGCATTTTTTCTAGTTTTTTTGTTTGTTTGTTTGTTCTACTTTGAAAATAAGTATATTAAAAAAGACTTTTTAATTTAGTTTTGCTTTATTAAACATTCTAGGAAAACTTGAGATTTTGCTGTAGAGATATTTAAGGCAAGTGGGAACTTAGATTAAAGTATGTTCCTTAAAGCAATAAACAATATTCAGTGGTTGTGAAAAACTGTATTCAGCTATAAGTAAATAAGTAGAACAGCACTGGTCAACTCATTTTCACTCTATTAAGAACCTGAATAGAGTTTATTTGACAGCTTTAAAAATGGCTGAGCAATGTATTTTCAGAATTAGCGTAAAGAAAGGCTGTTTTTCTGTGAAATATTGATTCATTCAAGCCCCAAACTGTTTCTGAATGCCACAGTATAATTCTCAGAAGTATCATTTTTTGGGATCAGTGAACCAGTTGAGTTAGAAATGAGACTTCTCTAACCTAAGTCTACTTTTAATGTCACATTCTGTTTAAATCTTTTTGCGGTTTTTAAATGCTTAGATAAATACTTCTCTTCCAGTTTCAGGAAGCTTGAGTTGGAAGTGCCAAAATATTACGATATAGATTGTTCTTCAAGGATTTTGGCTTGAAAGTTCTATTGGCAAAATAGGAAATCTCCAAAAACCTGTTTGCATGTATTTTCCTGTCCATTTTCAGTGGTCTAAGAATTCAGATACTTCAGATACATTTCATATTATACTTAAAATTAAATATTTTTAAAATGTAAAAGGCAATATTTTTGCGGTACAGAAGTCTAAGCTAGAACAATGTCTTGCAGAAATTTTCCTAACTATCACACTGCTACCAGTTATCATAGTATGTCGACAACAGCAAGTATTAGTCCAGTTCATATTGTTCTAGTCTGACCTCACCTCTTATTTGCTACCAGGACTAAGGTCCAGACATATATTTCATGTTAAAGCAAAACTGTTATTGCCTATATGTCATAATAGCATATACACAGTGAAAGGAAAATCAATATGCAATTAATTAATCCCAAATTCTAACATCTACTTCTTATAATGAATAACTAAAACAGGCATATAGAAGTTTGATATATCACTCAGGAAGTAGAGAAGAGCAATTCTTTTCTGACAAGACTTTGTTGATTTCAATAATATAAATGCCAGTAGAAATCTGGCCATTGCTATTTTATGGAACCATTCTGCAGCTATGATTTTTCTTTTCCTTTTCTTTTCTTTTCTTTTCTTTTCTTTTCTTTTCTTTTCTTTTCTTTTCTCTTTTCTTTTCTTTTCTTTTCTGGCTTTCAAGCACATGTTTTAGAATGCACTTGTATAATATGAAGGGCAGATTGGGATAGATTTTTTTGGCTAGAGCACATCAGGGTGGCTCCATCGATATCAGTGGAGCTATACTGACGTACGCAGTTGATTATCTATGATCATCTATAAGCATGGTTTGTATTTAGTGGTCAGAACAGGCTAGTATATGCAGAAGCTACTTTTCAGCGTATTAAAAGGTGGGACTTGTTTCCTTATATATACAAATATATGTGTGTGTGTGTGTGTGTGTGTGTGTATGTATATGTATATATGTGTGTGTGTATATATATATATTTTTTTTTCATCCACAGACCAAAATAACAGATTGAATACTGATTCTGTGAGGGTTTCTTAGCTGATTACTTATGCAACATGCATCTATTATATCTATGTATCTCTATATCTGCAGATATCTGTATACAAAAAACAGATAATAGGTATACTAGATATAATAGATATAAATATATATAATTTAGGTATACAATGCAATGGTGGTTTCTTTGGTTCCCTTCTTTTTTTTAGTTCATTATATCTTTACAAATGCTCTGTCATATGAGACCACATCAACCAACATGCATTGCACAGTTCCAGCACCATCTATAGGTTAACAATCTATACACAAACGTTGACAAAATCCAAACTATTATCACCTTCTTTGATACATAATTACTGTGAAAGCATTTGTCCCTGAATCTTAAACTCTTGCTGTCTTATTCTGTATTGAAAAAGCTGGAAAGTTGCGGTTTATGACAAGCAATATGTTATGGTATATGTGTGAAGAACATATATCCTTTGAACTATTAATTGAAAAAATTGATGTTTCTTTTTTTATGAATTGCAGTTTTGATAACCTTCAAGCTCTGAAGCAATGATTTGCTACCCCCAAATCTTTAGATTAGTTCTAATTTCATATATCTAAAATAATTAATGTTGGAATATAATTTGCTTTCCTTTACTTGAATCTTGAAATCAAGTTACCATGCTTTCCCCTCTAACAATAGAATTAACAGTGTTCCTTTAAGATTTTTTAAGAGAATGTTGAAGTACATTGTTCTTATGAGACTGTAAAAACACCATCAAATTTGGGTAAACGCAGAAGAAATCCACTTAACTCTGGAAGTTGGCCAGAAGGGGATTTGAAATTTAAAGAGACCAGTGTTGGTTTCTCCCTTGCTTCCCGAATTAAATGTCAGGAGTCAACCATGTTTTGGTCAAGGGAATACAAAATCAGTCAGATGCATACTTAGGCACCAAACTCAGATGTTACAGACATCCCTCTCTGATGGTACAAAGAGTCGAACGGCCCTCGTATGTGCAGACTGGATTGCTCATTGGCGGAAACTAACAACACAATAGTCATGAAGCTTAATCTTGCCACCAGTTTCAGGTCTATTTGTTCCTTTTATGTATAGACTTCATCGCTGTAAGCTTTTTTCCTTCCATTCCCTGGAAAAGCCCAAATGTTTTTTTCTATGAAGTTCCTGTAAAAAAGAATGTTAGTTTCATATTACAGACTTGAGCCTCAACTGAACATCTGTAACCTGCAATTTTCAGAGGTTTTCAGCTTACCTGAATTCCACCGAGAATGTGGATGGCAAAAAGGGTATTCCAGATAGTAGGGCAAACAAGCTGCCAAGTCTAAAATTGTTTCTCCAAGGCATGGACATGCTACAGCTTTCTGCGAAATGGCTGTATGATTAACATGAGGAAAGCAATGTGTTTTTCTCCAGACTCATCCTGAAATTTATCCCTCTCTGTCTGTCAAAAACAAACCCAAACAACTGAAAACAGTCTGAGATAGACAAGTAGAAAATATTTCAGGAAAAACTGAGCCTTACATTTTTGGCCAAATTTTATAGAAAGTCCCCAAAATAAAGGCTTACAAAATCTGAAATAATGTGGATATGGACAGTTCAGTAATCCCTTCCCCTGAAAACTGGGATTTTAATGGGAGCGTTGGATTTTTTTCATTTCCTAATGAAATCCTAATAATTTCTCTAAATTATTAGAATGCTTCTAGTGAAAGGAGCAAGGTGAGGAAGAAATAGAAAATAGAAAAATATGTAATTTTGGGGTCATCACAGATAACAAAAAGAAGGGAGAATGCCAGGACATGGCTTTCATTTCATCACAGCCATGTTCATGCACAGCTGTGTCTGCTCCTGTTAGAGATTCTGGACAATCAAAATGAAAAAAAATATATATATATATATATATATATTCCTGTAACTCTTCATCACATACTTATGTTTTTTCTAAAGTTTCTTCAGACACTTTATTACTGATTAATTTAAAAGCAAAGCCAGCCCTGATTTAGGGGACTAAATCTCTGCTTCATTACAAAAACAAAAGCAACAACAACAACAACAATCACTGTCACCAACAAAAAAACCTCCCTCTTTTATCCAGTTTTCAAGGAGCTAAGGAAAATAATGGACTGCAAATATTTAGCATTTGTAGCTGATACACTTTTCCTCACTCTTTCACAATTTATTTCCCATAAGCTGGATTCAGAAGATTTGAACTTTTAGGCCTCTGAAAACCCTAGCTACTAGTCCTTTCATTTTTAGGAATAATTTTAGGAATATTTATTTGTGCCATATAAGGAATTTTACTGACTGCTTATCTGTCTCCTACTTTATTCATGAAAATTTTTGAACATACCAAAAGTCTCAGCACAACAGTGCTGCTCTAGTTTGCCTGTTCTTCCCATGGATCACTTACCTCTTTGTACCTACTCCACAGTGGGAGCAGCAGAGCACTGAGCAGTAGCCTGGGAAGAAAGGGGTGTTGTCGGGTGGCAGGATGAACCCAAACACTCCAGAAAGAGCAGAGTCCATCCCCTTGCTTTTAGTTATAGTTCAAAGGAGCAGAATCCACTCCTTGGATCTGATCTCATAAATACACTCAGAAGCGATCACTACTTTAAGCTGAGATATCCATTCATCTGAACTCTATATTAAAGTACATCTAGAAGAGAAGCTGAACTGGGTGCCGGAGCAAATGCTGATCGAGCTAGTCCCAGAACCTGGATCAGGGTCCCTGCCATACTGTAGCACTGCACTTTAGGTCACTGAGCTAAATACCGGAGCCAGCATTAATCAGGTCAGGCGCAGTGATAAAAGTGAGGAAGTTATGTTTGTTCAGTACATGGACTGGATCTTTCTCTACAGCAGAGCACAATGCATTATGTTTCATAAAAATCGTTAGCTAGCTGATTAGTCATAAGGTCATCAGTGTTTGGGAGAATTTGTGACCTCCGCAGTGCTTCTGGAAGAGTTAGATAGAAGAACTATTATGCTTTAAGTAGTAGGGCTAGGGTTAAAGTTTAAGAAAATGAAGCCCTATGACTTATTAGGAGCAACAGGTATCCGCATTTTCATTAAAAAGCATTTTGAAGCAAAGAACCCAATGCTTCCTAACTATAAAATTAACTATAAATATTGCAAGAGTCTAAGATATATCATCTGTGGGTGACTCATGTTGGGAAAGGATCTTCAGTATTGATACCATATGCATTGTAAGGCAAGATTAGAATTACACATTTTGAGATAATCCTCACCACAGTACAATACAAATCTTTTATAAGTACTCTTCCAATTTTATAAACCAGTTACCTAAAAAGGAATCAATAAATCACTGGCACACATAAATTGTATCTGAAAGGTGAGGCAGCTACACTCCGAAATGGGCTCCATAGTCCTGTTCTATTGGTCATCCAGACTCAGCGAGCTAATGGATAGTGCAGGAAAGGATATATTTGGATCCTACTGACATGTAAACTTAAGATACAGTAGAGGTGCACAGCCATCATTGTCAGCTTCTCTTCTCCATGCTTTCATGAACACGGGGTGCTAAAGGTAAATATTCACAACACTACCTCATCATCCTTCTTAAAGTCTATCTTTAACGCTTTGTTTTATTCTTTTTTTTTACAAAAGCTCTACAAGTAAAGTTCATTGTTTATTTTCTGAAATTTTACCTTTCACAATGGCTAGTATTATATTATCATTTCCCTGTTCCCCCATTCATCTGGTTTACTCCTATTCATGTGTTTAGCTTATGAATTAAATTAAATTTTAAACCCTTTAAGGTGCTTTTTTTGTTGTTTTTTGGTTTTTTTTAATAGGCTTTCCTAACAGCTATCACAATTGTATGCTAGTTCAGAACTATAACTCTTATTCTGTATGGTAATACAATTATTGCTATTATCTTACAAAATCAGAAGTATCTGTTCAATTAGCTCTGATTTACAGAAACTCACAACATCTTCAGGCTTGAACCTAATGACTATGCTCCTATTAGTAAATAGGACCAGGACACAAACAAGTTCAGGACACTCCACAAAAAATTTTCTTCACAGTTTAACTGTTAGCATTCCCTTCTGGCATGGTTTTGGCTTGTGTGAACTAACACTTTCCATCTAATGTTTAGGCCACTGACTGTTCCCAGTAGGCAGGTTGGACAAAGCCACGATATCCTGACGAGAGAGAGAGCTGTGCCCTGCTACTAATCCTTAATTCCAGAGAATAGGCCTATTTTTTTTAATTTATTGGCAGGTGCCAAGGGATCTCTGGATGTTCATAGTGACTCTGCAGTACTGTGCCATCCTGGAGCAGATATAAAAATAAAGCAGACTTTTTATATTTAACCCTAATAGAAATACTGTGGAGGTCATAAGTTTTACCGATGACTGTATGGGTCCTTGGATTTTTGATATGCAGTTTTCCTGGGACTAAGAAGCCAAAGACCCACAAAGTAACCAAATAAATAGTATTCCCTACCATCCACTCACACTCTTTCCACATGGAAGCCTCAGGAAGTCGATGTTCATGAATGTTTAGTGGTAAACTACCTACCTAATGACATACTAGTGAATTATGTTGTATCTCTAGGATGTCCATTTTAAGTTTCTGGTTTGAACTGTAAACAAGTCTCAGAAATGGCTGAGTGATCCCTTGTAAAAATCATCTGTATGTATCCCAGATTTTCAAATATTTAATAGAATATAAACAAATAGCTTTAAACTTAATCATTAAAACTTGCCAAAATAGTTAAAGTCATCAGTCGGTATTAACAACATCAAATGAACAAAAAACTGGAGACTATGGTACTTTTGAAAGGTTATAATCAAAGGAAATAGTAATAGTAATAGCAATAGTAAAACAAACCTAAAAGGGTAATAACTATGCTACAGAGTTTTGTTTCTGACTAATTTTCAGTCAGGTTAGCCTTGGACGTTCTCCTGAACCTTTTCTTTAGCAGAAAGGCACAGAAAGCAATTCGGCAAAATTGTCCTGTTCAGAGGCAATTAGAAATGATATATTTTTTTAAGCTAATATTTGAAAGTTAGTAATTACTTAAGTTTGTATATTTCAATTATTCCACAATATATTTAAGTCATACTGTGCAATATGTAAATAGAAGTGCCATATGTGTTGTATCATATTTTCTGTTTGATTATAGCAGTCATAATCCATACCTTTGGGAAACAATACCTTTAACATTAGCCAGGACTCTAGCTTTACAGACTGTAAGAAACCAAGTCATTGGCAATTTATTCCTAGGAGAGTCACCATAAAACAAAACAAGGCTTTTTCAATGTTTCCTCCCTTGTCTTTTTGCTGCCAGCTGACTCTATGAATATGTGTGAATATATTGTTTTCATTTCTGTATATTGTAACCCACATGAGAGTTCATAAAACATGTGCATGTTCCTTGTGATTCGGCAAACTCAGTAAATAGTAGTAATATATTAAGGTTGCACATCCCTCGTAGAACTATTAGGGAATAAGAAACAATGACCCATACAAGAAGTCAGAACTCAACAGGGATATAAAGCAGATTGATCATAGTAAAAGAAACCTTCCAGAAGAAAATAGTACAGTATTCAACTTTTTGAGGTTTCTAGGCAGCTGCCTAGGCAGTTGAAACTTCAACCATAGCTATATTATTACTATTACTATTACTATTATATAAATAGATATTTAAATAAACTTTGTGACAGAAACATTTTCTCCTGGACACTGACAGTTGCAACAAACTTTCTCCCAAGTATCTGCTACTGGCTGGACAAATACAGTGTTCTGTTATGTAATTTATACTTGAGAGACTCTAGTCTCTGTTAAGGTTGAGGGCAGCTATATGGGATTTAAGCAGGATCTGAAGCCTATCACCAGGAAAAAAATGTTGGGATATTAATAAAAGATTGCCTTCCACACCTCTCTCCCAGTGACTAACAGTTTTTGCCATACTGCAATATAAATTATTTTCTATTTATTTTAATTAGATAAATGAGTTAGTAGCGTAGTTGTCCTAAATCCCAGAGAAAAGCCATAGAAAGTCAAAAGGGAAACTGAAAGCATTTTTGGAGTTACCCAAGTCTTTCTATGGAGTGTATAGGTATAGGAGAATAATCTCTTAATTTAAATGCCTCATCAGGTGCCTTAAGCAGGTGACATTAATTTGGGCTCTAATGGTGCTTTTTCTCTTTTCAGCTGAGATCTGAGATACAGATCAACACTAGAAACTTGTCTATTTTTTTATCACACACCTATCTAGTAAATAGCTATTGTCATCATACGAAATGTGATCCCTTCCTATGGTACATGTAGATTCTTCAACCTCCTGATTCTTTGCCCCATGCTCAGTTCTACAAGGTAACACTTGCAATATGTAAAAAAAAAAGAAGGAAATATATTCAAAATTTAAAGCAACATTCCCTTCTTTACTGCATTTTTCTTTTCAAAACTAATCCTGGATATGGCTGACTAGATTTTCATATAACCCTGTGCCTATTGATTCTTTTTAGTCCTCTAAAGGCACCTATCTTGTAGGAAACACTAGCTGCAGGGATGCAGGCAAATATTAGATGATCTGAATCTCAGTCTGTGAAGTCTAATATTAGACTTCATATACAGAAACTTCACTGAGTAGCACTAATTTGTGGAAGCGCTAAATTCCAAGCAGTCCCTAGTGAATTTGGTGTGTAATGTTTGATAGTGTTGAAACACCATCAAAGTCAGTCAAATATGCCATTAATGTTTTAACACCATGGAGAATTTCTGTCCTTGTGCCAAAAAAAAAAAAAAAAGAAAGAAAAAAGAAATAAAGAAATAAATAGATAGTGGTATTGGACTGAGTTAGATACTAAAGAAATATTCTGAAGGTAATTCTGCACTATATACACTAATGTCGCCCAAATTTCTGTCTATCATTGCCAATATATGCCCCCGTCTGTTTAAGCACATTAAATTAGTCATCAATAGTAATTTCAAGAACTTTTTAGGATGCAGGTGTTTAATCACCATTTTGGTTTACAAGATTTTGTGAAACCTTGAGATAAAAATTCTCAACCTGTCTGCATACTGATAAATACTTAACTTATTTACTGCCTTTTTCAAATCACTTCAAGAAGGAATAAACATCATTATACCCTTTGACAAGCAAGGTAAAATGACTGGCTGAACAACAACCAACAAGTGAGAATTCAGTGTCTTCCAAAGCAAACCTTGCAGATGACAGCAATGCTGTTCCCATTTGTCTGGAAGGAGTTGTTATTTATATGGAAATTAACATTTGGTCCAGTAATTATAGTTCAGAAGTAAGTTGGGTAGAAGGTATAAAATTTGGTGTATTCACTGCCTCTGTCCATCCCTGTTCCTGGGATCATATTACCCAAGTACCATGGGCTATGTCTGTGCAGTTGAATGAAGGAGAGTCATGAAGCAAGAATGACTCCTTGACTCCTTAAGTCCACACTGCTTAATTGTCAGCTTACCGCATAAGTCTGTCTGGGATTGCTCCGACTTACTTACTTTAAGACAGGATCTGGACACAGTGCAGGGGATATTTTACTCCATGGACCCCTCCAAAAAGGTGATGTGGTGAACACTGTTTGGTATCCTGCATCCTCCATGAAGATCTGATGCTCCTTCAGAAGGCACACTTTGCAGCCTCACACCCTCCCGTGTGCTTTCATGTACATCCTCGGGTATGCTGCACATACTTTCAGCTTTATCCCGTAAAGAACGCCACTCTGAGGGTTTCGGCGTAACTCATGGAAACACAAAGGTGATTTTTAACTTCTTTTTGGGGGGACTACCAACTAAAATTATAATCTAAGATTTTTTCAAATGTGAATGATCCTGCATTCCTCATTTAGTTACCAAATTTTTAATGGACAGTTGCACTCAAATAAAGACTGGTGCTGCCTAACAAAATCCTAGAAAAATCAACTCCATATAATTTTCTGTTATACAGTTCTTGGGTGGAGATAGGGAGAACCCTTCCACTCTTTTTAATGACTTTGTTTCTGTAAAAAATATTTTGTCAAGATATAAGAATCATAAAACTTTTGCCGCCTTTTCATTCTGTGTCCACCACCTACAGAATGACTTTTTGTGTCTTCTCTCAAAGCCAACGTGAAGGCCACATCTGCCCCTTTGACCATCTTAGAAATTTTACACTGTCCCTCTAATGCCTTGTCAACTAATCTGGAAGATACTGGACAGTGGTGGGCCTAAATGAACAATTAATTTCAGGAGTCAATTGCTTAGGAGTTGGAGAGTGTGGTCCAAACCATTTAGCAGTTGCTACACTATCATACAAGAGGTTGTAATATCATTTGCCAGACCTGGAACTGTAGTGTCTAATGAGGAACTCTGATCTTTATTGTTGATTCTTCTGCAATGTGAATTATTGGCTATATGTTGTCATTCAGTTTTCTGATTCTTTTTCGTCCCCTTGTCAAACATTCAGAGTGAAACGATTAGCAGACATACGCAAGCCCATCTGTAAACTCCTTTAAAGATTTATACATCACAAGAGATTAACACAGGGAGACCTGTATCTTCTCTTGGGAGAGGTGAATCTCAGGCATACACTCAGTGTATTTCATGCAGATATATTTTGTTCTTTCACCATATTGAAGAATGAACAGTTTTCAGTGACCCTAAATTTTATATGGTTACAACCTTACCACTCCACCTGACTTGAAAAGAATTTTGTTTCACAGAGACTCAGTGTTAATTCTCTTTAATTCACACAGTAAGGCAGGAGATGGTTGATAGCCAAAGTGGCCCTCCAGAATATTCAGGCTCTGTTTAAGTAATGATCAGAGTTTTGCCTAAATACTTTTTCTTGGAGTATTTACATTTCCAAGATGCATCTTTATGGCTTGCATCCACTAATATTAATCTGAATGCCGTAAATAATTTGCATAGTGTGTTGTTTAGGAGAACCAAATCTTAGCACTGAGGGACAGCAGAGTGCTATAGTGCTATCGTGCAAATAATACATGATGTACTTCTATTACTGTTGTATATAGGACTCAAGGATGGTACAAAAATTAACTGAGCAATGGATTAGCTGATCCTTGATCAAGACTCTTCAACAAGGCACAACCCTGAGTGATATCCATTGTAAAGTTTACAGAACTAAACCAGATTTCCAGGAGGAAATCAGCATAAATGGCATAAAACCTGAGATGTCCAAATCAAACAAAGCTTTGAGATACCAGATGTAGCACAGAGAAGAAATGCAACCAGTCTAGCTATGTTGATCTGTTGTCTCTCTGTAAATCTTTGGTCAATAATACTGCAATTAGCATAAAAGTGGGGAGGCGAGAAGAGGGAAAGAAGGATGAGATGTCTCTCTATTTTTATATTTGTGTTTGTGTGTGTGTGTATCTATATATATATGTATGTATGTATGTATGTATGTATGTATACCCTTCAGATAAGAATATTCTTAGTCAGCACCAGGTGTAAGAATACCATTTTATTATTGATGATGAAATGTGACAAGCTCTTAATGGCTTTGAATTTTAAGATTGAGAGACACGTACCTTTCCCTACATTTGACACAGAAAGCCTCTTATTCCCATTTAAGCAAGAATCAATTCCATCTTTCCTGTCTTGCAATGATATGCTGTACAGTTTTACTGACTATTAAATCTTCCACATCAGCTCACTGAGTTATAAAACATTTGACAGGAGGCAGCTCTCAGCTTTTACTTCTCTTTATTTTTCTCTTTCTAATCTTACAACACTGCATTTATAAAACACCTCCTTGATTTTTTTTTCCCCTCCATGTGATATGAATTTATAGATTGGGTTTTATTTCTTTTTCTTAATATTTCTAAAAACATCTGTACTGATTGATCCTTCCCCCCCCCTTTTTCACTTGCAAGGAGATAAATATAAAAGACTGAAAATTCTGTAAGAATGCAAGTAATCCAAAGAGAGACATGAAATGTTAAAGTTTCATAACCATTGCTATGAATGGCATAGAATAAGATGGATCAAAGCTAATTATTTCTGTCTATCCTAAAATACATGTGATATTGTCAAACGTTTAAAACGCCCTCTTTTTTTTTTTTCAATTAAGTGATGTTTGATCTATTTTTTTTTCATTATGACAGATAACTCATTCCCAGCTTAAAAAGCTTTATGGTATTTTCTGTCAGTTCATAATACTTTGCCTTTTTTTAGCTTGAAAAATTGGAAAGCCAAACAAGTATACAGATTTTTCTTTACATAGATGGGTAGACAGACAGACAGACAGACAGATAGATAGAAAGAAAACATATATAGATATATAGATATATAGATAAATAGATATATAGAATATAGATAAAGAAAAAACGACGAGAGAGAGAGAGTTCTCTCTCTCACACACACACACCCCAGTACTTTTAAATGCATGCAGAGGAAAAAATAGGCTGCTAGATCAGTTAGGTAGGCCAGACTGAAAACTACTCTTATTCTGTTTTGTGTGTGTGTCTGAAAGTAAGAAATTGTATTTAAAATCCTTTCTGTTTTTATTGATAAAAAGGGAAAATATCAACAAAAAAGATATAGAACAAATACCAGCTGAGCAGAGTGGTATCAATGACATGGCTTAAGCCAATTTATTCATATTTTTGCCCAATCCTAAAATTAAATGCAGCTTCAAAATGTCCATGTGTTTGTTAGATATTTACTTGCCTGTATGAATGTTTATTTCTAGAGCAGTTTCAAATAGAAACAAAAAGTATATACTCTTTGAAGAATTAGAGTAGTCAAACTGAAGAATAGTGATACCTTTTAGATTCTTTAACTGATATCATTAAAAGTATAAATATAGGTCATGTATTCTGGAATTTTTACTTAAAATGAGGTTATAGATTAAGACAATATTTTTTAATGAATTTGGAATTTATTGAATTTCTATTTATGGTGAGATGTTTTAATTCACAGAATATACTATTTTAAAACATATAGTAATAAAACTCCATAAGTACCATTTGCATTGCATCTTTAAAATATAATCTGTTCAGCACCTGAGAATTTAACTTCCAGCAGAATTTTCTTGCTTATCCTGGGTATTCACCATGCCATTTAGAAATCATTCTGCAACACAACTGTTTCTTCAGGGCATGTAAGGGCTAAGATGCAGAATTCATTAAGAATTTGAATTGAGGACTTCAAAACTTAACTCAAGAAAATAACCTCTTCTTTGCTTTTCTTGTCAATTTTTCTTTTTCCCCCTAGCACAGGCATGTACGCATACGCATACACACAAGCATGCATGTACACGTACACAAACACACATGCAGTGCACGGGCAGTCACAAATCAATTTCCAAAGAAGGAAAATTGTGACCTGTAGTTTCCATCTTGCAGAATTCTTTCCTTTTAAATCCACTGAAATCAGATTTTCCTTTGTGGCAAGTGTTGACTTTAGCAGTATTAAAACACAGCCAAAAAGAAAAAATGCCAAACAATATTTTTAAAATATTTTTTTCAAATGTAATAATGAAAAAAGTTATCTGAAACAATAAAGGTCAGGGCTGAACAAAGCACTGAATTTGGCTTATACTTCCTTAGGAAGCATAGAAGTGAAAACCAAGGTCTATCAAAATATGGATAGAGCTGAAATACATTGAAATGAAACTATACTGACTAAAGTGGAAAAAGAACTGTGACAATGTTGAAAGAAACTGTTCTTGAAACTTGAGGTATGTAACTTAAAAGTTACTTGTTTTTAAGCTACGAAATGGTACTAGAAACTACATGGAAAACAAATGATGCTGCAGGTAATAAAGCAAGCTGGAGATTGTAAGGGAAGAATAAGTCTGTCAAGCAAAAATTAAGAAAAAATGGATGATAATGTCAGATAAATCTCAGTTGAGAGGTTAGTGGTACTTTTCACTCATCTAAACTTATGATTTGATCCAGATTTATAAAAAATATGTTATTCTAAGTGTATATGAAATTTATATTTGCTAATTATTAAGCTGTTGATTTTTTAGGCCTGTCCCTCTAAAAATTTAAATTCAAATTTAATTTGGGTAGCAAGTTTGCACATTAAAAAAAATCCTAACAAACAAAACATGAGCTATCTTTATTGCTAAAATCAAAATTACTTTCAAAACCAGGCAAACATTTTCACACGTGCTATTCTGAATGACAGAAACAAGATGAGAACAACAATTCTTCTGACATCACCTTGGGGAAGAACTCAAATAAGCCAATCTTTAATATTCTTTTTATCCTCAAATTGCCTAATTTGCATATTAACTAATTAAATATCAATGGTGTATATCCCCCACAATGAACTCATGGAACCATATCACATTAGCTTAAGGTTAGTTTTATTGTAATTTACACCAAAGTGACATTAAGTCATAATAGTATCCAACACACACGTATACAAAATTACAAAGTCAAAGCAACTATCTTTATCAAATATCCTGTCCATTCCAAGTTTTAAAACAACCTTTCTTTCTACTCACTCAAAACACGTTCCAGTCCTAACAAATATATCCATCACACTTTTGTCCCATTACCTCATTAGCAAAAAACCCAAACATTTTCTGTGCCAAGAGTAAAAACACCCTTTCCTTTATGTTTGTCATTATTTGTTCTTAACTGGTCTCCACGTTACTATCCCAAATTCTTTCCTTACTAATTCTATTAAGTCACAAATACACAGACAAAGGATCCTTCCCCTAGATTATGGTATTTCCAAGATGCACCGTTATTCTTTTCATTGCAGCATGGCACAATGCAAAAAAGAAAACTGCCATCCTCTAAATTACCAATGCCATCATTTTCACACCTAAATTCTTCCTGGAGACCTTTCTTGGGTACTACTAATTTGGAACAACAAGTTTTTAGCTGGTTGAATGCAATGAGGGTATAAACTGTGTTATGGCTGAAGATGCAGAAATAAGATCATTAGCATATAGATGCAATAAATTTTACATCAAGGACAAATCAGCTTTCAGATGGCTGTTTTACCCTGTTAAAACATTCTCCCCAGGATCCAGATTATTCAATATTCTTGACACTTAATCAAGGTTGGCCAGCACACTGAGAGCAAGCCTAAGTGAAATATGTATCCCAGCAATATTTTAGCTTAACGCTACCTTCTGCTACCTTCAGCTTTTCAATCTCTCAGCGTTTCCAGGTTGCAGGCAGTATTTGATCACTTTTAGCATATTTCCATATCCTATTTTTTTTCAAATGGTTTCATAGTAAATTAAATATGGTATAGTATTAGGTCCAACTAGAATATCAAAGAAAGTAGCACAACCTGTCAAGAAGTGGTAATTTGAAAAAAAACAAAGTGAAAGAAGTTCTTGTACATCATTCTGTGGAAGTAAATCCCTTTGAATTAAAATGAAAAAGGAAGAAGAAGAAAAGATAAGAGTTTCATATCACAATGTAGAAGACAATCTGACCATATAGAAAATGTCAGATCATAGCAGGAAATAGAAATCAAGCTAAAGCTTCATTGAGCAACATGCTCAAGTTTTACCTAGAATTAATGCTGCACAGAGACATTATTCATATTCATGTGTTTTTTTTTCATTGCACTATGAATAAAAACTATGCAAGACGATGGGCGTATAGTTCTGAGACTTGCAAGAGTGTGGCATAGCCATGTTTACACAGTGCAGAGTTGTTTAAAGGAGGTAACACAGTTCCCTACATCAGTGCTGAGATATTCCTACTTCATTCATGTGGGATTAATTAGCTCAGCCTATTCTGCTTCTAATTCTAAAACCACTGGTGGTGTTGCCTTTAGGATCTCTGCATCAGGACTGTGAAATACAGACACGCAAGTTTTTTTTAAAAAAGAAAATCTCTTCCTACTGCATTCGGCAACATTTCATTCATTCAATCAATGTCTCTATTAAGACAATTTTATGCATGTTTATAGAGGCACCTCTCTTACTATCCTTCCTCTAGGTTCTCACTGAAGTCTATGTCCTCCTAACTTTAATTTGCCTCCCAGATATAGGGTACATTTCCACTATATTTTGCTCATTTCTAGACCTGAGTATCTCATCCTTCTCCCGCTTTCCTTTTCAGACTTGAGAACAACTCTAGAGAAGAAAAGGAAGTCTTGAACCATTACTGCTTCCTCAGATCAGTATTCTGGTTCAAAAAGTTTGATGGTGATAACAATGGTTAACCAAACAGCTAGGATGTGTGGAGGGTAAATTTCTATTGTGCTAACAACAGGAACCAAAATCATAAACAATGGAAAAGAAGTGATTCCATCACTATTCATCGAAATGGGGTTTTAATTTGATATCACATTTTTCCATATAGAAAATTCAGCTTTATCAAAATTTTGACGTTTTTCAAAAAAAAAATTATATTCCAAAATATGTCTGCAGAAGAAAAACTAATGCCAGCATAAATTTTCTGCTATTTATCCAAAGCTGATAAAAATCATGACCAAACTGACTCTGAAGAAAATTTAAGCAGTAAAGTCAATGAAAACTTTGAGCTATTTAAGAAATTTAGAAAAAAAGTGCAGTTGATAAGAAAACTTTATCCAAAACTGAAATCTGGTTTCATTTCTTCTAGGGTTGAATATGGTACTTCCTTGAACAAAATCTCTATTTACAGTTTTACTTTTGTTCTCCTGTTCAACAGAAGTAGGTCGGCAGATCCTAGAATTCAACTTCTTCTCAAGGAGTTTGATTATATCCCAAATGTATCTTGCTTAGCACAAACAAAAGATGGTGCATAGTGTAAATATTTAAATTGAACTTAAAATTTTAGTTTTGGTTCACATCAAATCTTTCCAATAGCAAGATCTACTGTCAGTTTCTTCAAACCTCCCATTTTTCAGCCATCAGGCAACAGAAAGATGGATCAGGGTAGGAGACAGGAATTTTAGACCTGGGACATAAAAAGAAGTGCAGAAATGTGCTAGAGTCATTCAGATTAAAACTGAGCTCACAGTAATGATTAAATATGTGCTACTTTCTATCTTAACACTTTTTATGAACAACAACAAAAAAATCCGTCTTCCTACTCTATACTCACCTGGGTATATACATTTTGATTTGACTGGAGTGTAAAGTTTACATGACTTGACTTTACGCTTTCAATTTCTGAACATTGAGATTACATATTTTTATATTTTCAATTGGTCAATTTGCTAAGCTAGCTTTACAAAGGAAAAACAAAAAAACAAAAACACTCCCCCAAAGCAATACTTGGTGCACAAAAGATTTTGTAAATAGGAGGCAATAAAAAATAGAAAAGACATAATCTTTTTTTTTTTTGAGATAATCTAACTATATTAAGACAGCCATTAAAGGTAGGAACTATAGCACACAAGCTATCACCAAATACTTCCTCCCAGAAGTGCCAGTACTTATTAGAAACCATTACTGTGGCTACAGATAACTGATATCTTCAGACATGGTGGTGTGTTAGCTATACTACAAATCATATTAAAAGCATTTTAATATGGTTATATGCAATTCATGGTTTAATTTTGGAAGATGAAGGTGAAAAAATGTAACTCTTCTGCTCACAAAGAGCTGTTATCTCACTGACATTTCAAGTACTTTCAAGTAATTTTACGTTTAGATTTTGAATGACAGAGCTTCACAGATGACAGAGATCTCTTACTTCCCTCACCTTAAGATAAGATCTTAGTTGTAGACATAAAACAGTTTTATTCCTCTAGAAATAAGATGTATATTTGCACATAATTTAAAAAAAAAAAGTCAATAGATGTTGGAGTAGAGAAGAGCAGAACATCACATTCCTTGAAAGTCTTACAGTTAGGCCATTTAGGAGACTAATCCCTCATCCATATCTCTGTTGAGATAGTGCCAAAGAGTTATCTTTTAGGTCTTTTATCATTTAATGGAATCTGTAGTCCAGAGTTAATTACTTAGGATCCCTGGACAAATCATAAGAGTTAGTGATTAAAGTTAGTATCCAGAAAAACTTATATATAAAAACTGATATGATGAGCAAAGGCATCACCTAAAGCAGACTGTAGGAGAATATGAAGGAAGAGGAATGGGAGATACTCTTGCAACCCAACCATCCTGCCTGCCCACTTTAGGGACTCAGATGTCATATTCTGGACATCCTTTTCCTGGAGCTCAGCATTTACATCAGGTTAGTCATATTGGCTCAGCTGTGAAATCATAGGCATCTAGTGCCATCTGAGGTGCCCAAGGGTACCTTAAAGGGGTGCAGGGTACAGGGCTGGTAGATAGGAAGGATAGGAGACCTGGTCAGGAGAGTATTCTGTAGCATCTGCAATGGAGTAGACATCTAGGTTGGGGCCTGTGATGATGGTGTAGACATTCAACTCCAGACTGTAAGCACTTGTGTGACTAAATGTAGGTGTTTACATGTACTTTTAGGGTCTAGCCTATTAAGCTGGCCCAATGAGAGTATTCAGTGATATCTAGAGACCTATTCAGCTCACCCTAAAATAAAGTTATATATGATCATCTCACTAGCTTGAACAGCCAGCCCACATGCAGGCATCTCCATCTAATGGCTGCAATTTGTAGCTGATTTCCCTCTTATGGTTCAGCGATAGGATTCAGTTACCTAGTATAAGTGTCTAGCATTATTCTAGAGATATGAAAAATTCTTCCTGGACTACAGCTTTCTCTCCAGAAGTGTGTTTTCCTCTACATTGTGTCATGCATTCCTGCACTGCGCAGACACGCTGAATTCCCTGCAGCCTTTCAAATGGCATAGTAAGGCAGCTGAATCCTACGACATATAACCAAAGCTAAGTGAGATTAATCTCGCTGCTCTGATTTATCCATTCCATATACAATATCACTAAGGGGACAGAAGTACATAACTCTACACCAGGCAAAAATTAAAACCAGTTTTTCAAAAATATGGATCAGTTGTGTATAAGGCAGGCAATCCTATTTCCACATCAAATATTGCACAAGAAAAGGCAAAACAAGCCTACTTCACATATTCTATGGTATTTGCATCAGCTGTCTGCTCATCTTGTTAGACTTAAGCAACTTTGGGAAGGAACTAACCGTTGGCACAACAAAGACTAGTATGGTGCAAACACAGGTGCCTACGTATTTCAAATTTCTCTTATGTTAAAAAAACGAAGCAGCAAAACAGATGTAGACACCTATGTGGCAGTCAGGTTGTGTACTTAACCCATGTTGCCAGCAACAATGTATTCCAGTAAATTAACATGCCTGGGAACATTCCTGGCCTTCAAGACTGGCTGGCACAAAATAGCCATATCTACTCTATGAAACAATTTTATTCTCTGGACAGAGTGGCTACATGCAAACTGTCTCTGGGCTATAGCTTCTTTGAACCTTCTAACTCTCCAACCATACCAAGGGTTTGTTTGGAAGACTGCTGGTTGGCATGAGTTAAAACCATGCCAGGGACTGTTCTAACAATTCAACATTATAAAGAACAACATTCCACTTCCCAGGAACATTTCCAAGCATTGTTTAATTTACTAGTTTGGATGTCACCATGTAGTCTAAAAAAATGAATAGTATTAAAATATATTGCATTACTACTTAATGTAAGAGAGCAACTTTTCAGCCAAGAGAACTGAAAGAGAAATAACAGCATTTTGATGCAAATGTCACCTTCACTCCCTCTGATCTGCAAAGAAATGGAGATAAAAATAACATCACTAGTATTACTGTAGAAAACACTTAGCTCTTCTCAACATGGAAATGTAGGGGCTGTTTGAACTTAGACAGAAAATGCTGTCATTTCTCAGAAGGGCAGATTAGTAACTACTTGTGCTCAACACACCATTGATCTGCAGACAAGATTTCACAGGTGCTTGCTAAGCTTGCCAGTAAAACAAAACAAAACAAACAAACAAACAAAAAACAGGAGATGGGGCCCTTAGTATAAGCAATGGCTCAAGGCAGCTACCTGTAAAAACTGTTTTTTTAATACCACATTCTCTGAATTTTTCAGAATATTTAAATATGCTATAATCAGTGTCTGCAACCTGTCTAAATTCTGGCTTAATCAGTTTTAAAGTTAGATTTTTGGAGTCCATTTCCTCTATGCTGATCAAGGTTTATAACTTAAAGTAAGATTTCTGAGAAAGACACCATTTTTTTTAGAGAGGCTGTCCTTCTTAGTGGTGATTTTACCCCTACGCAAAGCCCAATCTTTTAATCTTTTCCTTGTATTGAATGGCAAAATTGTCTGTATAATGATCACAGCTGGCACTCCTGATATTATTTCTTCCACTTAAATCTTTCCCTCTACTCCTTATTTTGTTGTTTGAACTGAGTGGCAAGAGTTTTATACTGTAGTCACTTGACTAAGAAACAGCCAGTGTAACTCTTGGCATTGCTTTTTGGACAGTTACTTGGCATTATAGCAACAATTTAAAAGCCTAACTTTTCTGCCTGGGAGAAAACTGATTAAAAAGGTCAGCAGGTGCTATATACTGTAGCAGAAGACCCAGTGTCAATCCAAAGACCTTAAATACCAAAACATTCCAGTCCTGGAATTACAGATTCAGGGTCAACTCCTCCTATCAGTTACTGTAACAAACCAGAGTGACTTTATAGAAGACAGTGGAATTATACTGGCCCAAAGGAACTGTGAGAGTGGAGTTTGGTCCTGAGTAGATCTCTAAAATCAAATAAATAACTTATAATCTTGGGAAGTCACTTCATTGCTATGTGCTCTTATTTTTTTCCCATCTATAGAAGGGGAAACATGGTCACCTTTCTCACGGGTTCTGATATTGTTAGACAAAAAGCATCATATAAGCAGTGAATGTTTTTAGGTGATCAGTGCAAAACAGTATGAAAAATAGGATCTGTTCTGTAATTTTTATAATTTATGTTTAGGCGTCAATGTGTTTTACAAGCCTTTAAAAATTACCATGTTTATTTCTGTTCTGCAATCTTGTCAATTAATCAATTTAATTATAAAGCATTAACATTCTAAATAATCTGCAATAAATAAACAATTTTTTTCTTTTCAGTTGGAAATTCTGTTTTCTTTTATTAGACCTACAAGAAGTATTATTAGCAGTATTAGTGTTTAATGATATTTAATGGCAATTTTCAAATTGGGAATACGGCATTGAGTGGGATTTTATATTAACATTCTATGTTTCATGCCTTTTTCTGTTACCTCTTTTTCTGATTATAAGTATGTCTAATTCCTACACTTATTACATATTGATGTTATTGATCAGTTAACTACATTAGATAAAACAACTTGGTGACCTACTCCGCAAATACATGTAGAATGCTGGAGCTCTTTTGCTGTATTGCAGTGTCTAGACCCTATTTTGGACTGTTTAAACTGTGTTTTTTTTGTCCCGTCCCGTTCCCCCTCCCCCCAGAAATGGCCAATCCCAGAAGGATATGAAGACAACTTAGAAGCTGGAATCAAATGTTGTATTTGCAACGTAGACATATACACTTGAGTTAGCTGTCTTTGCTTCAGACAGCATCAACAGACATATATAAGATCTAGGATACTGTTCCTCTCTTTTTAATATAGACTTTCAGAATAAGTCAGATAAAACATGACTTAAACATTTCCATTTATTTACACAGAATATAGTGAGACACAGTTTCAGATAAAAACATCTGGTTGTACAGGATGATATTTAAGGTATGATGTGATCCTCAGCTTTTCTTATTGGTTAAACTAAGCTACTGCTTTCTAAAATGTGTTTGTTCTCCTTCATAATTTTCCTTCCACATGATTCTGAACATTTTAAGAAGCAGATCTATCTATTCTAAGAGGAATGTTATGTACTTAGATCCATACTATGACAATTTTATTCAATTTACATTACCTTTCAACCAAAAAAAAAAAAAAAAGTATATTGCACAGGTCTAGACAGTTCTTCTGACAGCAGATCAGTTAAAGAAAAAGTTCCATAATATTGTTCCTAAAGAATATATCCATGTTATCATTAAGTGGATTAAAATATGGACTAATAGCCTTTCATTTTGTTATTTAAGATATAAGCCATTGCAAGAGAATTGCTTCCCAAGAGAAAATACACATAGTAAAGTGCTAATTCTATAAAGACTTTTGCTCACTACTTCTGACAGTGTTGGAAGATAAGAGAGTCTACCATTCTCCAGCAGTACATAGAAATCTACCCCACTCAGATAAGCAGTTTATCTGATCATCCTTTTATGACAAGAAATGAATGTACATCCATAATTTTGTTCAACTTCTGTTCAAACAAATGAAAACTTAAATTTTGAGCCTATGTTATGACCTTTGGCAGCAATTCTGACTCCACGTAAGCATTTATTTTTTCTTTTAAGTGTTGTTGCCTGAGAATTTCCTTGATGTGCTCTCTTCCTTTATAATGAGAAGGAATGATTACTAATTCTGAATTCACCTTTTCCACACCATTCATAATTTTACAGATGTCTGAGGTGTGCCTTTCCTTGCCTCAGTACACAACTTTAGGGACAAAAAACTTTACATTTCTCATTGTATCAAAATGATAGGCATATTCAGTAAATTTCTATTGTTGAAATTATTACCACATGGAATAAAATAGCATAAGAAAAATCTTTGCCATATTATTTTAACTCCATAAAGGGAATCAACATTACATTAACAAGTTTGCAAGAAACCAAATCATAATTACCAGAACATGTCTACAATTTCAGCAGGTAGGAGTTTCCTTTAACTAGAAAGGCTTTTACATTTTAAAATAGCTGAAATACAGAAATAATTAGAGTAGAGTAGACAGAACTCTGTTTTTCTGAGTTTAGTTTATTTAAAAATGCATTCTCTTCTGGAGCAAAAGAACATTGCCTCCCTGCTCCAGTCCTTCATCTACCCTCCATTCTCACTGTGCTTCCCATAGATTCTTTCCCTAGTGTGTCAATTAGATGTTCAGTTTTAGGCTCCCTTTCCAGGAAAAAAAAAAAAAAAAAAAAAGAGAGAGAGAGAGAAAGAGAGAAAAACAAAAAAGTTCTTACAAATCAAACTCCGTAGGGGATTTTTTAATAAAGTGTGCATTTTGGATTCCCGGAATCATCCAGTCAGGAGATAGTGGAAGGAATATTGTCCACAATTAAGAACACCTATATAAAGCATGTCATGGACATATTCTGGAATTATCTTCTTGAAATGCCTGTTGCTTCTGTGATGGTTTGTTTCTCCTCACATTCCATCTTCTGGATTTCTCAGCCACAAACCCACGTCTCATGTCCTCCCTTCATCCCATGTGGCTGTACACAGACATGTAATTCATATTCCAGCTAGATGGATTGAAAAAGAAAAAAATGCATTTGAAAGCAAATTAGACTTCTAGACCAGATGGATAGAAGAATCTGTCCCAGCGACTCCCAGTGACTCCATCCCTCCCCATCATCCACTTTTTCCATCTCAGTCTCTGAAAACTGCACACAAATGACCTCACTAATTCTAAGGCAGGAAGAAGGGAGGAAAATTCCCAATTGCTCATCAGATATGTAAACCTCTTTCTCCTATTCGTATATGTTGTGAGGTAGAATGCAATGCATTTAGAGGTAGAGTGCTTAATGGAGTATGCAATCAAGATATTTAAAATCATTATTACAACAAACTGTCCCTAATCAAGTAAAGTTTGCAGAAATTATTTTCATGATTCACTTCTATGGAAAAAAAATGCAATCTATTTTACTGCAATTGATTGACCTTGTCCTATAGTGTCACTTAGAACAGGAGACTTCACTGTTAGACTGCAGGGAAAGAACATTCTCACAAACAATCAAGAAAGGAAAACACAACAATTAAAAGAGAATGAGGCAAAGGATTGGCAGACTATAATGATACTTGAGAAATTTAAACATTAAGTGTGCATAAATGAATAACTAGAATTAAGTAGCACAAAGCACTTTCAATAGGAATAATAGTACATACAAATTAGGAGGGGAAAAGATTATTCTGTTAAGAACAGCTGATAACTGCATGTCAAAAGAAAGGAAAGCAACATGATCCAATCACTTTTCATCTTGTCTAACAAAACCAGAAATGCATATGTGTTTAATTCAGGGTTCCTTTTTCTGTGAGAAAGGAATGAAAATACAGACATATCACTGAATAATTTTTAGGCCTTTGCATGAGGCTAATCATGATCATAATAATAATAATATTTGACTAGCATTGGGGAAGAAGGGACTCAACATTTAAATATTAATGAAAACAGTATGAAAATGAACTCCATACCAGAAAAAAAAAAGGGGGGGGGAAAGGAATATTTCATGTATAAAAAACACATCTGGAAGAAACAAAGTATATTACTTTTCCTGATAGTAATCAGTGCTGTCTGAAATCAAACATGCCTAATCATATAGTGTAATTTGGGGGACAACACAGAATATTTAGACTAACATCTATGTTTAGACAATTAGCTGGGTAGGTCTTCAATTCCATTAGAGCTTTGTTTCAGTGGGGCTCCTCAAGGCAGTCTGTTATTCAATCCTCTTTGCAAAACCGGGGCTAAGGAATTACAGTTTCCAGACAGCTTTCCAGATATGTAGTCCTAGTTGGTATGATTTGAACTTTGGGAAAGGTTTTTATTTGAAAAGAGAGAGATGAATTAGAATGCTACAGATAAGCTTCCAGTTTGGTACACCAGTGTAAATCCAGAGGGAACATGGTAAGGATTCTTATCCAACAGCAGTGTGAGTGTGCAAGTATCAACTTATGAATTCCTGCTGGCCCAAATAAATTAATTTACTATGGCATTGTACTCCAAATTTTTTTCCTTCTCTCAGGAATGTATACCAAGAAAAAATGGGGATATTAAAAAGATGGGGATATTAAAATGGGGATATTAAAAAAAAGCATAATTGAATTCAGAGAAAAAAATTTTTGCACATTTGGACAATGAGACTTTGTAAAACACACAGGATGCAAGTCTTATGCCTAACTTTGTACAGAAATGAATTTCATCATATTAATGAAAACTAGCTAGTTGTTTGAAATGGTCTGAATCAATGCTACAAAAGCACAGCCATCTTTCTGCTTAAAAATCTGAAGAGAAAATGAAAATATAGCTTGCACATATATATGGCCTTTTTTGTCATAATATTGAATTAAGTTGTTTTGTAAATCTAAGATATTGCCTTACTTACCTGAATAAATGAAAGTTATTACAAATATAGACTCTAAGAGAAAGTATATTGAATCCATTTATACAGATAATGCAATAGTTTTCCAATAAACAAGATACCACATTTCAATTATTTCTAATAAGATGACAGATTGAGAGCCTAGTCAATTAACAACAGATTTCAGTTTTGCAGGCCATATCAATAAATGCTGATTGCATCATATATTTATATATATTTTATGTTACTTTTGCACTGGCTGGTATATTTTCCTTGTGTAATGTAGGTAATCTCTCTGATGTGTTTTTCTGTACTTTATAAACCCTATTTTTAGTTATATATTTTTTCTTCAATGCATTTGAAAATTTTTAATATAGGAAAATTGAAAATAAAAATGTTGACCATTATGTATGTTCTGTCAAGTACAATTCAATAAATGAATGACATTTTAAAAAGTCAAATAGTGAAGAATAAAGCAGTAAGTGATAAGTAATCAGTGAGCAGATCTGTGGCATACTAAAATACATAAGTCTTAAGTTTTATTGCTGGAAAAAAAAAATGCATGAATTCCTATGTCCAGTATCAAGGTTACAGTGAACAAGCTTAAGAAAATGATGGATTGTGTTGTTAAAGAAATAGTATATAAATCCAGCAAGGTGGTATAACTGTTTTTGTATACTGCACTATTTACTTGTCACGTTTAGTAGTGTATATGATCCTGGTTATCATATCAAAGCAAGAAATACAGTAGTTACCCTTGAAAGTGACAGGTATTAAAGATTTATAAGAGAGGTTGAAGAAAGTGGATCTTTTTGATAGAGAAAATGTCCTAAATGCAGTTATTAAGATTATGAAGCAGAATGATGAAAAAGATCCCAATAACTTTTGGATATCACTGAAAATGCAGGTGTGAATGTGTATATAAATACATATATATATGACCCTAAATATAAATGACTTTACTATCTGCCAACTCCAGACAGTCTCATCTCTAGTGCTTTACACTGTTTTTCAACTTCAGTTCAGCCTTAAAAACTTTGCTCAACCATTGGTCCACACTAGCCCAAAACAAGAACTAATAAATTTAAATATCTTGTCTGTTAGAACAGAAGTCTTACATTTGGATACATTTCATTTGTTGCCTTTTATTTTTTGCCTCTAATAGTATATTTCCTGCATAGTGATACCTTATAGCCAGAGGAGCAATGAATAAAATCAAGAATTCCTTTAACATCATGGAAGTAGTATTCAGCAACATGATAATATGCTAAGTAACATTACTTATTTAGTAAAATGATGAATTTATCAGATTAATATATAATGTAAAATATACAATAGGTATTATATATTTTTTATTAGATCATAGTTTCAAAATAACATTAGAAAAATATATATGTGTGTGTATATATATATACACATATGTATAAATATTATTTTATTAACATTAAAAAATCATATGCAGGATCAGAGAATTCAAGATTAAAATATTATATTTCAGAAGGTTTTTGGGGGGTAAATGGGTGAAATTCTCTGTTTACACAGTAAATTATTTCATGAAGTGAAAATTGAAGGGGTCACGAAATTTTACTTCTGCACATCTTTTTTTGTGAGACAGTTACCATATCAGAGCACAGAACACTGATCAAATAAGTAATTCTTTTATTTTCAACCTCAGGCTTCCATTGTCAAAAGCTCTTGAGATTCTTAAGACTTTGGGATTTTTTTTTAATGTTGAGCATTTTAGAACTTTTAAAAACAATATGCATCACAGTGCTATATAACTAAATTATAAATGAGATTTCTTTTTAAAAAATAAAGGAATATGAAATACTTATTTTAGAAAGTTTCATGTATTTTTGTATAAAAATGGGAAATCCAGCAAAATAAAGGGTAAAAAGTGAGGTATAGACTTTCTCCTATATCATGGAAAGGAAGCAGATCCTTGTCCTCATTATTCTTCACTGCTGGGACTGCAAAGGGCTTAGCCAATATCTTGAGGGGTAATAGAATGCAGAAGGAATCCTTGAAAAGACAGCTGTTGAATCAGTGAAAGCCTCATGTCCCATCACTAATGACATTATTGTCTAGAATTAAATCTTTTCTTCTTCTTTTTAAAGGAAAAATAGCTCACTTTCTCACAGACACCTCTGTCTTCTTTTTCTCTCTCATAGCATAATCATGGGGCTGATTGGATGAGGTTAAGTGCTGATATGACCTTGTTCCTCTAGCGAGTCCTATTTCGGAGTTGGGGAACTGATAGCTTCTTATCTCTGAGCTTCTGACCCTTCTGAAAGCACAAAGAGTTGCTGAAATGAGAGTATGTTCTCGTCTCACACCACCTTCAAGCATTCTTTATAGATAAAGGTGGTCTGCTACAAAGTCTTGAACATCAGTAACAGATCCAGCCTCTCTCACATCTCTCCTCAAGAATAGTATCAGGAAATGAGAGTGGGAAAGCTGTGGGTATATTCAAATTGTTATAAAAAAGGTGCACTGGGAAAGGGAAGAAAAGGGTGGCCTATGACCCGTGGAGGAGTATTAGAAGCAAAATAAAAAAAACTAGTAGGATTACATGTATTTTTTCTTGTTGTAGAGTGTTAGTTTAGCTGTTTGCCTGGATTTACCTAGGAAAAAAATAAATGATAAGGGTACATGGGAGCTGTAAGAAATTTTATGAGGCAGAAAGACAAGGTGTATTTAATTGCTATACCTACACTACTTCTTTTAGCTATCAACCAGCATTTAGTTACAAATTTCTAAAATATGCAAACTATAGGAGGTTTCTCAGAGACTTAATTAGAAAGATTACATGGAATGTTTAGATACTAATACCTATCTTTTAAACTGGTTTGTTTTGTCATCTGTTACTTTTGAGTAAAAGGGAAGTAACCCTACTCTAAGGCAATGATTACATACCAGGAATCTAAATTGTCATCTTTAAATTAAAAGGCATGCCATGGTATTTCTTTGTTTGCACATGGTGGTCGGTATTTGAAATCATCCTGGCTACTCCTCCGTTATACTTGAATGTAGCAAAAGACAAATCTTGTTTCAAGGATCCTGTAACAAATTTATGAGGGATTTTAACTTTCCATTTTTCACTTTTACAAATCCTAACATAGTGAACAAATACCTTCCATACTTGTAGGACCTTTTTTCTACGTCCATATCTTTGCCCACTTGTGGACTGCTTTCATCAGAATCACTCCTATAAAGTAAGGGGCTTTTTCCCTTCATTGCCTAACCTAGAAAGAGGTTTCAGATTTGGAAAAGACATTCTGTAGCAAGATGACGCCTTGCCAGAAGATACATCAGGAGACACTACTGTAATGCGAGTTACTTTAAGTCTTATTATCGCAATAAATTTCTGCTCTGCTTCCCAAGTGAGTGCTTTGTTCCTGAATATTCCTCCCAGTTCTCTTTTATTCAGGGAACAACAGAAGTGAATGAGTAAGTCAACTGAAGATCCTAAACTGACAAGCTTAGTCATTGATGCTAACCTTTATGAACCCTATAGACTCCTGCTTAAATAACATCTCCTTAAGGAGACATGAGCCAAAGTTATGATCCCTTTTAGAAGGGATTATTTACTACAGACAGTGGAACAGGAAAGTATTTTTCTTCAGTGTTTGGGAATGTCTCATGCAACACTGTTTCTGATAGAAAAATAGACACATTCATTAATTTTATTATCATATGTTTCAACCTAGATTGCTAGTGATAGGCTTCTAAATCTGAATATAGAATCTGAATCTGAAATATGAAATATGAATATATTCTGAATATGAAATGATTTCTAGATTTCTAGACTGATGTGCCTGGGTATGGATATCATGTGTCTAGCTTTCAGACACTCAGGTTTAAACATCTTGCCAATCAGTCCATCACAAATATCTTTCATTCACAATTGCTTATAGACTTGCAGATTTTCGTATGTGCAATTTTTGTCATCAGACGTAATTGAAAGAACCAACATTTTATTATGATAAATACAATATAGGTTGCTATACCTATGTTCAGAATTTTACATTTATATTATAAAGCTATGCTTAAATGTGTCAAGCAGCAATTAATCTTTAAAGTCAATGAGAGGAATTTCATTCTTGCCATTAATATCCACTTCTAAAATGGTAAATTACTGCAATTTCTCCACAGTTATTGGAAGGGACTTTTTTTTTTTTTTCCTCAGTGTGAAACTATAGATCCTCAACCCAGGAGCTTTGGACATTTACCATTAACTGAGGTTTTAATAGGACATACAAATTTATTCATGAGTTGGAAACGTAAACTTCTGAAAATAGACTTTAAATTCAAAATCACTGCCCTGGAGAATAATAATCCACAGTAATCCATATCTGAAGCTCTTCCATCTACACAAATGAACTTAACTCCCAGTTATATGTTACAGTCAGCTATTAAAATTTTCTTGTTCAGAAGCATCTTCATTTGAGTCAATGGCCATTTTCATCCTAGACTCTCCTTCAAATGTGGAGGAAGAGATGTCGTCCCTCATTCCTCAGTCAGGGAGAGACAACACTGGTCTAGGGCTTTATTATCTTTCTGTGCATACCTACAGATACCTTCTCAGATGATCTAAATGTTCTTACACTTATCCCTTTTCCACAGAGACTTATTTCTTTTTCAGACTATCCCATGCTCTTTCTCTCTTTGCATATGGACCCATTGACCTAGAAGGAGTTTGTCTGGGGAAGAAAAGCAAGCTGCCTGAATCTTTGTGGTATGTCTGGACCTAACAAATCACTTCTGCCATATACATGTGATCATTAAAAAACTTATTTACACTTTTTAGAGTGTTTTATCTATGGTGATAAGTTATAACAGAAAGTATAAGAAAGAATGATTTACAAAAAAATTTTATATTTTGATAAACCACCTAAATATATTGCTTGCTAAGCTTAGAAACATGCTATATGATTTGATTCTGATGTCTTTCATATCAAGGCAACTCTATTAATCTCAACAGAAGTTATTTCAGGTTTATATTAGTCAGAGAAGAAAACTGATGAACTCCAATAATTATGATATTTTGTAGAGCAGGAATAGGAAGAATGAAGAAAAAAATCAGTGACAATTATGAACCATCTTGTTTGAGGAGATAACTTGGTTCATTGTAAGCAAAAACCAAATAAGGTTAAGACAAATAAGTAACTTAACCTGAAAAAAAAAACAGAAATTATAGTTATTGATTTTAAAGTTAATAAGTGAATTATTGGAAATTATGCAAAATGTCAGCTGAATTTATGTGCAGTACAGTGTGCTAAGAAAACTAGTTAATGAACGTATAAAAGACTTGCACTTTTTTTTTTTAATTCAGAGTGCAGATACTGATTTCACATATCCCAAGATAAAATAATAATCATCAAACCACTCAGCCAAACTCAGTGTAATTGTAATAGCTAAGATCAGAATCTGGCCATAACCTCTGTCAAACAAATAAATATGGATTGAACTCTTGTTTGAGAGACATTCCTGGGAGAATTTTGCAATAATATTTTGGAAGTGTGATGTAAATGCATAAAATTCCTGAGACGAAAAAGGATTACTTATTTCTATGCTCTTTTCTCTGAATTCAGTGCCTCATTTGTGACTCCAAATCTTCTTCCCTACTACACCCACCCATTATCTCTTAATTTTTATACTTCAGGAAACTCTGCTTAAAGTCATGATGCAAAGCAATAGTTGGAGGAGACAGAATCAACACATCTCCAGCAACTATTATTTTTTCCATTATAGTCAGAGGACAAAAAAAAAAAAAGAAAGAAAAGATTGCAAGTAATCCATTTTTATACTTAACAACATTTCTTCCACAGAGCATCGCTGTACACTACCAGTTGCAAACTCCCTGAGGAGACAGGCTGAATGAAGTGTATATTTAGATGAATGCAGACTGAAATACTTCTTTTCTCAGCATTTCCCACTGGTGTTGTAAGCACAGAGGAGGAATTCATGAGGCTGTGCACTGAACTTCATGCAGAAATCCAAAAGTTTTCAGGGAATGTCAGGGAGGCTAGAGCTTTGAGTAAACCTTGAGAAATTCAACATCAGCTGCATGTTTAGACTTTATCTGTTTCGGATCAAACCACCTCTAGGTATTATTTTTGAAATCAAACACTCTGGCTGGCATAATCTAAGAGTGGCATGGGTGATAGTTATTTGCTGTTTTAACTGCCAGAAACATTGAGACTCACAACCTTGAGATAGTTTCAATAGTTATGATAATAAGGACAGTGAAAAAAATTGATGTTTTTAAGCATGTATTATATGTTTACACTTAAGTCTCAAGAAAACCTTAAATTTATCCATGATAACATGGGAAGTCCATGATGACTGTACTACAAAGCCCTCTTAACAAATACAAAGGTTATGATGGTATGAGACATTAAAAGACACAGACTTATAGACAACGAGAAGTGGAGGGGTACTTCAGAGTTTTCATGAGTGTCTGTTAGCACCAAATCTTAATCTGAGGGTCACCAGCTCCTGAGTGGTGGAGTACAAGTTTTTTAAGGCTCTTCTGAAATTGTTTTAGAGGGAATGAACACAAAAGAAATGACCACTGTGAACTTTGCCATAAAGAAATGGCTAGAAGTCAAGATAAAATAATCTGAACTTGACACAAGAATTTCTACCAGGAATCTGCAGGAGGAAGAGGAAACCAAAAGCAGCTAAAACCAACAAAATTTCCTGAAGCAAAGGAGTTTTTACTGTGACAGTATGGATTCAAGCACATATAACTTATTCCTTTTATAGCAGCCCATAGGTCATCAAAAATAATTTTTGTGCTAGGAAAAGCATAGCTTTATTTCATAAACTGGAATATAAAAGAATTTCCTAGAATGTGCTTCCTAAAGCTGTTTCTTAGCGTGCATTTCCTAGAGTGTTCCTCAGTCAAATATGTAAGATTTCTCATACAATATATTGGTTCAGGTTTGCCAGTTGTGCAGAAGACACAATGTAGCTAACTGCAATAATCATTTTCAACACTGTTTGGAGAAATTTCATTTAAAAAGTTATAGGAGTGTGTATCTACTGGAAATGAAAAAGAGTGGTGATGTTAGGAGAGAAAACATGCAGAATCTGGTTTATAAGCTAAAATGAAGAGCGACAGAAAAAAGTACACTATAGGGGTCTATGACTATTCTTATTGCTCCCATTGAACTCTTTATCAAAATGTTTACTGTTCCTTCAGCACTGAAGATATCTTCTCCTCCATTTCTTTCATAGTAGAAAATATACATATTAAGAAATCCCAGGAAGGCTTTAAATTCTGTAGCATCTTATGCTGTAGCAAATCACTTGATGCATGCTCCCACTGAGGTTATTCTGGATAACTTTGATTCATCTTATTTTTTTCTTCTTTTATTCTTTACCTCTTGTTTTTTATGTTTTGTAAATACATACAGATGAGCTAACTTCCACTCTCAGCTGTAACTAAAAAGGGCCTGCTATTGTATTTAAGAATGTTTGGGGGTTTTTTTGTTTTGTTTTTGTTTTTTCCCGGTTCATTCCATTTTGGTTTATTCCATTCTTATTTTAAATATCATATAGTCATCAATTTTATATTGGTTATATAGTTCAATGTTATTGGAAAAGGGCCAAGGTTTTTTGTTTGTTTGTTTGTTTGTTTGTTTTTCCCTACATTTCTAAATGTTGAAGTATTTTTTATACAAAAATATAGAAATTGCGTGCTAAAATTGTTCATTTATCTTCTTAGAACTATAGAAATTAGAATTGGAAGAAACAAAAAATATTTTTGATGACCTATTGGGAAAGCTGTGCATTCCCACTACTAGTAAAGTCTAGATTAGCTTAGAAAAAAATGCATTTGCTTCTACCTTTGAGGCCACATATTGCATTCAAATATTTCTGATATATTTCACTGGCAATCTAAGAATGTGGAAAGTGCTCAGAGACAAGTTTGCTCTGGAGCCCTTGCAACAGAGACAGTCAGGGACATCAGTCCTAAGGAACTGATGAGAAATGAGAAGGCATGAAGTGGCACAGGTCAATATCCTTCAACATGAGACAATTCTCACTGTTCTCCTCTACAATAGGAAGAAACTAAACTTCCTTAAGGCAAAAATCCCTCCTGAAATTCTTTCACGTGTAGCATAGCTCTACAGTGCTCTCAGAAGCCAATCTGTGCCTGAAGGACTTAACTAAACGTAGGCTGTTATTAGTTCACCTTAGTCATTACCTAGCCAAGCTGTACAGATTTAGCTCTTTTAATCTTCTCTCATAAATCAGTCTCTTCACTGATTATTGCTTGCTGCTCTTCTGTAAACTCCTTCCAATTCGTCAATATGTTTCTGGTAATGTAGCGCCCAAAACCGAATGCAAAAAGTTTAAATAGCTTTCAAGTAACTGTAATAGGCTTTTTTGTTTGTTTGCTTTTATTATTATTGTGATTGCAAGCACTTTATATAGAATATACACATAGGGCCACAGTTTTAATAACAGTCTTTGATTTGGCATCCACAATGAATTGTAAGAAGAATCAATTGTAGATACATTTGGCACACAATTTAGCACTGGGTTACCTTTGCCTAATCATCAGTAAACCAGGTAATTAGGCACCCCAATATATGCATTACTTTCAGCACAGACAGTTTCACAAGTGATTTTTTCCAACATATAATTGTGAGTGCCACAATTGGATCTAGGTGAAACCTCTTTTAAAGAAAGATCTTATGATATTATGCTTTGATATGTGTGGATTACCTTTTGATTCATAACAAATCAGACATCAGCAGAAGAACGGACTAGAAATGAGAAAGTCACAGCAGATGGTTTTAGAATTGGCACTTCTATTGTGAGACAGAGCACTTAGGAAATATCTACAAAAGTATTTTATAAAGGCAACTTTAACACCTTTCATAGTAATATGTTTAGCATGTGACAGATGTGAAGTCTTTTTGACTCAAAGATCATTTCAGTGACTTTGAAAATCTTTGAAGGCCATTAGAAGAGCCATGAACCTGGCATGATTTGCAACATTTTTCTTTTTTTTAATGCATCTGCTCCTCAGGCACACTGCAGACTGCCTGTCTAGGTGCACCTGGCAACATAATGCGTTCCCAATACTTTCTCTAGAAAGCTCTTTAAAAACAGTTTAGACGTTTCCTGTATGTTCAAGAAAATTGTATTCTCATGACTCACCAGAGCATTGTGATCATATTGTGGCTAATAGGCATTCTGAAAACTTTGCATGAAGGATTCATGTGTGGTACCCAAAAGGATGATAGAACATTGGCTGGAAAGGACATTTATAAGATGGGTGCTTCTGTCACTGCTCTTTTATTTCTAAGACTTAAAAGATTCGCTGATCAGCTGCTCTTCTCAGGAACAGTTGTGGTACTTTCATCCTAGCAGTCTGGGGAAGTGTCAAAGCATCAGCTGGTAAATTTGAAAATACCAAATATGGGTAAGAGTCCTACAGGTCAATATATGATTTACAGTAATTCTCTGCAAGTAGTTAGCATAAAAAGTATTGATGCATAAGCATAGCAAACACAAGAAGGAAACCCAAAACTATCCAAACAGTAGGATGCCACAATAAGTCTTGAAAGTAGTTCTGTAAGTATATAAGCTGACAATTCTTGAAGAAAGGTTTGTTGCAAGGAAGGGAGGGTATAAACTGAATGAGTCTGTGAAAGTGAAACATAACAGATCATTGCCATCTGAGAACAGTAGATGCAGGTATTAGTCTCATCACTAAACAGAAGCCTCAAGATAAAGAACATTAAAATCATATGGCTCTAAAATTAGTGTTGGTTGGAGTATTTCTGAAATAGTTGTGTCATGGATACGCAAGATTCCTGTGTTCAATCAAGAAGGAAGAGAGAAAACTGGGTTTTTTTTGGTCATTATTCAATGTCACTGATTACTATAAAGAAGACTCTTTTTTTAGTAGTAGCAGTAGTAGTAGTAGACAGAACCCACATGGGGCTTTTCAAAATAATTAGACACAACAGGAAAAATGCTTCCATGTAGCGAATGAGCATATCATTAATCAACCTTTAAAAAGTGTCAATTACTGTTTATTTTGCACTGCAGATCATTCAGAATATTTATGTAGACTTAGCCAAGAGATTTCCTCTCTAAGAAATTCTAGTTTATTGCATATGTTCCTCAGGAATTTA
Organism: Apteryx mantelli; assembly: GCF_036417845.1. Lineage (NCBI taxonomy): Eukaryota > Metazoa > Chordata > Aves > Apterygiformes > Apterygidae > Apteryx > Apteryx mantelli. Next base: position 38,395,010 of record NC_089978.1, read on the forward strand.
CTTAATGTTTTCTGTTTTGTGTATTTCACACCTCATGATCCTGTAGAGAGAGATCTTTCTTCAAGAAGTGCATTTAACACTAAACCAAGGACACGGTATGAAGAATGCTTCCGGTTCTTTCCTCAAATTGCTGTAAATCAAGAATGTTACTAAAGCTGTTGAAATTAAATGCTGTTGAGAAGAAAACCAAAGCTGTTAAATGAGAATCCAGTCCAAAGTACTGAAGGTTTACAGAACCTCTGTTCTATGTCAGTACGCAGAAAATCTAAACAAATTCAACTGTGCTGAAATCAGTGACAGGAGAGCAAGACTGTGTACAGTGCATGGTACAAAAGGTCATTGCATTCCTGCCTCCCGATGTATACGGCAAGTAAAACTGAACTGAGAGTTTTCAGAACTGGTATTTTCTCAGGGTGTAATGTAAAGCCAAAGCTCAAAGATGAAAAAAAAAATCAAGATGTTCCAGGTCTTCTGAATTTAAGCCGATCCCATTCCCAATAATCCAGATCAATCAAGATACATACTCTTCCTGGAATTACAGATGGGAATTTCAGTGAACCTTTTTCATTGGAAAAATATAGTTTGAAGATTAGATGAACTGATATTAGCTAACCTGAAGAAATGTAATTAGCATTTACTCGTAATCAGGTAAATATATCAGTGGTAATGGCTCCAACTTTGATTACAGTTCATGAAGAGTTACGATTAAATGTGCTTACCTTCTGATATTTTCTGATGTGGTGCATGAAGAAAGTCCATAAAGAAATGCTATCCATAAGCTTACTCCTTCCTGTCCCATAGGCAGGCATAAAGAAAAACTATAGACAAAGCCCACAAAGGAAGACTGACCACATTGGCAAATAAACAGCAATTTTAGATATTTCAAGATGTTGAAACGATCAACTAACTTCACATATTGGTTACTCCTGATGTGATTTTTTTTTTTTTTTTAAGGAAGAGAATGCAAAAGAAAAAGATAGTCAAAGTGCTTTAGTGCTTTCTCGTGCAAGTTTGATGGGGTCAATAACCAAAAAAACCCAACTTTGTCCTCTTTTAATAAATACTTCATATTTTATTCTTATTTATTCAAAAGTCTAAATAAACACAATTCAACTTGAAGCATGCAAATGCTCCCACTGATGTGAGTGCATGAAGTTAATCACATGCTCTATTGGATTAGATCATGAATATGTATTGACTTCATTGGGTTTTCATGAAAGAAAAGAAGTGACAATCAAAGTCCCATAGCATAACCTTTACTTCTGTATGAATTCATAGTGGCAACATATATGAACCTGAGTGGTAAGTATATAATATGACCCTAACATATTACAGATGGACACTGAAGAAATGGGGGGGGGGGGAAGGAGAATAACACAGAGGAGAATGATATGTTCAGAAATGCATACATCTCTTTTGCAGTCCTGCCCACTGCAAACAGATCTATAACATCACAGGATCATTATTAAATCATTAAAATGGGGTTAACCAAATATGTATATGTGAAGTCTATGAATGTCAGTGGTTTTATGTTCTAGATTCTATGTATTAAAATAGAATTTTGTATTCTGTCTTATCTATGCTTGTGGAGCTTAATATCAATTCTCAATAAACTAGTTTCATCAGTTAAGAGTAATATCTCCCTTTAAGTAAGACTTAAGGTTAGAGGATATATATGGGTTTATCATTTTCTCATTTCAAGTTCCTTAAAAGTACATATAATCAATGTTGACATTTTTCTGACCCATGGTCTGGTTTATTGTAAACTCACCACAGTAATACTTTTGTCTTATCTGAATACAACCACGAGAAAGTGTTTTCTAAAACAACCATCTTTTTGGATAAGCCCATTAAAGATTATATGAAAATAAAAATATATCATTTTTACCTCATCATTGTCTTGGCATATTTTGAAATTTCTCAAGCAATTTTTTAAAAATTTCTTGCAGTTCCAACTATCTCCTGCGCCAGTAGTTAAAAAGAAATATGTATGCAGGATTCATATTTGTAGATTTAACAGTTAGTAAATTATAGAAATAAGATCTTAGCCTAAGACTAAATCCATGCTGTGGATTTCAATCTCTTCCTAGAAGAAGATGCTTTTTTCTCATCTAGTTTCCTGTAAGTGGTGTTACTTATAGAAGAGAGACAAAACAACAAAGAGCAAGCTAGATTCCTTAACATGTTCTGAAGAGTATTATGCACTATCTATAGTGGCTCCAATGATGCATAAGAAATAAGTTTGTTTTTATAAGATTATGCAAGAAATAGCTCAGATGAAATGGCAAATGTGTGCATATTGCACACAGTCCACAGAGGAAGAAGGAACTTTTTTTTTTCATTGATAAACAGTTCAGACAATTTCCTTCTTTACAGTTTTGAGCTTCTAATACAGTTTCTTTGCTTTTACTTCCTTTTAGAGAGAGCAGGGATGTCTGTGTGTACTCCTTCTTTGGGTCATCATGAGGGAACTGATAGTCAAAAGGCACTGCCATTAGAGTTTGAAGCACTATGGTACCTCTGACTCACAAATGAATATACACATGTATCGAATAGATATATAAATATACACACACATACACATATGCATATATGCATATATATGTGCATACACACACACACACACACACACACACACATATAGTAAAGAAGCTTTGTTGTGATGTGCACTTCTTGCTTTTGTTAAAGGATCCAAAAAAGATATCAGGGGTCAGGTAGTAAAGTGTATCCTCTGTATGTTTAAAAAGAGAGTAGCAAACAAGCAGTAATCAATTTCTAAATTGTAGTAAGCTGTCACTTAATGCTTCGCTCAGCCTACAAAATATTGCAGTCTCTCTAGTAGTCATTCGTCATTGTAATGTTTCTTCTCAGTCTGCTCTTCTGACTGAAGCACTGTAAAACATGCTGTTGAGGTTAGAGAAGTAAAAATTCAAACACCCTAGATATACCAGTGGCAGTGTATCCTAAGTCAAAAGAGAAAAAGACATAGTCCCACTGATTTTGATTTTTTTAGAGCATATGCACAGCACAGATAGTTATAGATTAATTAAAAAATGGTTATTATATATACATAGTCTAGCTTTTTCTAATAAACTAGTAGAACTAAACAGAGAATAAAAACTTTTGTATAGTTTTTAGTAAACCATCTTGTAGAATTTATCATGAATTTCTCACACAGCTGAAAGGTAGACTATAACTCCTTACTAATTTCTGTAATTTCTAAATAGATTTCCTATAAAAGTGTACTACATTTCTTCTAAATTGTGACTGATTTGTCTGTAAATGTTTGCCCCAGAATACAGATATTTTGAGTCTTATAATCTAGATGAAGCAATAACATAAGAGGTTAAAAAAAGGAAAATAGACAAAATTAATGCCACAGTAAAAGAAACTGGATCAGCTTTGGAAAATATATTTTCTATTTGCCATCAGATGATTAAAAATTAGCACCTGAGAATGCGTATGGACAGATTTTAGCATAGTGTCAAACTTCAGTGCTCTTCCGATCAAGAGAGGAGAAGATGTGAGAAACTTCTAAAATAAGTAATTGCACAAACAAAATTAGTAAGCAGCCCTTCTGACTATTCTCCTCCAAATACAGTCTGGCCACTCCGGAGTTACCAAGCTAACAGGAGCTGATTTGAGTCATTCCCACGCCATACTTGAAAATGAGAATTCTGGCTTGCATTCTGACTCTCACAAAAAATTAATGGTCAATTCTTAGGTTCCAGAATGAAGTGAGTTTTTAAGGTGTTGCTATCCTAAGCTGTTAATAAATTTCATGGAGTAACTGCCTATTTTTGATTTAATTATTATTTTTTTTATTTATGATTTGTAAATACATAATGACACCCCAGCTGTACCTTCCTCTTCTCTCCTATCTGCTGGAAGTCTTTAAAAAGAAAAGTCAGCAGGAATTTATGCTCACTCTTTCATAGAAAATGGACTTCAGTGACAAATTCATTAACTAGACACAAACCTTGTATTTGCAAATGTTTTGTTGTTGATGTTTGTGGGTTTTTTTTTTCCTGAAATCAGTTCATCAATTACGTTGACTTTATGCTATAGTATGTCAGCAGAGAAAGCAAAAAAAAGAGAGAAATAGAGAATAAGACAGAGAAGCCTGAACCTTTTAGATGGCTCATTCCCTAGGTTGTTCAGCACTTTTCCTCATAATGAGTGCTCCATGTTTGCTTTGGCGTATTATCTCTCAGCTTCTCTTTAATGTTTAGCGTGGCCATTTATTTAAAGGCACTTTTTATACTGGAATTCATTCATGATGGCTGACTCACGCAGTGTATACTATATATGTTTAAAATTGCCGTAGACTATTTCAGGTTCAAAGATGATATTTCGTGTCTGTTCTTTCATATGCTAGTCTGTGTTTCTCTTGATGTATTATATGTAAACCTAAAAAGATCTCTTTAGAGCTCTAATGACCAGATTTTCAAAGATGGCTTCGGTTTCTATGGATGTAATTTTGTACTTGCAAATAACTACAGCTGAATTTTTCACCTTCACAAAACTCTCTTGTTTTCCAAAAATCATATGATAAAACATGCCTGTAAACTCAAACATTAAAAAAAAGCGCATTATTTATTGAAGCTGTAAAAGTGAAGGTCAGCTTGAGCTAAAACAGCAAAGTTAAGGTATATACTATTAAAACTCAGAACTGAGAAATCGTATCTTCAAAGACAAAATATACCGAATAGTTTAAAAAGGAGGATTATAGCGTACATTCTGCTATCTGAGGAGGGAGGAAAAAAGGATTAATTTTGTTATAGTTAGGCCATATGATTTTTTAAAATTTAATTCTAATTCTTATGGTTCTGTTTTCATTAAATTTAGCTCAAACCTTCATATTAAATAGTATAGCAGGTATTTCAGTCTTCATTTTTCAGTCTTGAAATATTTAAGCCGATATCTGTAAAAAGTTTGCCTAACTAATTGAGCTATGTTGAATTATAGCAGTTGAGTCTCTTGTCCTTTTTTATTTTGTTAATTATTATTGCTGAGATTATCACTGTTTTTAATTAGAAGGCTAGAGAGTTTATGTGTTGGCAATAACTAAAAGGAGCTAAAAAGAGTCACAAATACTTTGGATTTGTTTTGACACTATGATTCCACTCAGGGCTGACTATGGTTTTAAAATATGTATTTTTTTACATTTGGTCTGTGGTGACTGGTCCTGTGATTCAAAGGGAAACTTAATGATGTAAACATTGCAGGCTTTCATCTGTTCTCAATATTTAATTTGCTCTGAAGAATCTGGGCTGCCTAGACCATTAGTCATTCACTGACCATTTCATTCACTTTTATTCAATAGTTAAACAACTTTTACACAGCAAGACAAAGCAATTAAGCCAGGGAAATAAGAAATATGAAAGGATGAGGTGGCTTGGGGTGATGAGAGCCTTCGCCTCAGGAGAAACCTGAAGAGTGGGCATTCACCGGCCTCCCCATTCCCCCCAGCACAGCATTGCTTCTTGCTGCACCGGTATCCGGCATCATGTCAGAAACTATGCTCTGTAATGCACTTCCTCATATCCCCATGCTCCTTCCTTGTCCCTCACCTTCCTCTCTCCCTCCTGGATGACCCAGAATTCACACTCTTCTTCCCTTCCCCCTAAGGCAATGCAAAACTGAACCAAGGAAAATCCTGCCTATGCTTCTGAGAAAGATCTTACCAATAAACAACTAACATAGTTCCTACCATACTCTTTACAATGCCAAGCTTTCCCTTTCGAAAGTTATCCCCTCCGGTCATTTCTTTCTTTATGGAGTCATTTTCTACTAACCGGATCTTTTTTTCTCCTGCTTATGTTGTCTCTCCTCTTTTCCAGAAATATTTCCATCAAAAGTAATCTTGTTTACACAATCTCACTTAAAATAGGAAGTTTTATTTAATTCTACAAACACCCAGCGTTTGTCACATTTCTCTTTTATATGATTTAGGACATTGATCATTCTGCTCTACAATATCCATCTTATTTCCACACATTCCTTTTCTGGGTCTGAATAATTCTTGACCTATCCCTCTACCATCCTCTTATAAAAAGTTAGTGTAAGCATTATTAAATTACCTGTGGTTATGTTTACAGTGCAGCTCTCCTATACACCTCTGAAATACTTAAATAGCTTCTATGATCATATGTGTCACCCACTGTCAAAGCCAGCCATCCAGAGGTATTTCTACCTACTTTTCTAATTGTTAATAAATAGTTAGACAGATAGATAGAGGGAAAGATATCAGCAGGAATACAGATGTACTATTAATTATTCAAATGCTAGTTTCAATCCTAAAACTAAGAGGTGTTTCCCAGAGGGAAGAATATGCCAAGTTGTACCCCTGCCTCTGCTTGCAGGAGTCGGTGTTGCTATTTCCTGTTGGATGTCCATCCCTTGCTTTAAAGTCTGACACTTCTTTTGTTTCTTCCATGTTTTTCTGACATTCTGGACTTTTATTCAGATCATATTACTTTCTCATATCACTCTCCCTGACATGGGGCTGCTTCTTTTCCTGAGGAAACAATTTGCAATTGAAGAATAGGTTTAAGAACAGGTTTAGCGCCCTCCAGGATGAGAAGGAGCTGGACATGGCTGCAAGGGAAGAAACTGGGACAACAGACCCTGTGCCTTGCAGAAACACCCGGAAGAAGTGGCGGGTGATTGTTGTGGGGGACTCCCTGCTGCAGGGGATGGAGGCACCTATCTGCCGACCTGACCTCTTGTCTAGAAAGGTTTGTTGCCTGCCAGGGGCTTGCATACGAGATGTCATGGAAAGATTGTCAAGGCTTGTCCACGCTTCAGACTATTACCCACTGCTGCTCTTCCTTGTGGACACTAATGACACCAAGGGCAAACTGGAGACCATCAAGCAAGATTTCAGAGCTCTGGAGATGGTGGTCAAGGGTCTGGGAGCCCAGGTCACCTTCTCCTCAATCCTGCCAGTGAGGGGGACGGATGAGAGGAGGAGAAGATGGACTTTCCACGTTAATGACTGGCTGTGCCGCTGGTGCTGGCAACAGGGTTTTTCCTACAACCATGGGACCCTGTTTGAAGATTGACAACTGCTGGGGAGAGATGGGATCCACCTCACTAAGCAGGGCACGTGTGTCTTTGCCAACAGGTTGGCCAACCTGGTAAGGAGGGCTTTAAAGTAGGAAGGATGGGGGAAGGGGAGAGTTATAGTGACAGGGTAGCTGGCAAAAGACAGCTCAAGTCAGGACGCCTCCAGCAGGTGAATGCAGCCAGGGAAGTGCACATGGGATTTGGCTATGGAGGATCCTCTTGTATCCCTCCTGGGAAACCTGCATGCTCGATCACCTCCCTGAAATGCCTGTACACCAATGCACGCAGCTTGGGGAACAAACAGGAAGAACTAGAGATCTGTGTGCGGTCGCAGGGCCATGATCTCATTGCCATTACAGAGACATGGTGGGATAGCTCGCATGACTGGAGTGTTGTCATGGATGGCTATGTGCTTTTTAGGAAAGACAGGCCAGGAAAGCGAGGTGATGGAGTTGCTCTTTATGTGAGAGAGCAACTGGAATGTATCAAGCTGTGCCTAGGGGTGGATGAAGAGCGAGTCGAGAGCTTATGGGTAAGGATTAAAGGGCAGGCTAACATGGGTGACACTGTGGTGGGTGTTTACTACAGGCCACCTGATCAGGAAGAGGAAGTCGATGAGGCCTTCTACAGACAGCTGGAAGTAGCCTCACGATCCCAGGCCCTGGTTCTCATGGGGGACTTCAACCAGCCTGATATCTGCTGGAAAGACAACACAGCTAGGCTCAAACAGTCCTGGAGGTTCCTGCAGAGCATTGGTGACAACTCTTTGACACAGGTGGTGGAGGAGCCAACAAGGAGAGGTGTGCTGCTGGACCTCGTACTAACAAACAAAGAAGGACTGGTGGAAGATGTGAAGGTCGGGGGCTGCCTTGGCTGCAGTGACCATGAGATGGTGGAGTTCAGGATCCTGCGAGGAGGCAGCAGGGCACTAAGTAGGATCGCAACCCTGGACTTCAGGAGAGCAAACTTTGGCCTCTTCAGGGACCTACTTGGAGGAATCCCATGGGTTAGGGCCCTAGAAGGAAGGGGGGTCCCAGACAGCTGGTTAATATTCAAACATCACTTCCTCAAGGCTCAAGATCGGTGCATCCCTATGAGTAGGAAGTCAAGCAAAGGAGGCAGGAGACCTGCATGGATGAGCAAGGAGCTCCTGGCAAAACTCAACCAGAAGAAGGAAGTATACAGAAAGTGGAAAGGGGGGACAGGCCACTTGGGAGGAATATAGGAACGTTGTCAGAGTATGCAGGGATGTGACAAAGAAGACTAAGGCCCCTTTGGAATTAAATCTGGCGAAAGATGTCAAGGACAACAAGAAGGGCTTCTTCAAATACATCAGTAGCAAGAGGAAGACTAGGGAAAATGTGGGCCCTTGGCTGAACAGGATGGGTGCCCTGGTGACGAAGGATGCAGAGAAGGCAGAGTTACTGAATGCCTTCTTCGCTTCAGTCTTTACTGCTCAGGCCAGCCCTCAGGAACCCCAGACCCTGGAGGCAAGAGAGAAAGTCTGCAGAAAGGAAGACTTTCCCTTGGTGGAGGAGGAGTGGGTTAGAGATCATTTAAGCAAACTTGACACCCACAAATCCATGGGCCTCGATGGGATGCACCCACGAGTGCTGAGGGAGCTGGCGGACATTATTGCTAAGCCACTCTCCATCATCTTTGCAAGGTCCTGGAGGACAGGAGAGGTGCCTGAGGACTGGAAGAAAGCCAATGTCACCCCAGTCTTCAAAAAGGGCAAGAAGGAGGACCCAGGGAACTACAGGCCAGTCAGCCTCACCTCCATCCCTGGAAAGGTGATGGAGCAGCTCATCCTGGAGGCCATTTCCAAGCATGTGGAAGACAAGAAAGTGATCAGGAGTAGTCAGCATGGCTTCACCAAGGGGAAATCATGCTTAACCAGTCTGATAGCCTTCTCTGATGGAATGACTGGCTGGGTAGATGAGGAGAGAGCAGTGGATGTTGTCTACCTTGACTTCAGCAAGGCTTTTGACACTGTCTCCCATAACATCCTCATAGACAAGCTCAGGAAGTGTGGGCTAGATGAGTGGACAGTGAGGTGGACTGAGAACTGGCTGAATGGCAGAGCTCCGAGGGTTGTGCTCAGCGGTGCAGAGTCTAGTTGGAGGCCTGTAGCTAGCGGTGTCCCCCAGGGGTCAGTACTGGGTCCAGTCTTGTTCAACTTCTTCATCAATGGCCTGGATGAGGGGACAGAGTGCACCCTCAGCAAGTTTGCTGATGATACAAAACTGGGAGGAGTGACTGATACCCCAGAGGGTTGTGCTGCCATTCAGAGAGACCTGGACAGGCTGGAGAGGTGGGCGGAGAGGAACCTCATGAAGTTCAACACAGGCAAGTGCAGGGTCCTGCACCTGGGGAGGAATAACCCCATGCACCAGTACAGGTTGGGGATTGACCTGCTGGAAAGCAGCTCTGCAGAGAAGGACCTGGGAGTGCTGGTGGACACCAAGTTGACCATGAGGCAGCAATGTGCCCTTGTGGCCAAGAAGGCCAATGGTATCCTGGAGTGCATCAGGAAGAGTGTTGCCAGGAGGTGGAGGGAGGTGATCCTCTCCCTGGTGATCCATCCCCCTGGTGAGGCCACATCTGGAGTACTGTGTCCAGTTCTGGGCTCCCCAGTACAAGAGGGATGTGGCACTACTGGAACAAGTCCAGCGGAGGGCTACAAAGATGATTAGGGGACTGGAGCATCTCTCTTATGAGGAAAGGCTGAGAGTGCAGGGATTGTGTAGCCTGGAAAAGAGAAGACTGAGAGGGGATCTTATCAATGTGTACAAGTATCTGAAGGGAGGGTGTCAAGAGGATTGAGCCAGAGTCTTTTCAGTGGTGCCGAGCGACAGGATGCGAGGCAACGGGCACAAACTGAAACACAGACAGTTCCATCTGAACATGAGGAAATATTTTTTCACTGTGAGGGTGACAGAGCACCGGAACAGGTTGCCCAGAGAGGTTGTGGAGTCTCCTTCTCTGGAGATATTCAAAACCGCCTGGATGCGATCCTGTACAATGTGCTGTAGGTGACCGTGCTTGAGCAGGGGGTTTGGACTAGATGATCTCCAAAGGTTCCTTCCAACCTCAACCATTCTGTGAAACAAACTATATCCATTTGATGGACTTTGAAGCTGTCTCTTTAATAAAAATATTGCGTTACTTAGAATAACAATCTTATAGATACTTGAATGAGTGTATCAAGTATAGTCCATAAAAGTACAGAATAAAAGCATTCTGCTCCCCTTTTTTTCTCCCTTTCAGCTCTCTAGAAAACACAACCTGTGTAGCCAAAGGTGGGTTGCCACATACAGCGTAGACAGATGATTGATTGACAATGTGCAGAACACACAGAATATTCATAAGTTGATCACCTCAAACACTAGACCAAAGCAATGCATTTCACTACTTTTTTTTTTTCCTTGCAGTCTTCTCTCACAGAGTATTTTGGAGGTGGTAGTGGGGGCTTTCAGTAGAATTAACCAACAGGAACTCCTGTTCAAACCATGGCTGATTATAAACTTCTCTGAATACTAAAGCAGTTAGCATGGGTTTGGATGGAAAAAGTCGAATAGAGAGTAAGGGGATACCAGCTGCTAACTGAGAAATGTGCAGGATACTGGAACTGGCACTAATTATCTTTGAGACCTCTACTATTCTGTCAAATCTGGCTAAAATCAATAGATTCAAAAGTTACGAGAGCAGAGAAGAGACATACGCATGCCAGACAAATGCACACATGGACTTTGCTTCCATGGGGAACATAGCTACTAAGCCAGTTTGGTTTATATGTGCAAAGGATGCTCCATGCTGCTCAAAGGAAAAACACTCACAGAGATGTGAATCTACATCTGAGTGAAGCAGTAAAGATACTCACTTGGGTTATGCAAAAGCTGATATATTTGTAGTCTGTATGTTTAACTGATGCCTCGCTGTGCTTCCAAAAGCACACACACCAAGAGGTTAAAGAAACAAAAAGTCAAAGGTTATTCCATCTAAATGTTGTCTTGTTTATTGGGATGCTCAGGAGGACATATGGCTCTATAAGGCATACCTATTTCCTGAACACTCAGTAGGCTGGAACAGATGGACAATAGCAATCTCTATTTGAACCTGAAGGTAAATGCTGACAACTTGTTCTATATGATGTTTTTGAGAATGGCATCTCAGCAGGTTTTGTTTTGCCTTGGAGAGACCTGGGGAAAAAAAAAAAAAAAGACAGAAGACTGGATGAAATTGGGGGGGAAAAGCAGGCACAGAAACAAGTTGGAAGGAGTCAACAATGTAAATTTCACATATAGGAAGGAAAGTGTCAAGGGGAAATAAGGGAAGAAATAGATGTGAAAACAATCTTTGTCTAGTGCTTCACTGAATACCTGATCAAGAACACTAGACTTATATTTTCAAACTTCTTTAAATCATGTCTAGCAGTTCTAAATCTGAGGAATTTCCTTTCCTCTGTAGAAAGCCTTTTCCATCCCATCTATATATATATATGTTTCTATGTATACTTTTTGCCAGCTTTAGTTTTTTTTGGAGTTTAAAAATAATCCTTTAATGGTATCCAGTTTTATCTCTGTGCATTATTATAATAATTAACCAATATTAAATTGATTACTCATTTAAGTCATTAAATTGTATATGGATGCGCCTCTGTGAGTTATAAGACTTTAGTTTAGGTACTTACCTAAACTAGTGTTACTGTACTACTTGTTCAGCTCTGCAGTGCCTGAAGTCCAGAATTCCCACGAGCAGCACTTGGCTGTTATTTATCATTTCAGTTGCTCAGCTAGCCTAAATTGGGTTCAAAGTGACCGCTATCTTATAAACTACCTTTCTTGCTGCCCACATACAGTAAAGTTTTTTTTTTGCCTTCCTTTCACTGTTCAAATACTTTTGACACATCGAGATCAGTAGGTGTGATCTAATGGAAAGAGGCATGGGTAGTTAGCTTTTCTGTAAAATGAAAAGAGACAGAACCTCTTTGTAGAGACGAGACTTAAAAAGAAATATTCAGGAAGACAAACCATATCTGTCATCATCTTCCACCTTTGGTCCAAAGCACTGTTCCAAGCAATTTATGAGGATGTATCTTGTCATCTTAACATATTGACAAGAGGTTACATAACCAAAAAATTAGAACTGAGTGTAAACTTTGGGACTTGGTGCATTATTTGGATAAAAGTTGCTTAACAGTATGAAATACTTTTGCTCCTATGGAAAAAAGAAAAGGAAAAAAAAATGGGAATGATCTAATCTCATTACTGCAGGATAAGGGCAATGTAAAGAGTATAAATAATTGTTTGTTTTTTAGAAGTAAAATGTGTCCAGCAGTAGAAAGCTGCAGTTTTTCTTTTTAGTTGTTTTGCATTTTTTGTTGATTCATCAGGACAGAAATCCCTGGCCAGCAAAAGTTAGTCACTGAAACTCCAGCTTTAGAAATGTAAATGTTGATTTAAACAATTAAATCTAATTGTACATGCCTACATTTCGGTAGACTTTAATTTGTACAGCATGCACAATATTTCATTGACCAAGCTGTATAATTTGCCAGCTCAAGAATTTCTCATTTCCTTTATAAATATCAACAATATAAATAAACTCTGAAAGCGTTTCATTTGTGACCCTTTTTAGAAGGGACGTACTACAGGTTTAAACCACATCAAATTTATTTCCTTATCAATTGAAAATCCTAGAATTGTATTAGACACCTGCCTTACAGGAAGGAAGGGAAAGGGGAAGAGGAAAGAGGAAGTGGAAAGGGAGAGGGTAGAGGAAGGATGTCTTTCACACCTCAGGCTGCTTTTAGAAGCTACTTCTAATCTTCTGAAAGCACTGAAGCAACTCTGCATCTCTGCAGAAGTATTGACGGACTCTAAAGCTAAATTAGCACAACAGTGTTGGCTTCCTTTGCACAGAAGACTCTCTGGCAGATATACAATTATCAGAACACATTCCTAAAAAACATCCCTCATCTTTTCCTTTCTTCACCAACCATCTGTATAGAGGTGCTGCTTGGCATCAAGCTCAGAGATCTCTACATACTAAGATAAGTTATCACAGTCCTAGAAGTATGCATCACATCATGATGGGGTCAAACCTTGGTACATTATAGTCACATGTATGTTAGCAAGTAGTGAGGACCAACAGAAGATGATCTCTAGACCAAGAGAGTTGGTTCCAAGGGCCTAATGTTTGCACAATGCACATATAGAGTTTCTTGTCCCCTTCTATTTTAGTAAAAAAATAGCTTTAATCGTGTCCTTGAGATAGAGTGCTCATTTGCAGCTGGAGGGCATTAGGTGCATTCCTGGAGGACATCTTCCAGCTGAATTTCATCTGAAAGAAATCCATCTGTGTGCTCCAACACTCCCTCTGGTATGAAAAAAAGCAAAATAAGTGGGAACCATTGTGATATTAATTCAAAAGCAAATTTCTGACCCAAGCTAAAACAGTAATGCAAGTGGACCTTGTATCTCCCTCTAAAATAGTTTTACTTGCTTGCATTAAATGAAAGAAATGCAATTATTTACTTGCTAACATGCAAAATCATATTACAGTGATTTAAATTTTATGAACAATGCAAACACAGAGAGAAAAACAATCTGCGTTATGCCATTTTATTTCGCCAAGGATTCTAACTATTTTTTGCAAAGTTTGGTTATTATTTCTGGGTCTATAAACAGTTCTTCACTGGTATTAACACTGTTCATTGGTGTTAACACTGTGACACTTTTGAAGCCCATTCATATGTATAATGATATCTGGGATATAATCCAAAATTTCTAACCTAATTATTGTAATTATGAAGAAAAAAAAGAGAAGGAAGATAGGGAGAAGAGAATAATAATTCTTTTTTTCCCGCACTTTGTCTATCTCTAGATTGTTAGCCTTTCAGAAGCTGATTCTCTTTATGTCTATGAACTGTAATTAGCACAACTGAACCCTGATCCCAGGTCTCCAAGTTCCATAACATCAGCAGAAGGGGAGCAAAAGACTTCCATGGTACTACTCCTACACTTGAAGTTATGCGTGTACTTAAGTGCTTTGCTGATTTTGACCTAGACGATGAGTTGGGAGAGAATTTGCTGTTTGAGCCTTGTACAATAGTTGTTGAGTGTCTGCAAATTCCACCTCATTGATCGGCATGTTTCAAGTAGTTGTATTATCACACCACTTACTAATTGATCTTCACCCTCCAGCAGTGGAGAAAAAAGCTTCACACGCAGTTTTCTTGCTGCTGCCATCAGTTTTTTCCCCTATTTTTCTAATTTTTCTTCACCATATTTTAGATAGTTACAGTAGAAGAAATAGTGGTCAACCCATGCTTTCGGCTGAAAAGAACCAAAACACCCTCTTTTAACTGTTTCTTCTAGCAACTAAATTTTCTAAAAGTTTAGTAAATTTGTTGCATATTTAAGATGGCCAGCACTCAAACACTTTACTAATAGAGTTGCATACTTTACTGATCTTAACGGCTGGATGGTGTATTTCATTTGTGTTCATTTACATAATTTGCTGATTAAACTACATATTTAATCTGTTGACCTTTACTCTGTACTGTACCTCGCAATTACTGAGATGTAATCAATGTGCAGACTTTATTGAATGCAGCTGACATCCCAAAGTTTACTTACCCCTTAGAAATTCTATTTAAAGCTATCCAGCACACTGTTTCATTGCAGCTTGTTGGCGGTCTTTCTCTTCCTCCGTAAGGTGCACTGGTTGGAAATTCTGAACAGCCCAAATGGATAATAAAGAAATAATACCACTATTTCCCAGAGTATATCCAGTTCTCACAGATGAGAGAAGCACATTATGGGTAGGAAGATGTGTTGACTCTTTCCATTCCATTATCACTTAAATACAAATGAATACTACAAATAAGAAGATATTCACAGGTGCATGGCTTTCTTCCTTCTTCCTGATTCTGTCTCCCTATCTGTTTACCACCTGTGGAAACAGTGCAGTTCTGTCAGGACTCAGTGACCTCTGAGGTGATCTCTGCTCAGGTGATCTCTGACTAGTGCCAAAAACTACAAAATAAGGATGTAGAATCAGCAAAATCAGATTCAATAGGGAAAGAGTGAATGGAGACGAGTTGCTTATTTGGCGGTCGGAAGGCAAAATATGTAAAACAAATCATGTGAGGCAGCTGTTGAGCAGACTTCCACCTGATCAAGGGAGTCTGCAGCAGGAAAGTAAACCGTTATTCTTACCATACAATTCATGTCTGACTTTCTTCTGTGAACAGGTGGCCACTGGAATATTTCCCTTAATGTTGCTGAAGAGACATCTTGGAAGGGACAGAGGTCGGACCAAACATCCCTTACAGTTTATTGGCTGAGAGAACTAAACAGAGATCAGCTGAGCAGAGATCACCTCAGAGGTCACTGAGTCCTGACAGAAAGCCCAGCATCCCTTGGGTCTCTCTTTCTGTCTCCCACTCTATCCCATTTCAGTCTCCAGCTGGAGCCATAATGCAAGAAAGAGGAGAAAACTTTGGGCAACAGCTATATCAGAACTACTGTTTGTGGATCAGTCAGTGAGCGATGGTTGTTCTAAAATAGCTATGGCATCCTCTGAACACTTAATTATCTGCTGCTTCCCATAACCAAATACTGACTTATTCAAAAGTGTCCATCCTCCATAGCAGAAAACCCAAAGACAAATTTTTCTACCATTTCTCCTATGCTAGGTGTTGCATGAAGGGAGAAAAGAAAGGCCCTTCCTTATCTTGGTAATTCACATTTGCCTGCCAGAGCCCCTTGTTCAAGGACTTTCCCTGAGTCAGTTTTGCAAGGTAGAAAATAATAAGAATTTATTAAAGCAACAGATACAACAGGTTTGGAATTACCATTGATAAATGCACTTGCTGCTACAAATTTTCTTTCTTTGAGCTCAAACTAACGATTAAGCACTTTCAATAATAATATATTTCCCTGGGTAACGTCCAACGTTGTTGGAGGCACAAGTCTTACAAAAGAGGCGTCCCTGTTTGGGGGAGAGAGAGGGAGGCTCGCTCGTCAGCAATCTCCGGTGAACAGGTCGGAGGTTCAGTTTTGTTCCCTTCCAAAAACTTTAGTGAGCTGTCCTCTCTTTCATGGTTGCTGAAGGTGGGATGTGGAAGTGCGGCAGTCATACTTCATTGGCTAGATTGCCATTTGCACGGTTGTTGGGGATATGCCCCTCTTATTTACATATCGTTATGCAGCAAAGGGCTTTTTTTTTTTTAATATGGTAATCAGGGGTAATGAGGCTAGCGGCACCATAGGTCAATGCTTAGTCCATGAGCAGCAATTATTTTTTGGTATGCAACCCTTTGTGGTCAGGGGTGGACTGCAATACCTCTGTATTGCTCCTTCCTCTGCGGTGCAGCTGGAACAAGCTGTCTGGCCTTCACTAGCTAGTTTGTTACTCATGTTGCAAAAGGTGGTATGTTCTGTCTGCCACACACTGTTTCTCCTTTGCGCTCCCCTCCTTTGCTCCCCAAATCTCTCCTGACTGCACATTAGGTGAGGAGCCAGTTTTGATGCTAAACAACAGATTAATTCTGGGATAAACCAGTGGGCATGTGGGAACTGCCTGGTGTTTAAAAAGAGCTGTATACATCACACTCTTGATATATCTGAGGGCTACAAGTCATGTTCTACATATTTCAGAGCAGCTCTGGCCACAGTTGCAGTGGCTTTTCAGGGATTTCATTGACAGTCTGAAGATGGGGTCATGAAGCTGGGTCCAAAACATCTTTGTTGTGTCATCTTCAGAATGTCATCTGTCAACCTCCTGGCCAGTACTATCCTGTTGCAAGTTGTATAATGAGTTCTGGTGTGGGGGTTATAAATGCTTGTGAGCTGCCTGTAGCTGAAAAGCCACAGACTGTTCACCGCTAAGTTTAAGAATGAACCTTTTTTGTCAGTTATGGTGAACATAATGACATTGTGGATAAAATTTATCCCTTTTATGAGTCAGTTTGAATCACAGCTCATCACTGACATTGGTGAGGATTTGCTCTTCTATTTAAATAGAGAAATTGCTAGCACAAAATACAAGCTTTTGCTTCTTTTGGAAAATGAGATTAACATTTGCAGAAGAAAGCCATGGAAAAAGTTTTGTTTTGTTCAGCCACAGACTCCATGGTGGTTTTGCACATCTGCACTCCAAATCAGAATAAGGTTCTGTCAGGAAGACTATAAAATAGGAAATAGATACTTTAAGTCTGTCGAAATAAGGCTAGGTTAGCCTGTGCTGAGCTTTTTCAGAATTTAGTAAAAATGAATGTGAAGAGCTTTTTTCGGAGAGAAGCATGGGCTGCATTGGAAAAAAATCTCAAGGAATTTAGATCAGTGTTGGAACAGCATGACCAGAGGGAAAAAGAGGTTGCTGAGACAAATTCAGTCCCAGATGGGCAGCCCCATGCTGGACCAGTCAGTAGCAATCTGGATACTCAAGGCTTGTTAACACAGATCACAATGTAATGGAAGGAACTAGAATGAAAGAAAACAGAAAGCAGAAAGGTGGCCCAAAACACTCTGCAAGCTGCTGAAATGAACCCCTAGAGGCAGTCAGAATTGGTGGAAATGAAAAATGTGCTTGAACTACTATGGAGGCAAGGCAGAGAACAACATGCCAGGACCCTCCTCTTCACAACGTCCATCTTCAACAAATTACACCCACATTTAGAAGAAGGTTCATATCTAAACTGTACTTTATATTTACAGAAAGCCTGTGCAATAAGCATAAAGCAGAAAAGTCCTTTCAACTCTTGGGCAGGAGGGACAAGGTGTTTTCAGCACCCCGTATCCCCATGTACCTTTCAGATTCCAGCCTGATTAGGGAAGCTTTACTGAGGAAGTTTAACATCACTCTGTTATCTTACCACCAGTAATAATGGGCCTTGCAGAAGCACAGGCAAATGAGCTTTAGGAAAATATCTGTTAATTATATATTTTTATAAAAGATATGATAAAAGAAGGCACTAATGTTTAATGATGTATTATTGAGTTTTTCAGTTCTTAGATAGTTCTGTACTGTGATAAAAATGAAAGCGTTCAGGAAACACATAAAAACTGAAGAAACAAATACAAAGTCTGCCTTACATATGAACATTTAGAACCTAGTTTTCAAGAACAGAGAGCAGAGAGAAAAATGAAACTTCAGTGTGGGTCAAAAAAGAGAAGAAGAATAAAACTAATCAACCACAAGCTAGTTTTCATCTCTGAAGTCGTGTAATGCCCATCATTTATGTGGATCAATGGAGCTTCTAAAGCCATAATGCTCTGTGCTTGAAAAGAGTGAATCTGAACCTCATATTCCAGACAAACGCACAACAGAAACCACAGTAAAATATAAGCAGTTATAAGTGGTGTTAAGGTGGAGGGAGCCAGATAAACTGTCAGAAGAGACATAATCCCAGGCATAAGAGCAACAGTCATTGTTGTGAAAAATGTAGAAACCCCACTACTGATAGCAAGATAGAAATAAGGTTTAAGAAGAGCCTTCAAAGTAAGAGAACTAGCTGCCAGCTATGTGATGTGGTAAACAACAGTGAAAACCATGTAAATTTTGTAAGTTACAGTGGCAAATATATTCAGTTAAAGCCTTAGTATTAAGGACAGAGTGAAAGATCTTTTGGAAGAAATTAGAAAGAAATGGTAGATACATTTCATCCATTTAGGGACATAGTGAAGAGACCATGTGGTAAGTGACAGCAACTGATATATCCCACCTCATAAAAGTGTGCCTTACTAATATAGATGATAACCTTTGCCCAAAGTGCCTTAAAAGGACTCCTCTTTGAAAATAGAAGCCTGCAGAGAAAAAGCTGTGTGAGGGAAGCTGGGTTACCAGTGGGGTGCCATATGAATTGTATGGGGTAAGTACTGGGCTGAGCTAAACACATCTACCCTTCTGCAGCCTGTCTAGGGCTATAGCAAATTTACAATTAGTTTAAGAAGAATTTTCACTAGCCTGACAGGCAGAGTGAAGGAAAGAACTAATACAGACTGTAATATATTTTAGAAACAGAAAAGGACTGTAGAGCTTTGTTTCTTTTTATTAAGGAACCATTCTCCAGGGCTGGGTATATTTGAGCCATTCTTATATGTGACCAAAGTAGGAAAATGTTCACGTGTAGTAATATGCTTTACTACTCAATATCCAAAAGCAGTTGCATTGTGTAATCTACAGGATGAAACCATGGCAGAAGCCTCACTGACTCCACAGATGGGTGGCCTTCCCAAGGGAAATAACATCAGAAATAGGGACAGATTTCATGGTTTTGCTGTTGAATGAGTTGTGAAAAATGTGCAGGATTAAAGTGCCTAGAATCTGCCTCAACTAGAAACAAAAAACTTTTATCAACTAGAAAGGAAGAGACACAGAAACACATGACTGATATATCATTATCATTTTCATTCTTTCCTTACATGGATGCCACAGGAGTCATGGATGTTTGCCCTCTTTGACCATCCACACAGGAGTGTGGGGAAAGTTCAGAGCACGTTTTGATCTAGTCATGAGCTCTGGAAAAGCATCACTGAGAAAGGACTGTGTTAGAATGGGTGGGTGACCTGTCTCCAGGCTGGGCGAGCAACCTGTGAGCTGGATAATACACGAAGATCATAATCTCCTGAAAACAACCTGAAGGCAGATATAAATGTAATTTTCTTTTCTATCTTTGTATACCGCTCTCTAAAACATTTAAAATGATATTGCCTGTATGTGAATTGTATAAAAAACATTTCTTATATCCATTAAATTTATTTTTTATATATATATATTAAAAGCAAACTGTAAATACATATTCCATTTCTAAGCTGTGGCAGTTCTTAAAATCAGAGTGTTAGACCACTGTTCTAGTGCACAGCATCTCAATATAACTGATCTCCTAAATATTAAAGGGAACTTTCTCCGTTAGTGGGATATTTAAGAGACCCCTTTAATAAACCCTGGCTATATTAAATAGGTCTTGTAAATTCTGTGTGAAAGAAAGACCAGAAAGTCTTCCAGTGACTGGAATTATCTAGAAAATGCTTAGCAAAGAGCAGAGCACCATAGAGACAGCCTGAATCTAGATGCTTCCCAACATGTCTGTGGCAAAGTGACACTCAGTTGTCCTTGTATTTTCATTATAACTTAGAAAACTTGCTCATCTGGCCCAAAACCTCTGGCTGTAGTTATCCATATTATGAAAACAAATCTAAGGAGTATTTTTGTGAGCTGGGTTTTCAAATTGATTATCAAAATACTGTAATCAGTTTAATTAACAAAGAACACGCTGTGATTGCCAATTTTATTGAAAATCAAGAATCCAACTGGATCATCAAAATGTGCAGCTGGATCCGTAAAATATCTAATTGGCGCATCAAACTATGTACTGTAGCACATAGGCTATAGCTGTACATTTAGAGGCACTAAAATCTGCAGCTGAATCAATAAAATATTGTTTATCAGGAGGGAATATGAAAAAAAACAATCAAAATGTGTAACTGAATTGGGAAGATGTTAAATGTGAACAGTAAAAAAAGGTCAGGCATTATGTAAACACTGTAAGTACTATGGTGTAAGCTGAGCAACAAAATACAGGAAAGAAAAACTAACAACATTGGCAGAATAGTGTTTCAAAATACTATGCCAAGCGAAAAACAGCCTAGCAGGAATTTAACTTTGAATGGCATTACTTTGCTGAATGTCTACAAAGTGTGGCTGCAGAGAAGTTTTTTATGGCTATTGCTGACAAAAATCAAAACAAAAGAGCTAAAGAATGTCTTTTTTTTTAATGGAATCTTTAGTGATGCCATGTGTTATGTTTGTTTCTCATGGCACAGTTCTCCTTGTCTTGCCAGCTCATGAGGACAACAAAATAATGACTAGAAGCAACAACTATTTTGCAGTTATCTTCCCACAAGACACTGTTGCTGATCACCACTACGTTGTCTCTAGTTATAATTTCACAAACCAGGATCTGGGGCTAGATCTGAAACTGGTTTAAGTCAGGCGTAAGTCAGTCCAGCTCCACTGAACTCACAGTTTACACCAGCTAAGAGCTTATGTCAGTCTGGTCTTCCCAAAGTAAGTCTGAGGCATTTCTGTGAAGTGTCACTTCCTGCATCAATTTGCATCAGAAAAGGGGCAGATGAGCCAGCGTGCACCAGCTGCTGTGCAGTGATGCAAGCAGTTCTAAACCGAGCTTCACCTGTCAGGTTTATGGCTACTTTGACATGCTAGAAGAGTGCAAAGCAAGGAAAGTGTATCTATGGACGTAGACATATGCCTCTTACAGCTAAGTCAGTCTGATTTAAAGCTGATTATCCATTCATGCTTTCAAATTTACTATGTGTGGACAGTATGATTTCCCTCCACCCCACACATTCTTTCTTTTCTGAATATACACAGTGACTATAGAGATTTTTGTAGATTAAAGATGAAGAAAAATCATACAGTATTTAAGGAATATAGCTGTGTGATGTGGGAATATCCCTGCTTCCTCCAATTCAAATGATTACAGTGAAGAAACTACAATACAGTTACAGAACAGTCATGTAAACATCAGCAGGGAAACAAAAATGTATCCACAAAACAGGCAACTGCACGGACTAAAAAGGAAAGTACTGAAGCTTTTGGCAGTAGATATACTGTAAATTGGTTGCTTCAATATGGTGGATCACAATGTAGGGTTATTATTATTTTTTGTGTGTGTGTGTGTGTGTGTTTGTGTTCCTTCTTACAATAGATCTAGGTGAGTAGAAAACATAAGCTATATAATACAAGCTTTGGCTCAGCGTTGTTTGGTTTCTGTCAGCATACTCTTTTCTCTTAAAAAATTAACAATGTTTGTCCAGGCATTTCTGTAAATCACAAGCTCTGCATACTGATGTTCGGTGCTTGATTTTTTTAAACCTTAATTTAAAGAGCCTGAAATAATTTAAAAATGCCCTCAAGAAACAGGAAAGTGCTATTTTACCATATTTTCAGAGTGAAACTTATTCAAAAGAAAATTAAGTGAATTTTTTGATTATATAGTAACTTAGGTAAGAAATAGGCATGTTTGGCGATCTATTTTAGATGTATATGTCAGAATGAGATAAATTATACCTTAAAAGATATTATTCTTGACACTGACAAGCAAACAAGAGTAACTAGCCCAGATGAAACCATATCCATGGGAAGGGTCTGAAGTTAGGTGGGGTTAATGACACTCAGAGTCCTAGAAGGAAGTAACTTGCTGCCCTTTGGTGGGCAGATATCATTGGATAACCATTAACAGTCTTCCTCTGGCCAAGTTACTATGCCTGAAGTTCAGTTTACCTATGACCCTTCAGTATATATTTGCATCCACACAGCTGGTTCATTGGCACCAGGATTTCTGTAGAAAATACACTAAAGTCCTTACCCTCTCAGTCAGTCGCTGGAACTGCATCTAGGAGTGATATGGGTCTTGTGGAAGAATTTTGTCTGTTGCTTCCAAGCCCACTTGCAGAAATTGTCCTAACACACAGAGCTAAAGCATTCCTGGTGAGTAGCTTCATCTACATAAAGCTGTTCACTACTGCAGTTCCTAGAGTGTAACATCCAGAGGGCTGGTGCTGCACTGACATCTCTCCAGCCTGCAAATACACTAGGATTTGTACCTTATATTCCTTATCTTTTTTTAAGTGTTCGGGCCTAGTTGGAAGGTAAGGCAGTGAATAGTGAGGGCTTAAACTTGTGGTCGGCAACAGAGAGGAAGGGAGAGAAGTAATCTGCTTTCCAGAGGGGAAAGGAAAGGAACAGAAAGAAATTGATCTTTCTATATAGTACCTTTTTTTTTTCTTTTATTTTCTTTTTTTTGGGGGGGCACCTGATGCTTAATGTCTTTCAGAAGGTGTGTTGCAACCATTGCAAGTTTATTCTGTCCTGGAATTTGACCAGAAAGTTTGCATGTCATTTCCATGAAATTTTTTCAAGCATCACAAATCAGAGGAGTAGGAGGAGGATAAAATGCAGATGAACAATAGATGGATGCTGAACTAAAGATGCTGATGCCTGGTAGCTGCATTACTTTTTTGAATTCATCGTTCTCTCCACAAGTTTAGAAAACACCATGCAGAGAACAGAAGCTCATTGCCACCGTCTGCAAGGAGCTCTTTTACCTTCTATAGCTCCCGTCTCCACAAATTTATTACCCCAACAGCCTAGAAAGTGATGGAATTTTAGGAATCAATTTAGGAATGGAATCCTAGCAATTAATTTTACAGATATGACAGCCCTTCTCAGTGGTCACCACCTCCACTCACACCCCAAGATGGCTATCAAACTAGTACAGCATTTCCCTAGCACATGGTGCTTTGCTTTCTTCTTATTATTCTTTTTGCATTTCATTTATTATGTATCTCCACTTATTCAGCTCTTACCTATTTTCCTATTCTTCCCACTTTTTCATCAGTAATACCTATTTCTCATACCAGTTTTGTTTGTTCACTCTTATTTTTTTTCCTTGCACTAGCAGTTCGTGATTTCCTAATGGTCCTCTTGTCATTGACTCCTGAATATTATTTACTTTTTTTCATATGTCTTACTTCTTTTATTCTCTGTCCTTACTATGACATTATTCTCTCACACCTTCTATCTGACTCAGTATTCATCCAAAATACACAAAATTTCCCTCGTGCTCCATTTCTGTCTTAAACTAACAGGAATTCACAGACTTATTTCCAACCAGATGGTCTTTGGACCATTTTTATATGATGGTGCCACTTTATATGCTATGACATATTTTTTAAATGATATGGAATTGTGCCCACAACTGGCCTGAATGATGTGATTGGAATTTGGAAATAATGTGACATTTTCAGGGGAAAAAAAAACAAAAAACAACTCTTCCATGATGACCATCTAAATACCTAGATGATATCAAAATCCAAGAACACAGATATACCAAAATCCAAAATTAAATGCTCAAAACTCACACTACATATTCCTTCATTAACAAAGTTCCTTAGGTGCCCCAAATATTTACCTCTGGACATGTCCCCAAACCTCCTGTGTCTAGGCATACCTAAAGCATATCAGCTTTCATGAATTAATTGTTCCTGTCTACTTGATAAAGTGCTACAAATATGTTATAAGCCCAGTAAACTAATTATTCCCTGAAAAAACATAATTGCTTAGACAGGAAGATTTGAGTGGTTGCTCCAAGATGTCCTTTTAGATGGAGGTCAGAGCCTCTGCCTGAAAAATAGGACATGCAAAAAAGATGCAGAAAGACTTCCTCAGACAAATAAGGTTTCCAGCACAAAGGTTTTCCCTTTTGCTAGGGGATGCTGACCTTGGCAGTACTAGAACAAATAAGACCTCCTCTTGCACCAGCTTTATTTCATGAAAAAAGGACAGTGTACCTGCATATAGGTGAAGGCTGAGGACTGTCAATACAGCTCACAGACAGTAGGCTGCAAGAGCAAGGCACACATATATGACTGAAAGGGGCTTCAGGAGGCAAGACATGTAAAGCTGAGACACTGTAACAGCTTAAATCTTTGGGGAAGTGGGGAAAAGAATCTACCCTCAAGTCTCGATTTCAAGATTTTCACACTAAAGGAATGGAAAGAAAAAGATGTTTACCTTACATCAGTGGAAAGCCCACTTGGTAAAGAAAAAATAAATAAATAAATAAAAATCCTGGTTTATTAGTAAGTGAGGAGATTGCATTAAAAGAGAATGAAAAACAGCCTAACTGCTATACATTTCTAAAATCTCTCACTAACAAGTAATAGAAAGAAAACAAAGAATAAAAGGACTGCCAATGCCAGCAGGACTATCATAAAATTATTGATGAAAATTTTCTAATGAATCATTTGAAAAATGTGTACATATCAGCAGGAGAGTGACTAGAACTGGTATGCATGCACTGACCCTGATCCAGTCCTTACTGAAGCTGGTGTCAATATGACAAAAAGCCCCACTGATTTCAGTATATAAAGACTGCATGTGTCAGCTATTTGCAGAATCACCAGATATTTCCGCAATATTCTTTTTCTTGTGTTGTTTCCCTGCTTTAGTTCTGCAATATTTACTGAACCATCACATATCTTTACTGCATCAACAGATTACTTCTCAGTGCATTCACTCTTTTCTGTAAGAAAATAAGTACATAGATCACATTGTGCTATAACAGAAAACTAAGAAGTGTAGTAGAATAATATTCGAATAGTTGATGTTCCATAAAAAGAGTGGTCTCAGCAATGAAAGCACTGCAAATAAGTGGCTGTCCAGATATGCAGCAAAGTGATTTTATACTTTTTGTAAGCACAGTTCCCATTGTCTCTCAGCACTCAGCCTACAACACTAAACAATAAAGCTTATCGAATAAAGAGAGAGCAATATAAAGCATTATTGTTGTTGTTGTTGTTGTTGTTATTATTATTATTTGTCATTCCTTGGTGGGAGACTGAATGGAGTTGGTACATGAAGAAGGTTGTCTGAATCCAAAATATTGCTCCTGAATTACCAAAGGTAGAATGCTAGCATTATGTTGCTTGGAGCTAAAGCAGGGACTGGTGAAAGACAAGATTAACATACTGTATAAAAGATGAATGCAAAATATGAAACACACAAACGAGAAAGGAAGAAGAATAGTAAAAAAAAATAGATGAATGGAGTAGGAAGGAGAAAAAGCTAAGGAGGTGTTAGTTAACCAGTTAAGGGATCTAAATCCTGTGAAGAAGAACACAAAGTAAAAGAATGCAGTCAATATTAAATTGTTAGATAATTTTCATCTTTATAGTGTTCTATTAGTATGTATCAGTACCTGTAGTGCTATCTCCACAATCTCTAAATAGAAATTCGTGCTTAAAGGTGTTTTGCCCCTGTAATTTATTGCTAAATCTCCTGCTCAGAATGAGTGGCCAGTCCTTGCACACGTTGCGTAGGATAACCCAGTGTTTCTCCAAAATCACAAGCTGCTTTCATGGAAGTCACTTTGATGACGCATTCAGACCCCACATCTGACAGCATGCGACAGGCAGAACAGAAGCACAGAATGCTCTTCAGGACAAGAGAACGTAATCCCATCCATCCCTTTCGCTCATAATATTATAGCCCAGAATGTTTAAGCATACATGTAACTACTGTTATATGTAGCTCATGCCACATACGTCTTAGAAGAAATAATCTAAGATGGGATATTACCTTTCTTCAGCAAACAAATGTATCTGCATCAGCAGCTACAAAACTTGTTTTTCTGAGTAACCCACTCATAAAAATAAAAAAGACATTGCCAGCCCGTTGCATAAGCATTTGGCATTTCCTGTTCATTCCCAAACCTACCTGGGAGAGCTTATAAAGGGACATAAGTCTCTTGCAGCAGGAAAAATGTAAATTTAAACATATATATTTTTTACCACAAAAACCATATTTCTGTTTCTGTCCATTACACCCAAGATAATCATGTTCATGTGACTGGATTTTAGAAGAGATACATATACTGGGATCGTAAATAATTCTAACTTAAATAGGCTTGCTAAAATTAGCCCTGCAAATGAATCCCTAGGGAAGTGGAGCACGCAATGGAACATCAGAAAAATATCATGACAACAAATTTCTCCTTTATACTGAACATGCCATCTTCCTTTCCTTCATTTTTAGCCCTCCTCTCAGTAAAGCTGAAGCTCTGAATTCAACAGGCCGTAACTTTTAAAATGTGCTTATGTGACTTGTCTAAATTAGAGTGAGTTCCTGAATCAGTTACTAGTATTTAATATAAATGCAGGAGAACACAGATCTTGCTTTCACATTAGAATTTATATGATTCTGGATTTTTTTTTCCACTTTGTTAAATCTTTATTCTCTGTTTTTGACATCAGAATTATTTCTACAGAAGCTAATGGTTGTGTCACAAATATTATATCAAGTAGTGAGTAAATAAGACAACATCTGTTAGCTTTGGGGACCATCTGTTAGGCTGGGGAATTATGGATGTGATGCTAAATTTAAATTGTTTTAATTGTAAGCCCAATGGGACAGTGGAATGGGCAGTACTAGGGACTAAATCACTTTCAGATTTTTTGTGTGAAAAGCAGGAAGCATGGCTGGTATAACAGAGTTGTACCAACAAAACTTAAGGAAGAGGTTATATTGGGAAGCATAGAAAAATAGAGTAGAAAACAGCTTTGCATAGTGGTGGGCGTGGAGGGTCATGACAGGGTTAAACTGGTGGAAAGTTGCAAGTAGCAAGCAACAGGAGCCTCAGACAAACATACCCAAGGACACCAGCGCAGCTGGGTATGATACATCCTGAGAAAGTACAGATAAACTAGCAGAAGCCAGTGGGAACCAAGGTTAAGAGCAAGACAGCTTTTCTAAACAAGTAGCAAGGTACAAGACGTGATCGCTGCGTGCGTGATCGGTGTAATGATTGGCTACCTGTGACATAATCTGCATGATGATTGGCTTAGCAAAGTGTATCTGTGAGACCACTGAAGCAGCTAACTTCTTAGTATAAATATGCTTAGAGGCAAAAAATAAATGTCTCAAGATGCTTCACCTCTTGAGTCCATGCCATCATTCACTACAGGTGGATTTTAGATTGTAGATATATATTTGTAAGCCCTCTTTTATGAAGATATTTAAGCACACACTGGACTAGAAGTTCATGTTTAAATGTCATGTTAAGTTAGCAGGACCTAAAAGAGAATTCAAGAAATTACAGAATCACAGAATTGCTGAGGTTGGAAGGGACCTCTGGAGATCATCTAGTCCAACCCCCCTGCTCAAGCACAGTCACATTGCACAGGATTGCATCCAGGAGGGTTTTGAATATCTCCAGAAAAGGAGACTCCACAACCTCTCCGGGAAACCTCTTCCAGTGCTCTGGCACCCTCACAGTGAAAAAGTATTTCCTCATGTTCAGATGGAAGCGTCTGTGCTTCAGTTTGTGCCCATTGCCTCGCGTCCTGTCACCGGGCACCACTGAAAAGAGTCTGGCTCCATCCTCTTGACACCCTCCCTTCAGATACTTGTACACGTTGATAAGATCCCCTCTCAGCCTTCTCTTCTCCAGGCTAAACAGGCCCAGCTCTCTCAGCCTTTCCTCATAAGAGAGATGCTCCAGTCCCCTAATCATCTTTGTAGCCCTCCGCTGGACTTGCTCCAGTAGTGCCACATGCTTCTTGTACCGGGGAGCCCAGAACTGGACGCAGTACTCCAGATGTGGCCTCAGCAGGGCTGAGGAGAGGGGGAGAATCACCTCCCTCCACCTGCTGGCAACACTCTTCCTGATGCACCCCAGGATACCATTGGCCTTCTTGGCCACAAGGGCACATTGCTGCCTCATGCTTAACTTGGTGTCCACCAGCACTCCCAGGTCCTTCTCCGCAGAGCTGCTTTCCAGCACGTCAATCCCCAACCTGTACTGGTGCATGGGGTTATTCCTCCCCAGGTGCAGGACCCTGCACTTGCCTGTGTTGAACTTCATGAGGTTCCTCTCCGCCCACCTCTCCAGCCTGTCCAGGTCTCTCTGAATGGCAGCACAGCCCTCTGGGGTATCAGCCACTCCTCCCAGTTTTGTATCATCAGCAAACTTGCTGAGGGTGCACTCTGCCCCTTCATCCAGGCCATTGATGAAGAAGTTGAACAAGACTGGACCCAGTACTGACCCCTGGGGGACACCGCTAGCTACAGGCCTCCAACTAGACTCTGCACCGCTGAGCACAACCCTCGGAGCTCTGCCATTCAGCCAGTTCTCAATCCACCTCACCGTCTGCCCATCTAGCCCACACTTCCTGAGCTTGTCTATGAGGATGTTATGGGAGACAGTGTCAAAAGCCTTGCTGAAGTCAAGGTAGACAACACCCACTGCTCTCCCCTCATCTACCCAGCCAGTCATTCCATCAGAGAAGGCTATCAGATTGGTTAGGCATGATTTCCCCTTGGTGAAGCCATGCTGACTACTCCTGATCACTTTCTTGTCCTCCACATGCTTGGAAATGGCCTCCAGGATGAGCTGCTCCATCACCTTTCCAGGGATGCAGGTGAGGCTGACTGGCCTGTAGTTCCCTGGGTCCTCCTTCTTGCCCTTTTTGAAGACTGGGGTGACATTGGCTTTCTTCCAGTCCTCAGGCACCTCTCCTGTCCTCCAGGACCTTGCAAAGATGATGGAGAGTGGCTTAGCAATGACATCCGCCAGCTCCCTCAGCACTCGTGGGTGCATCCCATCGGGGCCCATGGATTTGTGGGTGTCAAGTTTGCTTAAATGACCTCTAACCCGATCCTCCTCCACCAAGGGAAAGTCTTCCTCTCTCCAGACTTTCTCTCTTGTCTCCAGGGTCTGGGGTTCCTGAGGGCTGGCCTGAGCAGTAAAGACTGAAACAAAGGCAGCATTCAGTACCTCTGCCTTCTCCGCATCCTTTGTCACCAGTGCACCCACCCCATTCAGCAAAGGGCCCACATTTTCCCTAGTCTTCCTCTTACTAGTGATGTATTTGAAGAAGCCCTTCTTGCTGTCCTTGACATCTCTCGCCAGATTTAATTCCAAATGAGCCTTAGCCTTCCTTGTCGCATCCCTGCATACTCTGACGATGTTCCTATATTCCTCCAACTGGCCTGTCCCCCTTTCCACTTTCTGTAGACTTCTTTCTTCTGGTTGAATTTTGCCAGGAGCTCCTTGCTCATCCATGCAGGTCTCCTACCTCCTTTGCTTGACTTCCTACTCACAGGGATGCACCGCTCTTGAGCCTGGAGGAGGTGATGTTTGAATATTAACCAGCTGTCTTGAACACCCCTTCCTTCTAGGGCCCTAACCCATGGGATTCCTCCAAGTAGGTCCCTGAAGAGGCCAAAGTTTGCTCTCCTGAAGTCCAGGGTTGCGATCCTACTTAGTGCCCTGCTGCCTCCTCGCAGGATCTGAACTCCACCATCTCATGGTCACTGCAGCCAAGGCAGCCCCTGACCTTCACATCTTCCACCAGTCCTTCTTTGTTTGTTAGTACCAGGTCCAGCAGCACACCTCTCCTTGTTGGCTCCTCCACCACCTGTGTCAAGAAGTTGTCACCAATGCTCTGCAGGAACCTCCAGGACTGTTTGTGCCTAGCTGGATCCTCCATAGCCACATCCCATGCACACTTCCCTGGCTGCATTCACCTGCTGGAGGTGTCCCAACTTGAGGTGTGTTTTGCCAACTGCCCTGGCACTATAACTCTCCCCTTCCCCCGTCTTTCCTAGTTTAAGGCCCTCCTTATCAGGTTGGCCAACCTGTTGGCAAAGACCCGCGTGCCCCGCCTCATGAGGTGGATCCCATCTCTCCCCAGCAGTTGTCGATCTTCAAACAGGGTCCCATGGTCGTAGAAACCAAAACCCTGTTCCCTCACCAGCGGCGCAGCCAGTCATTAACTTGGACAAGAGGAAGAAGAGACAGGCTTCCCATCCCCCTCACTGGCAGGATTGAGGAGAAGATGACCTGGGCTCCCAGACCCTTGACCACCATCTCCAGAGCTCTGAAATCCTGCTTGATGGTCTCCAGTTTGCCCTTGGTGTCATTGGCGCCCACATGGAAGAGCAGCAGTGGGTAATAGTCCGAAGAATGGACAAGCCTTGGCAGTCTTTGCATGACATCTCTCACACGAGCCCCTGGCAGGCCACAAACCTCTCTAGACATGGGGTCAGGTCGGCAGATAGGTGCCTCCATCCCCTGCAGCAGGGAGTCCCCCACAACAACCACCCACCGCTTCTTCCGGGCGTTCCGGCAGGGCACAGGGTCTGTTGTCCCAGGTACTTCCCTTGCAGCCATGTCCAGCTCCTTCTCTTCCTGGAGGGCACTAAACCTGTTCTTCAGCTGCAAGTCTTCGGGAGGAGTAGGAGCCTTTCTCCTCCCACAAGCAGTGACCAGTTTCCAGCCTTCTTCTACAATGTTATGATGTACCGTTTCACACGGCACAGAGCCCTCTGGCAACTCCACTGCTGTGGGGGGTTGGGACTCCTGAAGCTGCACAGTCTCCAAGAATACCCTGTCTATCTCTTGCTCCGCTTCTCAGATGCTGCACAGCCTACTGACCTCCTCCTGTAACTCCCTTACCTGATGACACAACTCGTCAACAGCAGCACATCTCCTGCAGGAGAGCTGACTGCCAGCCCAGGCCTCCTGGAGAGGCCCCAAGCACTCCCTGCAGCCTGAGACCTGTAGAGCCACATCTACTGTCAGAGGGTCGGTCTGGGTCCCAGCCTCCGACACAGCAACTCCAACAGCCACTGGGGAACGTGCTGTGCAGCGTGTCACCACCATACCTGAGGAAACGTACACCACAGAGAACAGAAACAAAGGCACCTTCATGCACCCTTCTGCACAAACTGCTGCCTCTGTTCACTGCACTCTAGGAGCTGCGCTCTAGGCCTGGCTCTTATATAGGCCTCTCCCTAGCACTGGCTAAGAAGGTGCTTGACCACCCTAATCAAGGGCCACCTGGATCAAAGGCCCCAACTCCCTCTGGCCAGGGGCAACCAAGAGAGCTCGTTAGCAGCAGCCACTCCTAGCTAGAGCTTTTCCCATGAGCTTTTCCTGGGAGAAGTCAAGGTCTCCTGCAGTTGTCCTTGCCTAGCTTCCCCTTTCCTGTTCACAGCAATCACCTTCTAGGTCCTCGGGGGTCCTCAGAAAGCCCACAACTTCCAACAAGATCCTCAAGTTCTAGTCAGAGCCCAAACACTGCTGCGCAAACTGCTGCGTCTGTTCGCTGCCTCTGTTAGCTGCGCTCTGAAACATTGCAGCACAAAGTTTTTGGTCTGAGACCCCGTTAATTCATTTTATAGTGTCTGGTACTTTCACTCTTATTAATTTCTTTGGATGCCATCATAAAGTCATAAATAAATCTTATCACAGGTAAAATTAATGGGTGGCTTTATAAACAGTATGTGTGGCAATCAAGAGTGTTGGGGGCAGAATGTTCAAAGAAAATACTGTAGCAATGTGCATTTGCATGTTTTCCTTCGTCTTCATACATATATATTTTTTCCTCTTCCTAAATTCACAAAAGTATATCTAACTAGCAAAATGTCAAATGTTAAACAATCTCAGTTCTTTCTCTTTTTTTTTCTTTTTTTAAATTTGAAATGTAGCTTACACTGTTTCTCTTTTTCTCTGCCCCTTCAAAGGCATTCTGTATGTTAGTTAGATATCTTCCTTGCTTTGACTTAAGCTTTGTCAGAAATTTAAGCCATGTTTTGCACAGTCTTTCTCTTTCTGGCATCATACATGCTCTCATATGTTTTTCCTCATACTTCTTTGCTCCTTGAGGTTTAGTTAATTAACTTAGTTAATTACATTTTTATTCTCTCTGGTTGCACTGCTCTCTGAATCTTCTTGCATAATGAGTGTACATTTATGACTTTATATCAGCTATTGTCACTTAAATATCTCTTTCCACATTTATGTCTTCCACAGAACCCACTGAACTCCTCTTTCCTGTTGAATATACCAACAGTAAGAAAGCAGGAGTGAGAGTACATGTGAGAAGAGCAAGGAAAAAATAACTAATTATCAGAAAACATCATCTCAGTCTTGAACTTCATTCCATCCATACATTCTTCAGTCAGTCATTGTCAAATCCACTTGCAAAATCCTCAGAGCAGGCTAACACTTTTCCTTGTTGTTTCTAAGACACTCAAAGTGTCCTGGAAATACACATAAAAGGTATACCAGGAATACAATAATTTTATATGCATTGATTGATATTCTAATCATAATCTCAGATAAGGTGAGACTCAACCTATATACCAGTTTCCTGAGACCTGGATTGGTGACTTTGTTTACCTTGTTTCATTGTGAGTTGAATCAGGGAGTTGGACCTCTATTATTTCCACCTCCTTTTTTTTTTTCAGATATTCTAATGAAAAATATTCATAACAAAAAGTAATTGACAACAGAGAAGCCTGAATGGTTCCAACTATCCTCTATTAATTAATTTCATTTCTGTTTAAAGGAAATCAAATCAAACTGAAAATGTTTTTGCTTGAACAGCTTCCTTAGATGACAGTAACATTTTTTGGGGAAAAAAAGGCATTTTTGTATGAAGTTTTTTTTTTAATATATATACGTATTTCCAATAAATATTGATATCTAAATTTTCTCCTGATATAGGACCTTAAAGAAAATTGGTAATTACCAGAAATGTATTTTCTCTGGTGTCCCAGAAATTTTTGATTATTCCTATCATCTACAAGATTTCTCTTAGTGTCAGCATTTCTGTATATCTTTCAGGACTTTCTCATGTAATTTGTTATATTATATTGCATATAATTTCTAAACTGCTTTGTATTTTAAAGTTGCCTGAAATTACTTCCAAGTGTAATTTGTGAGGAATTTTTATAGCAAACTGCACAACAGAGCAATGTAAGGCAAGATCTTCCTGACTTTGTATTAGCTTTTGAATCTTACTGGAAAATGTTAGGAAGGGGCAGACTTGAACCATTCTGTGTTCTGAGTCTTCAGAACATTTCTCATTCTAAAAACATCTTTCACCTAGCTGTTAGAAATCCCGGTTGATCCCAAACCTATCATGAAATATCGCCAGCTTATACACAGTGACACCAGTCCATGAGTGGTATGAATTAATACATGCTTATGAAAAATAATAACATAACTGAAGAATATGCTTTCTAGCAGACTAGGGAACTAGCCTCCACAAGGTCTTTACAGCTTTTGCAATTAATTAAGTCATCCAGAGGCAAAAACAAAGCAAAACAAAAAAATCTTTAGCCATCAGTGTTATATGAACCATGCTGAGAAGCCTCCAGGCTAGGACAGAAGAACTTGCCATAGATAAACAACAATAGAAACAAGTACTACACTCTGAGGTATATAGGAATGAATGAGAAATAATTCTAAATATCAATCACACCTCTTAACTGAATATTCATTGCATTTTAAATCAGTCCTAGTTTTTTTAATTCCTAAACAGTAAAAAAAGTAAGGATAAACCATGTCATAATATATATATTTTTTAAGTGACTCATTAAAAATTAAGCTGTATTGCCATTGTCAGTCCCATACTTTATAGACCAGTGAAGATCAAGAAGTGATATAATAGCATGATAACATAGAATATAGAAGATGCCTCTCAGCCCTCCTGCTGCATCATATCACTATTTTTTTCATGGATGCTTATGCTTTCAGAGCTTATTGTGGTGAAACATTAAACTCCCACAAGCTCCTGCAGTCCCACTGATATTCCCTCTTGTCCTAACAACAGTCTAAGCTTCACTGAGTCTTCCACTATGAAATTTCCTTCTTTATTATATTCCACAGCCTAACTATAGAAAGGGATTGCAGGCTTTTGAAAAAGCGGTCACTTCGAAAAGGGGTGGAGGCTGTTCGAAGCTTGAATATAACTTGGCATTAAATAAGGAAAGTAGAAGAATGGTACTTTTTGAGAGCCAAGATTTTTTATTGTTATTATTATTTCAACTTTTCCATATAGTTGACAATAGAATCATGATTTGTTCGTTATTAAATATGAAAAGTAAATGTACCCTCTGATTCTAACTTCCTCAAAGAGAAGAAGTTACTATTAATTCTCCCACATCAAACCACCTTTATCTGAGTTCAGACAAAACTTGATGTTCCATTCAGCTTGTTATTACTTCTTCATTGTAAAAAAGATTTTAAAAATCCTTCAGGCCTGCATTATGCTTCCATCTGCTGCAAGATATCACCCTTTTTTCAAAAGAGATCTTGATTTTTTTTTTGACATAAGTTAAATAACCAAAAAAGATTAGCGCCAGATTTAAGATAATGTAAATCAGAATAGATATGAAAAGGCTGAATATGTATACACATGTGCAAGAAACAGAGAGAACACTAACGAGGAAAAAAAAAAAAAAGCCTATTTAATGGCACACTTTTGGAAGGACTTTTTTACTAAGTGGAAGTATACCAGAATCGAATGGGGCACTTTGTAATTCGGTGTACTAGCAGTTGTGGCTGAGAACATCACAAAAACTTTGCCTGTGCTATCACAGTGCACAGCCAACAGTCTATGTCTCAAGGAAATTTCTGTCAGAAATTGCAGGGTGGTAATCACCTACAGCAACATTAAAGCCTGTTATGTGCCTACCTAGGAAAAATCATTAAATCCAAAATTGAAGCATTGGGATGCACAGTATGAATGGACTTTAGCATCCATCCTGCAAGAACTGAGTCATCTCTTAAAAAGGTGTGTACTGAGTGCACTGCATTATTATGTATTTTGGGGGTTATTTATTGTTACAGTTTAGTATTTTAACAGTACTAAAAGTTGCCATAAAACCAAGTGAGATAGGAATATTCTATACATAGTTCATTGTCAAGGTTTTATGACCATATAAAATTAATTTCTGACTAGTTGGCTAAAATAGGTTAATATCTCCAGGAAAACAGATTTTTCCCATAAATCTAAATGTTAAAAGATAAATGATGAAACCCATGAATCAGGAATGTATTCAACAGTCTTAATTTATTGTGACTGAAATGTGTCAATAAGAAATTTAGGCGTAAAAGGAGGAAAGGGTCATTTTCACATTATGTGAAAGCCATCACATTTGTGGCTATTTAAAAACATCTATAATAGTGTTTGCAATAAACATAAATTCCAAGACCTCCCATTCTCATGCAATATTCTTTGAGACAAGTGTACAAAAACAGTTTGAAATGAAAATGTTCAATCTAATTTTTTTCCCCAGGGTTTCTCCAGTGTTTGATTAGAGAATGGCTGCATTCAAACATATTACCATTCTGTCAGCAGCACTCACAGATTTGTACTTTCACTGCATGATAAATGAAGTTTACACAGTTTATGTTGTGTGAGGACAGAGTCTAGTGATTCAGTGATGCGCATATGATTTGTATGTGTCTGATTTGGTTAATTGTTAAACAGCAAGTAGTCTTAAGGTTTCCAGAATTCTGCATAAACATGGAAATGAGATGGGCCAGATCCTCAGGTGCTGTAAATCAGTGTAGTTCCAAAAAAGTAAAGGAGAATATATCAGCCTCCACCAAATGATCTGGCTTTTTTTTTTTTTTTTCCACTTACACCTGTTAAAGTACAGATCCCTATTTAAAATTAATTCAGTGTTTAGACAAGTTCATTTGTTGACATATCAATCTTATATTTTTGTGCAAATTACATTCCTGTTACAGTATTGCTTGGCAAGCAGTACACATGCAAGATATGGGTACAAATTAGACAATTACATCATATTAACCCTAGTTACAGGTTTGTAAACTTTTTTTTCTTTTTCCTCACTGTGACTGTTTGCATTTACACAAACTGTTCATCCATTCAGCAAGTAGATGGATCAGTTTTGTGATATTTACAGATTTGGATCAGGGTGAAGGAATACAGAAGTTTGACCTTCTCGGTTTTAAAGGGGAGGTTAAAATATGACTTGTTCACAATTTTAAAATGCCTAAAAAAAGGAAGAAAGTCCTGACAGTAGAAGGCTCTTCCATTTACCAGACAAGGAATATCACCAGTCAGCAACTGGACATTGACATTAGAAGCATTTACATGAGAAATATGAAATATTGCAATAAAAAGCTGGGCTAGATTCTCCATTACTACCTATAGTTATGTCAAAGTTGGATGCATTTCTAAACATTTTGATATAACTCAGAGTAACTATGCCTTGACAGCTGCAAATCTGCTGGCTTATGAAAGATGTCAGACTAGATGATACCAAAAGTCCCTCCTATTGTTAAAGTATATAAATATAAACAACTGCACTTGGAGGATGGAGATGCAGAGAAGGAAAGCCCTCATACCTCAGGGCAGAAGCTGAACTTAACTATCACAGGCAGTAGAAATAACTTCTGTGTGTTAGTAAGGTAACTATTTTCCATTAGATGATCTGCTATACGTTTCAGTGGTGTTGGTCCCAGGCAGAGTCAGGATGCTTGACTAGACTAACAACACCTTTCTCTAAAACTGTACAGCACTGTTATCCATCACGCAGTCTCAGAGCTCCAATCTGCCTATGATCTCTAGGGCATAGGTCCAATGTTCCAAAGCCCTTGATTATATGGAAATACACATTTATTGACTGAACGAATAAAACCATGTAGTTTGCTCTATCTGGATATTTATCTTAATATAAGATCTACCCTCAGGCAAATATTCTGAGTCTTCAAATATCATCTTCAGCTATATAAATATCTCTCACTTAGAAAACCATCAGTGTTTTCAGACAGTTAATGTCATAGATAAGTTTAATAGGTCACCCTGACAAGAAACTTATCTAAGGAACTCTGCTTTTCTCCCTGTGTGCAAGATATGATTGTATATCAGGGAGTATATCCTATGAAGGATCTACTATGGCTAAATTCTACAGATTTTGAACTCTTTCCCACTAACATGAATGATCAGGGGTCCTAAAAAAGTCAAAAAATATTCTAAAGCAAATGTGCTATAAGTGAATAATACCCTTGCTTCCTTACACCATGACGTTAACACTCTTATTTCTAGATTAATTATTTTTAAACTTTTTCTTGTTTTTCTTCTATATCAAGCAGGAAAGCAGTCATGGTTAAAAGAAGAATGAATATTTCCTCTTCAGAACACCTTTAAAGGTAAGTGAACCCAGGAGCAAAGTGTGTACTCACAAGGTATTTTGTCTCTCAATTTTGTTTATATTTATTTCCAAAATGATTTTTACATATATACTTCCAAAATGTTTATCATAAAGCTAATAACATTTAATCTCATACCTGTTAACCTTCTTCCCTCAGATTTTCAGCTGACATGAATGAGTCAAGTTTGAGCAGTGTAACTGTTCTGTATTAGTTTAGTTTGTACCCTTCTGTGTTGAAGAAATGTACTGTACCGCTGGATTTAGTGTTAGCATATTGTTTACAATAGGGTGGTTACATATGGCAAGGAGGAACCTTCAGACAAATACTGATTTACAGGAATAAATGAACATCTCAGATGCAAACAATCAAGATGTCAGTATTGCCTTCATGTCAACAAAACTGTACTAAATCAAATGAAATATTAGTTTTCTATACAGAATTCCCATGTTAGAATTTACTGTTCTCAGTCAGCAATCAAATCCCCTCCCCAGAATCTCTCCATGTTCTTGTCCTCCATGAGCCCTTCTATATTTTCTCTTTCACATTTTTTTCTACTTACCTTCCCAGTCACTGCTGCCCTTCCTTTCCTTCCTCTTTTCTTCTGTTGCTTTCACACTCAATTCTTGGCTCAAATAAATTAATAACTAATAATGAAAACCCTACAAAAGTACAGAAGAGTTAAGCTCTGGTTTGCCACCTTCCAGAATCAAGATTCTTTCCCCCAAGTCATTGCAACTGTTTCCCTTTTCTCTTGCTTTCTGTCTACCCTAGATATTTAGGAACTGATCTATGAAACAATTAATTTCATCAGTCTTTCAGTAAAATCAGTGGGACTTATGCTTAAAGCAAAATAGCTTTAAAGCATTAAAAAGCAATATTGCTTTGCTGAACAGAGATAGAAGCATATACTTAAATAAGTATATTGCTGAGCTGGTTCCATAGTTTCTGAATCAACAACTTGCCTAGAGCCAGAAATAAGAAAAATCATGTTGCTTTAAGAATTATTTGTTTTCCTACAGGATGGATTAGCAACAAGTAGTAACCTTAATGCATTGTTTACTATAACAGGAAGAAGGAGGAAGTGCAGAAAGTTTTGTTTAAATGTATTATCTTTCAACATATGGTTTAAAAATTACAGGAGAGAGGTGAAAAAATCTTAAATTATATTTTACAGTAGCCTTGCATATATCAACTAGCAACATTAAAGTGAGGGGAGAGCAGTGGATGTTGTCTACCTAGACTTCAGCAAGGCTTTTGACACTGTCTCCCATAACATCCTCGTAGGTAAGCTCAGGAAGTGTGGGCTAGATGAGTGGACAGTGAGGTGGACTGAGAACTGGCTGAATGGCAGAGCACAGAGGGTTGTGATCAGCAGCACAGAGTCTAGTTGGAGGCCTGTAGCTAGCGGTGTCCCCCAGGGGTCAGTACTGGGTCCAGTCTTGTTCAACTTCTTCATCAATGGCCTGGATGAAGGGACAGAGTGCACCCTCAGCAAGTTTGCTGAGGATACAAAACTGGGAGGAGTGGCTGATACCCCAGAGGGCTGTGCTGCCATTCAGAGAGACCTGGACAGGCTGGAGAGGTGGGCGGAGAGGAACCTCATGAAGTTCAACACAGGCAAGTGCAGGGTCCTGCACCTGGGGAGGAATAACCCCATGCACCAGTACAGGGTGGGGATTGACCTGCTGGAAAGCAGCTCTGCGGAGAAGGACCTGGGAGTGCTGGTGGACACCAAGTTAAGCATGAGGCAGCAATGTGCCCTTGTGGCCAAGAAGGCCAATGGTATCCTGGGGTGCATCAGGAAGAGTGTTGCCAGCAGGTGGAGGGAGGTGATTCTCCCCCTCTCCTCAGCCCTGCTGAGGCCACATCTGGAGTACTGCGTCCAGTTCTGGGCTCCCCAGTACAAGAGGGATGGGGCACTACTGGAGCAAGTCCAGCGAAGGGCTACAAAGATGATTAGGGGACTGGAGCATCTCTCTTATGAGGAAAGGCTGAGAGAGCTGGGCCTGTTTAGCCTGGAGAAGAGAAGGCTGAGAGGAGATCTTATCAACATGTACAAGTATCTGAAGGGAGGGTGTCAAGAGGATGGGACCAGACTCTTTTCAGTGGTGCCCGGTGACAGGACGCGAGGCAATGGGCACAAACTGAAACACAGACGCTTCCATCTGAACATGAGGAAAAACTTTTTCGCTGTGAGGGTGCCAGAGCACTGGAAGAGGTTTCCCGGAGAGGTTGTGGAGTCTCCTTTTCTGGAGATATTCAAAACCCTCCTGGATGCGATCCTGTGCAACGTGCTCTAGGTGACCGTGCTTGAGCAGGGGGTTTGGACTAGATGATCTCCAAAGGTCCCTTCCAACCTCAACCATTCTGTGTGATTCTGTGAATCTTTTTTATACATATGTTTATTTTTGAGCTACTCAGTTATCAGGTAGGTCTCAAACCAGACTCATTCATGTATTGTTGATAAAGGTCACAGAAAGACAGACTTCCAGCTGACCTCTTTCTCCCCCTAAATCAGTGCAATGAAACAATAAAATGAACATGTGAAAAATACCATATGATTTGCAGTGGTATACGCTCCCAATAAATGACTCTCTCTCATCACATGCAGCCTATCAGATGTTTAAGCTCCAACTGGGCAAATGTATCCCAGGCTATTCTATCTATAAATTTATCATCCTGATGAGGTGAGACAGAAGATGGTTCTGCTGTATCTTATTGTAACTCCTAATACCTTCACAAGGTAAAGATGTTGGGTGCTTAGCACTTAAGGGTTCTGTAAAGAGCTGTGGTGCACGGTAGTTGGTGTCATCTCTACTGTAACAGAGTCTCCTTTCCATCCAGTTGAACATTTTGTTTTGTAGTCTGATGTCTAGGATACAATGCCTTGTGTCATTGTGTTCACCTAAAATTTGCACGAATAGCATGCAGAGAAGATCTCCCTGAGAAACTTGAAGCTCCTGAGAGAAAGAACATGATAAGAGATTATTCCACTTGCCATATGCATACACCTAGACAGACTTACATAACGACCGTTTTTTTGGAAAGGGGTGACTAGATCATGCTACCAGGGTTTTTTTGTGTGCAATCTTTAAACAGCTTCTAACTGGATACTACGGAATTAAAACTGGTTGGACAAACTAGGAGACCGCTAGCAAGTAACAAAGCGATAACATTTCGCTTTGAGTTCTAAGTGAAGGTTTCACAAAAAAGTCTTGAAAAAAAAATAGTAAAGACCCCTCCTAATGATGAATCTCCATCTCTGCCTTGGAAAGGAAGTTCACACTTTTCTTGTATATCTTGTATATCACCTTCTCAAACATTGGTGTTTGAAGTTGCAAACTGTCATGCTTATCCTCTGCAGAACAATAATTTTCTTATCAGGGAGATTATGTGCAATTGCTTTTTGCAGTTTTGAGGATGAGAAGAATAAAATACTAATGACACTTTTCTCATAGAGCTTCAAATAACATTTACACTCATGAGTCACAGCTTCAGGAAAACTGAACAGGGAGAAAAAGCTCAGCAGCAAAAGGCAGTTATTCTTACTGGAACAGTCCGTTTTATTTAACTTTCGGGAACTTCAGCTTCTCCTCCTTCCCCACATGCTCCCTCCCTCTGCCTGCTCCACTGTGTGAACACCATGAGTCTCTTCATCAGCACAGAGAACACAGAGGGTTTTGTAACAATTGTGAATGGGAAGGTCAAAGTGCGAAATGAAAGCTTGGCTGCACAAGTTGGTAAGCATTTGCTAATTAATACCAATAAGAATATAGGACTTTACTGTCTTGCTGGGCATGACTGAGCTAATAGTTACAGGTGAAATGAAGAAGATAGATAGATAAAGATAAAGATATAGATAAGATAAAATAAAGATAAAGATAATAATGTACCAGGTTTGACAAGTTCAGTTCTAATATGTAGACATCGGTATGGAATAGAAACTCAAAGGGGAGTTTCAGCAAAGCTGTGACAAGAACTCTTCAGATATTTATCTTCTTCCTTTCCTAGTGTTCTCCTATTTCTGGTTGTTTAGGCATGCATTCATGACTGATGCATGCATATCAACTGTTTTCAGTGTATTTGTAAAATACTTCTAATGGCTCAGAATGGAATATTTTGCTTTTTGATTAAAAAGAAATCCATCAACACAACAGGGAGAATGAAAATGAGAGAAAATGATTATTCAGAAAGCTTTTAAATTATGCTGTTTGTTCGTGACCACTTCCTCCCCCCCCCAACACTGTGTCTGCTCTTCTTCCAGGAGGACCAAATCAAGCAATTACATAGCACAAAAGGATACATTGCCTCACAGTTCACGTATTACCAGGAGATGATTTGCAAAAGTGCTGAGCTCACATATTAATAACTGAAGTCCACAAATATCATACCTTGAACACATGACATGCTGCACTCTAGTAAAGATTCTGAAAAAGTAGGCATCCAAAATTAGTGGAAACGTTTGGCCTTTCTCTCTGCTCTGGCTAGCCATTTTTAAAATGGGGATAATATATCCTAATACTTTACAAGGATACTGTGAAAATGCATGCATTAACATCTGAGATGTACTTGGTTACCATACTGACGATCACTATAATTCTCCATGAGAGAATTAATAATTCAATGTCTAGGACAAGTTTTCAAATAGCATGCAGAAACTGAGACAATGATCAACAGAATGCAGCACAGCTCCTCGCTGATGTTCATCCATCCATTCAGGAGGCAGGAGA
Source organism: Apteryx mantelli (assembly GCF_036417845.1). Classification (NCBI taxonomy): domain Eukaryota; kingdom Metazoa; phylum Chordata; class Aves; order Apterygiformes; family Apterygidae; genus Apteryx; species Apteryx mantelli. Next base: position 38,437,385 of record NC_089978.1, read on the forward strand.
CATGGAAAAATGGTCTGTGGACAGTTTTTTGCATACACACCACTTTAAATGGCTTTAAACACTTAAACACTTTTTCAATAACTAATGCAAGAATGACAATGAGGGAAAACTGAAGGACAGAGCAAAGGGATCTTGTGAAGTGTATAGAATGAGCAGGAAAAAAGAACAAAGGGAAGAGAAAAGCAAGATGACACCATATGCTTAGCAAGTTATACTGCTCTCAATAAAAATAATCATGAACCTGCCAGAGATTTTCATATACCATCCTAAAAGCAAAATAAAGTGGGGTCCAGAATGCAGCTCTTTAAAATACTAAAAGTGTGTTATTTTACGCAAGTCTTTGTGGCAGAATTTCCTCATCAGTAAAAAGCGATACCCGCTTTGGTACAGCTCTGTATCTTCAGTGATTACTATAACGGTATGGAAATGAAACTTTAAAATGAAATATATACAACAGCCCACCTACCCACCCACTTGGCATGCAAAGTTATCAGGATGAAAGCAAAAGTTTCTGTCTTCAGGAGTGCCAAGATGAGTGAGCCAGCATTACGCATGGGCATCTTTAACTCCCTATGTAGAGTAATTTTTCAGAATAAGGCTCAAATACTTGCCCCAAGATTCCAAGAATATTAAGTTTTTGTGCCAGCATACCACCAAGTTTGTTAATATTTCACTGTTAAACAACTATGAAAACATTAGTTAATATTAATGAAGGTTTGCGATATTATTGTACATATGCCCCATTGCACAGTTGCTGCATTTTTTAATAATGTTTGGAAGTGTTCTGCCCTGTGGACAGATGTGATTATCAAATTCAATGCCTGCAGCACATTTGCTGACCTTCAGCAAGCTCTGACTTTTTTATGTTGCAACATTATTTTGTTTTATTATTTTACCCAAAGAGAGCAGTCTGTGATCAGCAAAGAGATGCTTTTATCTTAATCATTGATCCCATATTCATAAATATTCAGATTTTCAGTCTCCCAGGAACACTGTTCACTATTTCTTAGTGTATGAAATAAAGCAATGAAATCATTTTAACCAAAACTCAATACGCTAAAACAGATAGTCCAGTTACACTAGTAGCATAAGGTCATTTTTATTTGTACTTGTTTAATGTTTGTACAATCCAAGCTTGCAGTCTCAAACTTTCCACATTAAGTGTAGCTCCACTTAATTCAAGAGGATTGCTTATAAACTTATAAGGTATTAGACCTTGAATTTGAAATATCTGGAGGGAAGTGAGTTTTCTTTTATTCTTATTATCAGATTCTGGTAGTGTTGACAAGTAATTAAACATGCCAGGGACCAAGAAACAAGTCAATACGAGGGGGTGAAAAAAAAAAAAAATCAGACTGAAGTCTGACACTGATATAAAACTGGAATAATGTCATTAAACTTAATGGACTAAAGCTGGTACTTAAAAACAATCTGCCTATAGTGTCTTAGAAGAGAAGAGAGAAAATCAAAGCACTTTTGAAATCATCTCCGTAGAAGACACATGTATGGAAATGGTCTTCTCTATGATGAAGTGAATGCAGCAAGTTATTTTAATTCCTTCAAGTCAGAGCCCTTCAATTTATCATGCTCAGTCCACAGAATAAGCTATGCATTTTTTGTAAATATATGTGCATTAGGATGAGAATGACTGAAACATGATAATGATGACTATGACTTTGATAATCTCTTACAGAAGATGAAATTCTACATTTTTACAAATTCTTCTTTCTCTGTACATCAAAGCTTCACACAAATAATACAAATCATCACCAAAAAAACTCTGAAATAAAACAATCCACTTCAAAAGATCTAATTGCTTTTATAATAATATATATACTGTTGAAGAGGAAAAAAAAACTGTAAATGAGAATTTGTAGTTAAATAAGGATTTGTACTCTTAAATTCAGGTGTTTCAGGTTATGCAGTCTTCTGAATAGCAGGACACTGCCTAAAGGCACAATATTATGTTTATCTGTACCCTGGTTTAAGATATTCATGCAGCTGTAAGATTTTAGATTAGGATAAACCTGAAATCTGTCCAAATCACATGGTCTTGTCAAACATAAAGATGTGTGAGTTGGCAGAGGGAAGGAAAGTACTTATCAAACTTAATATTTTGAGTCCTTCATGTTATATTTCTATAAGGTATTATGTGTTATTGGTGTATGTAATATTTTTTCCACTATTAAAAGTTATGTGAGAAGGATTATACGGTTTAAAATATTAAGGCTGTAAGTATCTTAAGTAAAGGATCTTCTGTCCTCTGAATTTTATATTTGTTAACAAAGAGTAAAATAGACTTTATCGAATAATTAATAATGCACAATATCAATAAAAACAAAAATCTTGTTTAAAATTCAATGGTAAATCTTATACTGATGGATCCAACAGTCAGTAAAGACACTTTACCTGTCAGTACCCCAAAATAAATAACTTTCTTCATATTAGAAATATATATGTATTTTTTTGTTAGTAAGTACCTTTTGTCAGTGAGGCCAAAAAATACAAAGGACCAATTTAGTATTCCTGATAGGTCTAAAAATCTGAGGTGCATTTCATATGATCTGCGAGGAAATCTCTGTTACCACTGTGAAGAACAGAATACTAAACTGCAGTCTGCCACAAGAAAGCAAAACATTCTCTTTTTAGCCTGACACAATTATCAGCATTTTCAAATCATAGTAGTAATAATTCAAAACAAGTTGCCAATTTCCTGAAAAAAAAAAAAAAGAAAGAAAGAAACTGCTTTCTAAAAGAGCAGTCCCTGCAATTCACCAGCCTATCCTGTTAGATAAACTAATTCGGATTAAAAATCAGGCGAAAAAACATCTAGTATCACTGAATGCACATGTTCTTGAAGAAAAGGGGACCTCCCAGGTTAACTGACATTTGACTTATTTGTGTGTTTCGGAGAGATTTGCTTGACTTTGAAAATAATCACCACTCCTCTTAGTAGTTTATTCCAAGACTAAATAAACATGACTGTTAAAAATGAAATTGACTTCTTATCTTTGCCAATTTGATTCCATGAAAACTTTGCTATAAGCTTTGATAAAAACTGAGGATTTCACTGACACTTGACAGTGTAGTTTCCTTATAACTTTAATTATAAAGAAAGTATTGCATTTGCTTGTGAATTGCTTGGAGCAGATGCATTTAAGTAGCAGTAGTTTTGAAGGCAATACTGATAAAATTTCCTCAGTCACCTCCAATCTGATTCGCCAATGCCTTTTACAGCGGAAGTGTGCAAAACACAGAGGAGCATCTGGCTATAAGTAGGAAAGTCAACACAGTGACTGTGAACTTATGCATTTCCACTCCATTTGCTCATTCCACTGTCTCTGAAGCAATAGCCTACAAAAGCTTCTGGCCTTGCTGCTACCATCTGCGAATTTGGAGAGGAGCACAAGGGAAAAAGGAAGTGAACTCTGTCTGTTCAGAGAACAATTGAGGCAAAGAGTGCATAAATCTACACAAGGGAAAATAAGAGCTCTCACTCTCAATCTTTGCCACTGTAAATGTTCTCCAAATTGGTGTTAGTATGAGGCTGCCTGGTTAGCCAACAAAAAGTGCCAGTTCTGGGACCCTACAGAGACCATTCTTTACTAGCCAGTAAAAATCTAAACAGTTTTGATGCTTAGTCTGCTTCTGTATTTCATAAATTCCTTCATTACTTATTTGCACTATCAATTTACAAGTGTACTACAAAAAAATGAGACAACAAAAGAAGAGGGAAGGAGAGATAGAAAGGGAGAGGGAGAGAATCATTTACTTACTTTTATTTTGCTTTTAGCTTCTAAGGTTACAGATTTTGTGTTGGCACCAACAAAAGGGAAAAAAATGTATTTTTAGGGCCTATTTTTCTGATGAGTGGCACAACCCAAGAAAATTATTTTAAAATTTAATTTCTTGAAGTTTTCTTTTCATGAAGAAAACAATAGAATGATAATATAATTAAAGCAAACAGCACTAATGAAGATTGTTTCTGATTGCCTAATTTCTCACCATCAGGATTTACCAACTGTCCAGGTAAAGAATAATCACAATATGAAGTTTTTTCTGGACATGTCCTGTTTTACTCATTAGAACTTTTTTACAGCTTTCCCTGGAGTTGGTGAGACAGCCAAAATAAATTTCTAAGTTTTCCCCAGATTATGCTACTATCATCATCAACAAAATTCGTTACACACATTGTGTGCAGTTGATGCCCCTACTTATGTATGAGACAAAAATCGAGTCCTTATGACTTTCTAGCATAGAAAAATACATATATAAAAATAGATATATGCCCACTGTACAGAAATTAAAAATATAAATAGTCAAATTTTGTTTAAATGTTCTTAAAATGGAGAAGTTTTGACTTAGAATAACTCACATACAACATTTTAAAGTGAAAAATAAGATATGTGAAATAGTGCTTTATCTACCTATTCTCATGTCATCAGCAGCATAATATCTGAGAGTCATATAACCATTATGGACTTTTTTTATCCTCATAATTTTTTTTTGATGCAATAGACAGGGAGGGAAATAAAAACTCCATTTTATAGATGAAAAAAAGAGCACAAAGTAGATTATCACTTGCCTAAACTGACACAGCTGATCTGTGGTTACACTGGGAACCATAAAAGTCTTAATGGTACAGTGTCTTTTATGGATAAAAACTTCTATAGATTGCTTTTCCTAATTCATAAATATGGCATATGAAAATAAATTACAAGATTGCAAATAGAACTAAATAAACACAGCAAGAAAGGAAGCAAATATAAATGCTTGATTCATGCATAGTGCAGATTTTATACAATTTCATTATCATATAAATAGCTCATACATATAATCTTTCGTGCGTTAATTCTGATAAATGTTACAGTAAAAATTAAGATTAATTGAGACTGCTTTGAAAGATTTTCTAGGAGTTATATCTGCAGTACTTTTTAGCCTAGTTACATTATGTTGTGAAAAAGTTTTGGTATTCTATTAGTGATTTACAATATCTGCTTACTTGTATTTTTATAGACTGCTAAACTGTGTAAAATTGCTTTTTTCAATCTTAACTTTTGATGCTTAGAATTCTTTTTCTTTCTTTCTTTCTTTCTTTCTTTCTTTTGCAGGGTTTGAGTCTTCAGAATATATGGAGATCTGCTAGAAGACTGAACTGCTAAGTGTTTTGGAAATTAATACATGATAGCTGCAAAGAAGCATTAAATCTGCATAAACCTACAAAGGTTCACAGCTAAAATAAGTTACAAAAAAGAAATTGAAGGGCAAACATTATTTGTTGTCAGTGAAGGACATTAAGTTTTCTCAGTCACAAAGGTGTCTAGGGATGTATTAATTCTTCCGTTGCATCTAGCACGGATGTATCACATACCCTTTTGTGTAGGTATAGATTCAAATAAGGCAGCTGAGAGCAGAAAATAACTTTATCTGGCATATTTAATGAAATACACAATGAAACACTAAGTCTGATTTTCTACTGCCTTACACCTGGTGCAGATATTTTTGTCTTTAAAAACAGAATGAAAGGTGGATATAAAATATAACAACAAAAGACTGTCAGCATAATATACTCGCAATGTGCATATTTACACAACTACCTGTTATATATGATAGATGTAAACTACAAAAGGCAAATTTCAGTAAGCAAAACTCATTTCACAGCTGTACCAAACATAGCCTTTCATTTCACAGCACATAAAAAGCTTTGGGTCACACTACTGCAACCTTAACACAAATGACCCAAACTGAAGCTTTGGGTACATCTGTTAGTGGATTATACCAGAATCTTATTGTACCTGATTGTCTTTCAACTGCAGTTCAGCGTTTGCAAATTTTCCCAACAGGAATTAAATTAACTCAGATCTCCTCTCTCCTGCATTTACCCTTTCTTCTCCTACATACTGTCAATTTTCCTTTGAATGTCATCCACCCGGTTAGGTTAGAGCACTACAAGCACATCCGATTTTCTTTCATGGCATTAACTGCTCTACTGCTTTGGTATTGTATCCAAAATAAATGGGCAAAGTGGATCTTTAGTCAATAGCGCCAGGGTAAAGCTGAAGAATGAAATTCCCCAGAAAACTTAATAAAATATGAAAAGCATTTATCCCATTGTCAGTGAGTAAATGCCGTGTCCCAAAGTTAGTGTCACACTTTAAAATCACACAATAGCATATTAATGAATAAGGTTATTCTTTTTTGATACTTTGCACTCTTTAGAATTTTATAATGCATATCATGCAGACGTTCCTCTGGGATGAAATAGCAATAGAACTTTAATAAACTATGAGCAACATTTCAGCCTGAGTGACAAACACTTTGCTACAAAAGTATTACTGATAAATTATATTAAAAATAAACAGACGAGGAGATATTATTAAAAGTTTGCCTCTCTTTCAGAGATGTGTCTCATATTCGAGTTTGCCTGGAATTAAACACCTGTAAATCTTTAATGAGGTATGAATGAATATACCAATCACTTGAGAGTTATTGACACATCAATATCCATAGAATAGTATCTTATTAAACTATTGCAGTTCCTTCCTTGATAGACATTAGATATTCAGTATTAATAATGCATGAACATTTTTAATTCATTTCTGTTGTTACACCCTGTCCTTACTCCTGCAGCAACATTATTAAAACTGATTTTATAAATATCATTTTCTCGAGATATATATGTTAAGTGTGACTGGTACTGAAGAGCTGTAAATGTAGCTGAGTTTAAAATTTCTAATTTATTACTGATAAATAATACATGGCTTAACAAACAGAAGAACGGTATACTTAAACAGCTCTTTTTACCAGAATGACCCAGAAGGAAGGAGACAGCTTTTTCTCTTACAAATTTGAGCTGTATTTTTAAGTTACTAATTTGCAAAGATCAGAGAGCTATGCAGATGTGGATGCTGATCTTATCACTCTGACACCTGGCTTCTGAGGTTTCTCCCTGCAGTAGCATCCACATCCTTCTTGCACTTCCATGTGTCAATCGCTGTTATATTGAAGTCATGCTCCCAATCTGATTCAGAGTACAGCACCCCTCTAAAGACAGAGAAAACTCCTCTCCCTTTGGCTCTGTCTTCACCTGACACTGTGCCACTTACAATTGTTTTCCACCAAACCAAAACACTGAAAGGTTCTGCAGTGACATTGCCCTGCTGTCCTCCCAAGTCAATCGGACAAGCACATAAAATAGCACTGGTTAGAAATGAGGCAGTGTGAGAACTGCATTTTGTAAATAGAGATTTAAATCATTTGACAAAGCTTAATGTTCTGCTAAACTGGGGAAGGGTTGCCTCTCCATCCTGCACTGTTTGACTGCACCTATATCCAAGTATTTTTTCATAATCACTTGTTTTTAATTCATGAATGTCAAATCATTTTACAGTTATTAATGCATGATTCTTGTGATATCTGTGCTCTGCAAATAAAAACTAAGCATCTTTTCCCTGAATCACTGATAAGAACACTAAAACAGTGACATGTTGTGATGAGCATATATACTCTCTGATAATCTGGCAAGGTTGGATCACTTGAAAGATATTCCTATCCTTTTTCCCCAAAGTATCTCATATTCATGTTTCTGTAGATGATTTACCACCCTTTTACTAATGTGCTTAAAATGGAAGATCATCATTAAATGTGATTATGTTATTAGTAATAACTGATTTGATGATGGTGACATTTAGGTGTTCAGCTGGAGTCCTGTTAGGAGCTGCATCCCTTTTGAACTCCAAACAAGAACACACGACTGAAGACCTTTGTTAGAATGGAAGATAAGATTAGATGCAATGGAAAGGGTTTTGATAGGTGGCATGAGGTCCAGCTGGAGTCCAGTCACTAGTGATGTTCCCCAGCGGTCAATACTGGGACCAATACTGTTTAATATCATCATTTATGACCTGGATGACCAGAGTGCACCCTCAGCAAGTTTGCTGATGATGCAAAACTGGGAGGAGTGGTTGACGCACCAGATGATTGTGCTGCCATTTAAAAGGGATCTTGACAAGACTGAAGAAATGGGCAGACAGGCGTTTCTTGGAGTTCAACAAAGGCAAATGCCAAGTCTCTCCCCTGGGGAGGAACAACCCCATACACCAGTACAGGCTGGAGGCTGATCAGCTGTAAAGCAGCTTTGCAGAAAAGGTCCTGGAAGTCCTGGTGGACAACAAGTTGAACATGAACCAGAAATGCATCCTTGTGACAAAGAAGGCCAACAGCATCCTGGGCTGCATTAAGCAGTGTTGCCAGCAGGTTGAGGGAGGTGATCCTTTCCTCAGCCCTGGTGAGGCCACACCTGGAGTGCTGGGTTCAGTGCTGGGCTCCCCAGTACAAGATATGGACATATTGGAGCAATCCCAGTGAAGGGCCACAAAGATGATTAAGGGACTGGAGCATCTCATACTAGGAGAGGCTGAGAGAGCTGGGACTGTTTAATCTGTAGAAGAGAAGGTTCAGAGGGGATCTTATTTTCAGTGTGTATAAGTACCTGATAAGAGAGAGTAAAGAAGACAGAGCCAGACTCTTTTTAATGGTTCCCAGTGATGGAATAAGAAGCAATGGGCACAAACTGAAATACGGGAAATTCCATTTAAACACAGGAAAACGCTTTTCTACTGTCAGGGTGGTCGAGCACGAACAAGTTGCCCAAAGAGTTTGTGGAGTCTCCATTCTTGGAGATATTCAAAACCCAACAGGGAAATGTCCTGAGAAACCTGTCCTAGCTGACCCTGCTTTAAGCAGAGGGCTTGGACTAGATGATCTCCAGAGGTCCCCTCCAACCTCAACTGTTCTGTTATTCTACGAAAGGGGAAGCAGGTGGTAATGAGCTTATTTTGAATAGTGTGATATATGGTAGCTATAGCATAATTGCTTCCTTCTCCCCTTTTCTATACTGTGAATGGCAGAGACAGAGGTTGAGAGAGATCTTTACTCAACATTCAGTCAAACTGTCTGACTAAAACGAGCAACCTAGATTCACCAGCAACAGAGCTTGCAGAGATATCTTAGCAGAGAAGATCAAGAAATGAAGAGACTCTGCATTGTCATCTCTCTTCTGAATCAGATGAGAGCTTCTATTGGTACTTTAAGCCTTTAATCCAGTTTATTTCTGAAAATAAAGAACAATGAGAAGTCGCTAGAAACTGTTTGATTCTTCTGTTTACATTTCTCAGCTGTCACAAAATGTCTTATCACTATTGTATAACTCTTAAGATCTGCAATGCCCATGAATTACATAAAAATACTTTGCAAGACACAGTGCTGCCCATGATACCTTTTATGGCATTAAATTACATTCTAGTTTAATGAAGTATTGTGAAGATCACTTTACTAGTACTATCAGCATAGGAATAAAACGACTATCAAAGAGCTGGTAAACTGAACAGTGAGAGGTAAACATGGCAATGAAAATAACATCTTTGACCTGTGTAGCATTTTCTTCAACAAACCCTAAGATGTTTACCAAAGTTTAAGATTTCTGAAAATTCCTGAATCACTGGCAGCTCAGATTCATTAAATCATTTGCATTAAATATCACTCCGTAGTCTATCCACTGCCTTTTCTACTTCTCTTAACTATGGCGGAAAAAAATCATGTGGTGGATAAAAACTATTATTAATCAAGTTTTAAAAACAAAGCAAAAGAATAGAAAACTTAGGCATAGAGATGAAGACAGTCTGTTGGAAGAATGGTTACTACCTGCTAAAAATAGAATGCTTTTGATGTTTCACTAGAATAACAAAGAAAAGCAACTAAAACTACATTTGCCAGACTTTTGGGGTTAATCCACTGTACATCTAATCTTAGAGAAGCTTAGTTTTCATTCTATTATGCTTCATTTTTAATATGTAGCAAAGTTGCTTTTTGTTGATGCAAAACCTTCGTTTGAAGGGAATGGCTTTATTTTTATGTATTTGCATTCAAACTAGGTATTATGTGTAGTCAGTAAGTGAGATAGACAACAGCTATAACTTGTATTTTGCATTGCATGTGTCTTAAAACATGCTTGACTCCTAAGTGACTTCATTTTCGAGAGCTATGAGCAGTCATTATTTCCCTTTAGATTAAATTAAAGCTTTGAGAAGCTCACCTTTTTTGAAAGTAACAGTCTGAAAGTGAAAGTCTGCTTAGCTTCCCTACTGGATTTATACCAGCTCATGGTTTGTGGGACACAGATATCAGCCCCTTGTCCTCCATCCTGCATAACCAATGGTAAAACACTTATGGCCCTAAAGGCAGTATTGGGCCTCTTCTTGGAAGATACTGGACTGTAGTATAAAAAGTACAACTTCTGTGTCCTACTTCTGGAAAACTTTGGCCCTATGTAAATATGACCAGATAGCTAAGGCACCTACCCAGTGGGAATTCAGCACATTAGTGTCTTTGATGTCTTTAGAACACACTTCCACTATGGGAGGCAGAAGTACTACTAAATGAATCAAACAAGAAAAATATTCCTTGCAATAAGACAATAAGCGTATGATTCAGCTGTCCAAAAGATACAATTTGTTACAAAGCTTCATATAGATTTGTAGATGTGATAGCTGGAACAACAGTAGGGCTACCCTCAGAAACTGAGAAAGGAGGAAGCAGAAGACAGGGGAAAATTTAACATTACCACTTTTTCACCATAATGACCTTAACTTAGTGATTATGAGGAGACGTTAGGAGAAAAGCTGAGATTTCGGAATGAATAGTAGGATGGGATCTATCTGACCGAATATAGATGTCAACTGAGCTAGTGTTTTCAGATTTCTTGTATTCGATGAAGAGGAATAGATAGTTCTTAGGATGTCAAATAGGTCACAAAAATCATTTTCTAAAAGTGTCTTTTACTATAAAGGGAACCTAGAGAAAATATCACAGACATAGACATACTGTAGGCATCTTAGTTAAAGACTTCAGACTTCACACATAGCTCAGCTCTCAGGGAGACTACTGTCCCGTTATACTAGATACTTTTGTCTCTAACAGGCAGCATTTCTTCCACTCGACCTCAAAATTCCAAATACTATATGGTCATTTCTGAAGTTATCTGAGTCTCTGATTTCTTTTTTTGTGAGAATAACTACTTTAGCATATTTAGAGCTGAGAACATTCAGTACTAGTGCCTTTTTGCACAGCAAGGAGTAATTTTTTTTATACTGCTTTGTTTCAAGCTGTGGTATCTGCAGAAGGAAGGAGTAAGATGGTATGTGACATATTTACCTTCTCTAACACAGGCCAGAGGAAAAGAGGGACGGATATTTCAGTGAATTTGGTGCATGTTTATTTGCAAGTGTATTTATACGAGGGTATACAGTTCCAAATGAGAAATATCCTGAAGGATATAAGTTTACCATTTTTATTATTCTGGAAACAGCTGTAGTGGCTGCTTTGCTCTTTATTACTACTGGGGCACAGGTGAGTCCATTTAATTTGCTTTGTAGGTGCTGTCTGGGTCTGATAAAGTGTTTCAACTTCTATTTTAATAGATTCTGTTTAATCAGTTCCAAGAGCTGAGCAGCAACAATAGGCAAAGTCATTTTAAGCACTCATGTGTAACATAAAACATCAGTATACACTTGGAAGAAATAAGTGACTGTCCTTTAAGTGTGATGTAACATTTAATGGTAATTTACATTTCTACACCATCTTTAATAGAGAAATATAAAATTATATTAATTAAGCTTCTCAACCCACATATGACACTACAAGTTTCTATAAAGCTTGTTCTACTGAAGTAAAGAGAAGAGAAGAGAAGGTGGTGGTGGCAGGGGGTTGGGGGTAAAGAACTTGAGACAAAGAATGGCTAATGATTTACTCATCAATTTGGTAGAGCCAAGAATATAAAATGGAGTCCTACTATCTGACTTCTCTATTTTAATTGTTGGTTTTGGCTTATCAAATTGTTCTGGACTGCTTTGTCTTTAAGAACCAGTGACACAATGGGAAGCTGGACCATTACAATTTCTATCAGTAATGAAAGGAGGCAATAAAGTTCATCAAGGTGTTTATTTTTCAGAATAGTGCAGTTTTAATTAAGCTTAATCATTTTCTTATTGAACATATTAAACATTATTGATATTTGAATATGCGTTATAACATCATCTATGGAGTGTAGTCCCTCAAAACACAGGAGAACTTTTTCTGATAGTGTCTGTTAGTAGTCACAGCCAACCTAGTCTTTTAGTTACAAAAGCATATTTATTAGCACTCAGTTGTACTACTGGTATTGTACCAGAATTCATGACCATTCACACCTGTTAGATTAACATTGTGCCACAAGATTGCCTGCTGGAATTTTGTTCTTTGTCTTTCTCTAGGTGGTTTGATAGACTCTTGTTCGTATAACATTATTTTAATATTTTTCCTTATGTCTCGTGACAGAAACTTGTAGGAAGAATGTCTGATTTACAGCATGGTCTGAACATAGTAAGGATAGAATTCTCTTCAGTATCTTTTGGGATCTTGTTTCCTAGTTTGGGACTGGCTATTAACCACTACCAAGCATTTTCTTACAGCAGAAAACACTACATGCTGCTCTGTTTCTGCAGCCTATTTCTGTCCAGTCATTTCAAGCACTCTCAGAAAATCATTGAGAGAATTTCCATAGCTACAAAGTAAAGAACTACTGCAAATAAATGCTGATCTTCTAAATATTAATAGCATTCTTCATAGTTCATTTTCTGTAACTATTTCATAATGAATATACATACAATCATTATTTTAAAGCAATTTGCCAATAAGGCTGATTGATTGTAGGTCAAGTCCTCATTCCATTAGTATATCCATTGCCGTCACCAGAGAGCTAGTATTAGTTATGTAATGGATGCTGTATACTCTCAAGTTTCCAAACAAAAAGAAGAATTAGGATCTTCATTCAGAAGCACCAGAAATATAACACGTATACAATTACACACAGAAAAAGTCACGGGTGGTTCATGTTTTCCTAAGCTTTTACTTAAAGCATTTCTGCAGGTCTCACAATGATATTATATTAACATTTTGTCTTTAAATGGGTTTATATACGGAACATATATATGTGATGAAATATAATTCGTATTGTTCACACTAATAGCATCTCTCCTGTAAAGACATGTCAATGACTTTGGTGCTGTATTTTCAAAGACAACTTTTCCTAGAGGCCTTCAAACTTTGCTTTAAAGTCACTTGAACTCCTACCAGATAAAAGAGGAGGTTTGACACTGAAGTATAGAATTAGTGTTTATACTAATTCTAACAAGGAATTACGCATTTTTCTACCTTTTTTCTTTGCTTCTCTGTATCCGTTTACCCTTTTTTCACGAGGTAAAAAAAATCCCAAAGCATATTTTGGTAAATCCACAGTAGCATGGCAATACTAATAGAGTCCAAATTAATTTGAGATCCCATTTTGCCAGGCCCTGTAGACACATAAAATAATAGATGGTAAGGATGCCTGGCCCAGATTATTTATTTATGGCAAGACGGAACAAATAATTTCTATTATGATAATCACTGTAAGGAAAAGAGAAGGTTAACACTAAGGTCTGGTCACATCTTAGTGGTCTCAGATCAACCTAACACTGCTTTACTCTAAAATCAACTATCCCGAACAACTGTTCAGCCAAGCCCCATTTTTTCTTGGGCATGCTGTGGGCATCAGAACAAAAAATGGTCATGGAAAAGGGATATGAAACAAGAAAAAGTATGGAATGACTGTAGACAACTTTCGGAAAGTTGTAACATGTCTTAAAAACAATGTAAGCAAAATCAGGGGAATATCTAAAGAGTTAGAAAAGTGTTTGTACAAGGCCAGCAGTACAAATGAAGAGGAAAGAAAAGAAAGGAAAAATAAAAAGAGGGTCAGAGTTATGAAAGAAATTAAGGATGAGAAGTTAAGGAGAAGAATTATTACTGTGAAACACAGTGAACCACTACAATGATGAAAAGGCTGGAAAAGTGACAATGGACTGTCTGATGGACAAGAAAAACAATCCTAGCAGCTATGTCGTAGTCAGGCTGAAGCCATGAGGATGTTAAGGATGGCAGAACAGAAGAAGTTGCAGTAGTTAAAATGAGAGATGATGAAGGCCCAAGGAATGAGAACAAAAGATAAGGTCAGGCACCAGAAATGTTATGCAAGAAAAGCAGAAAGATTTGGAAAGTGCTACAATATGTGAGCTGTGTAAGACGAAAAAGCTGCAGATGAATCTCAGGTTATGAGACAGAGTGACAATCTCAGACAGTGGCAGAGATACAGAGGGGTCGTCAACCCTGATGGGGAATGAGTGAGGAAGGAGCAAACAGTTCAAGCAAACAGCAAAAGCAAACAGTTCAGCTTTGTTGTAAGCATTAAGTCTAACTTGCAGGTGAGATGTCATGCAGAAATAGATGTCAGAAAGGCTGAAAGACAGATTGGGATGATGAGACAAAACAGCAGCTGCAACACAGTTTTGCAAGTCTTCAGTAAAGATAGTAGTTAAAACTGTGAGAATGGCTAAAGTGCATTGAAGAAGGAGGGACAGAGTCTCATGGTACACTTATGGTACCTAAGGATAGCTCCTGGAAGAGAAAGATGGGGTGAAACCCAAGGGAAGAGGTGAGTCTCTCTATATCTTTTCCAAACACATACACACAAACACATACAGAGCACTACTCATTCAGACTGAGAAATGAAAGATATCAGAAACTGAAAGGTTTCTTTTGTCCCTAATAAGTAGTGATCATGCAAGACTAAATAAAAGGGGGGCAGAGAGGAACAGAGGGGGTAGGGCAGGGAACTTCCTGTGGCTTTGAGTTAAACAAAAGTCACTCTTTTCTTCTTTGGACAGAAGATTTATGAATTTAGTCATCAACTGGTGTATCTTCCAGTGGGAACACAGGTTAGAATATATTTTATTTCATGACAAGACCCAATTTCAGTTCTACCGTAATATATCCAACATAAAATATTTAACTAAGGAAGTCCATAAGAAGTGAAAGTCGCCTAGATATCTCAACGTGTCATCAATACTTCTGGTTTATAAAATGCAGCAGAACTTCAGTTATTGATAGAATGGAAGATGGATATAGAAAACTCCTGACAGGGATGCTCATTTAGTTCATATGGTCATCATTCACTTCCTGTGCAGTTACACAGCTAATGTGTTTCTTCTTCTACTTTTCTATCTGCTTCCTGCCTTATTTTATTCTTATTATTCTTTCTAATAAACTACTATCTTTCCTTTTTTATCCCATTCTTTCCCTGCTTGGAGACCACTGAATTATTTTGTTTCTCTATTGTCTTCTATTCCAGTTGCTCTGGTTTTCCTGTTGTATCAGAATATCACCTGCCTTTCCCATCTGTCATTTGTCTAGTCTAGCAATTTTGCTGCTAAGTTTCCCATCTATATGCTTTTTTTTTTTTTACCTTCTTTCTTTCTTTTTTGGTTGCCTGACTTCAAATCTTTGTCAACATTTTCTTCCCTTTCCTGCTTGAATGTCTGCTTTCCTAGGCTATCATTCAGGCTGAACTGGTGATCTGGTGATTTGCTTACTTTATCATCAGGGTTCTTGGGTTTGGGGGTTTTGTTTGTTTGTTTGTTTTTGTTTGTTTGTTTTGCTTGTACATAGATGAATTTGAAATTTAGGGTTTATTTTGTTTGTTTGTTTGTTTGTTTGTTTGTTTGTTTAAGAAATATGCTATCTTGCCTCAGGATCACACCACTTGGTTTCATGATTTCACTTTCTTATTTCAAAAGACATTTACCCCTGAATGAAAAACCCACAGCAGAGCATAAATTATCATTGGGAATAATATCTGACTATGTGATATCCCGTTAACAATGAAAACTGAGTGATTATACGATACCTTACTAAACTACCTATTAGGTTTCCTTGACAAGACTTAGACCTCACCTGCATTTGGGTAGTCAAAATGCAGGATAATTTGACAGAGATGCCAAGTCGTGCGTTTGATTGCATCTGCTGGATTAAGGGCATTGATAGACAAAATAGTGGTGTATACCCAAGATTCACTAAAAGGAGAGAGAGAAAAGCTGGAGTTATTCATAGCCTCATTTTGCCAGAGTGCAAAAAGGTGTCACACTGAGTGCACATTCATGACTGCAGACACAGGAGAAGAAGCAAACAGAGTTGGTTTAGTTTGGATAGAAGGTATAGGAAGCACCTAAACTAATGCCTGTCTAAATCTGAACTTGTCAACATAGATTCCCTTTACAGCCTTACAGTAACATAGGTGTTAAAAGAAAGAGAAATTATATCCTAGAAATATTTATTTGTCTCCATCAGTTATTAAGGGAACCCCAAGTCACTCACTAAGATATGCACTTGTACTTTGCATAAATAAAATTTGGTTTTATGAATTCCAAGGGCACAGGATTTGGGTTATATCTATATCTATATCTATATATCATCTATATCTATATATAAATTCTTGAAATACTAATACAACTAATATAGTTGAATTTGTTTTTTGGAGATGAGATTACTCAAGCTAAGGAAGAGAAAGTATCAGTCAGGTCCTCCTGAGTATCTGTGAGAGGTACACATCTCACAGGAAGCTGGATGGGGAATGAAGATTACCCAATAGTCACTATCTTAATGAATGAGATCCAGTGTTAAGCCCTTACTCCGAATGAGACAGAACAGATACTTGAATGTAACTGATTTTGCATTTTAGATGAATACCTTGACTGCTAGGCTTTGAAATATCTTGACATAGGAAAACACAAAAAGCGAGAAAGGGGCTTTTTCTTAGCTTAATACTGTTTTCATGCAGAAGAGGACTGAGGGCAAGTTGCATACAATGACACGGGCATGTAAATAAAAAGAATAATACCAACTTTCTGGCTCACTCGATGTCATCTGAGGCTCCTGACTCACCCTGATTCAACGCTGGCTTGGATCTGCTCTTCCTGAACGCGATGAGGGGGGCAGGGACCAACACTGAAGCACAGCTTCGGCAGCTTTTGGCCTGAGGGCTGAGTCTCAGCTGGCGGAGCAGTAATGATATGAAGCGACATATATTCAGAGAGGGAAACAGGTTTTTGGGTGTGTTTTTAAGCTCTTTTAAATGAAAAGCATATTGAAACTGGGAAGCACTCAGGTCATGAAAATATCCCTGGACAAAACCAAAGCAGCTTTGAGATCTCTTAGGAGTTTTCCCAGAGCCAGCTCCCTCCCCAGCACCTATGTAGCTTTAAATTCCACTCAGTTATGGTTCTGACAGCATAAAACAAGTTTAAATCCATAATCTATCAGATTAAGACAAATAAGACACAAAAAAATTAGTGAATCAGAAAATTTAATTGAATTTATTGGTTGCAAGCACAATTGGCAGACAACATGCTGTACAATTGTACTTGGTAGCTCATAAGGGAGAAAGGAAAGGAAGCATTAACTCATGCTTTGATCTTTTCCTTATTTTCTTCTGTCACCAGAAACCTCCAATTGTGAAAAACAGTCCTGCTAGCTGTGATGTTTTGAAGGATTATGTCCTTCCCTTTTGTCACTTCAAAACTGACTTTCTCCTGGAAGGTTTGGACAAAGATTAATCCTTGTTAGGAGAAAGACTGCATATGTTTTGGGCAAGCCACTTGACTCCAGAAAATATCTCAGTCTTGTCTTTTCTTCCCCAGCGTAAAGGATACGGCTCAGCTGCGTGAGCTTCAAGAGCTCTGCACAACTGCTGTGATTGCGTGTGATCATCTGTGGCCATTTCCTTTTGTTAGATTCCTAGAAACATCAAGGGATTTAACAGTTCCCTAAAACAGATGAAAACAGAGCATGGATTTCAGGAATCTTGCCATCATTAAAATGTACAACTGCTAACTTATATAATGTGCATTCTTACTGCTGTTATACTCTTTTCCTTGTTTACTAAGCTCCTTAATAGCTAGGTTGAACTCCCAGCCAGTCTTCTGCTGCATTTGGGACCCTCTCTCACCACCCACATATTCAGAAGATTGTAAATAGCCTGTGGAGCAATGAGAGCTCTGACCTTATGGTTCCCGTTGGACACCAGCATAGTGTAAATAACCCACTGCAACAACAGGGTAAGTATTTATGAGTCCTGTGTGGGAGTCATACTCAGCATAGAGAGCAGTATTTCAATGAAACCCTTTGGATCACACACGCTTTCTTCTTTTTATTTCCTTCCTAATCTTACAAATAAGCAAATCCTTTTCTCATAAGTACAGAGTGAATCACAGTGCGAAAAACATTGAGCTAACTTAGGGAAAGCTCAACTTGCTTCCAAAACATTTATTTTGGTCTAAAGTTTGGATAGTCTCTCTCTTGTATAATCAAATGTCTATCAGTCAAGCCTCTCACAGCTTCATGTATCTTATTCAAAATATGTCTCTGCTTTTGTTCTCACTCTGCCTCCATTAAGCCTCATGTAGTATTCTGACAACTACATTTGCAATATATATGTCTTATTTCAAGTCTTTCCTTTATTCCCAGCAGTTGTCATAGTTCTCCCTTTCTATTAGAGTAATATTTGTCTTACTTTAGTGGATTGTTTTATTATAACCAGTTGGTGTAGCTATACTTTATTATTTTCCTATTCCCTCACTACTTTCTTTGGTATTTTGCCTTCTTCTCCCCAATATTTACCTTATTCTCTCAATATTTCTCTTCTGTAATATGCACTTCTACCAGAATTTCCCTTCATTTTTGTTTCCTTATATTTTTCTCCTCTGGGATTTATCTTATTATCCTTGCCAGGTATTTACATCACACTCACTATTTGTCTCTTTTATGGGTTGGTTTTAATATTTATTTTGTCTTGTCTTTTTCCCTTCATGATAAATCCAATAAAGGCTCTCTCTGCATCTCAGATTGAAATGTATGGCACTAAAGTATACAGGAAGCTTATAGTGATGACACGGCAACTAGTAACTCAAACTCATTGCTCTTTCAGCTAAAGCAATGACAAAGTTACAGGTTTCGGAGCAAAAAGAAAAAATGTCTGTACCACAACCTTGCTGTCTTTTGTAGTACTATTTTTAAGTATATCTGGAACCTGAGCCATAACAAGAATGACCCCTTGGGGCTTTGGTGCTACAATAAGAAATGAGATGGTATGTCAATGCACGGGGGCAATACATTAAGGGAGGAGAACAGCTGCTATTCTTCCTCCATTACAAATTCAGAGGATCTCCTTTTGATACCAGATCCCCCACAAAGTCCCTTCTTCTGCCATCCCTATTCTGTTATGGCCCCAAAAGAATACAAAATGTACACTCCTAAGTGAACAGTATAGCCGACTCTGATAGCCCTTGTTCGACTACAAAAAGGAGTCTTATGCTTTGAGTGTGCTGTCTCCACTTAAACTAATCCCAGTAATTAACCAATAAACCTTAGTGATTGGTACACTTCTAGAGGTAAGTACGGATAAGGTACAATCTCATGGGTAAGCTGCAATATTTGTCCAACTTGAAGAGGTGATGTAGTTTTCTTCTTTTCCTTTGTCCTCTCTGTCTGCTGTGTTCATTGCAACACGACACTTACTGCTTTGACCTTGTGTCCCCTGAGGTAGCCACTGAATAATTCTCCCTCTACTCATATGAACATGTCATCCCATGTATGAACATGGGGGAAAAAAGCATATTCTGTTCTTCCTTGCTATACTGCTTTTTCTTCCATTAATGCACATTCCCTCTTTTTTCTTCAATTCCTTTCACAGAATCACAGAATCGCTGAGGTTGGAAGGGACCTCTGGAGATCATCTAGTCCAAACCCCCTGCTCAAGCACGGTCACCTACAGCACGTTGCACAGGATCATGTCCAGGCGGGTTTTGAATATCTCCAGAGAAGGAGACTCCACAACCTCTCTGGGAAACCTCTTCCAGTGCTCTGTCACCCTCACAGTGAAAAAGTATTTCCTCATGTTCAGATGGAACTGTCTGTGCTTCAGTTTGTGCCCGTTGCCTCGCGTCCTGTCACTGGGCACCACTGAAAAGAGTCTGGTCCCATCCTCTCGACACCCTCCCTTCAGATACTTGTACACGTTGATAAGATCCCCTCTCAGCCTTCTCTTCTCCAGGCTAAACAGGCCCAGCTCTCTCAGCCTTTCCTCATAAGAGAGATGCTCCAGTCCCCTAATCATCTTTGTAGCCCTTCGCTGGACTTGCTCCAGTAGTGCCCCATCCCTCTTGTACTGGGGAGCCCAGAACTGGACGCAGTACTCCAGATGTGGCCTCAGCAGGGCTGAGGAGAGGGGGAGAATCACCTCCCTCCACCTGCTGGCAACACTCTTCCTGATGCACCCCAGGATACCATTGGCCTTCTTGGCCACAAGGGCACATTGCTGCCTCATGCTTAACTTGGTGTCCACCAGCACTCCCAGGTCCTTCTCCGCAGAGCTGCTTTCCAGCAGGTCAATCCCTACCCTGTACTGGTGCATGGGGGTAATTCCTCCCCAGGTGCAGGACCCTGCACTTGCCTTTGTTGAACTTCCTGAAGTTCCTCTCTGCCCACCTCTCCAGCCTGTCCAGGTCCCTCTGAATAGCAGCACAGCCCTCTGTTGTATCAGCCACTCCTCCCAGTTTTGTATCATCAGCAAACTTGCTGAGGGTGCACTCTGCCCCTTCATCCAGGTCACTGATGAAGAAGTTGAACAAGACTGGACCCAGTACTGACCCCTGGGGGACACCGCTAGCTACAGGCCTCCAACTAGACTCTGCACCGCTGAGCACAACCCTCGGAGCTCTGCCATTCAGCCAGTTCTCAGTCCACCTCACTGTCCACTCATCTAGCCCACACTTCCTGAGCTTACCTACGAGGATGTTATGGGAGACAGTGTCAAAAGCCTTGCTGAAGTCAAGGTAGACAACACCCACTGCTCTCCCCTCATCTACCCAGGCAGTCATTCCATCAGAGAAGGCTATCAGATTGGTTAGGCATGATTTCCCCTTGGTGAAGCCATGCTGACTACTCCTGATCACTTTCTTGTCCTCCACATGCTTGGAAATGGCCTCCAGGATGAGCTGCTCCATCACCTTTCCAGGGATGCAGGTGAGGCTGACTGGCCTGTAGTTCCCTGGGTCCTCCTTCTTGCCCTTTTTGAAGACTGGGGTGACATTGGCTTTCTTCCAGTCCTCAGGCACCTCTCCTGTTCTCCATGACCTTTCAAAGATGATGGAGAGTGGCTTAGCAATAATGTCCACCAGCTCCCTCAGCACTCGTGGGTGCATCCCATCAGGGTCCATGGATTTGTGGGTGTCAGGTTTGCTTAAACGATCTCTAACCCGATCCTCCTTTCTCTATCTCCAGAATGCCAGTAGAAATCTTATTGTTGTGGGAGGACTGTCAGGCTGCTAATAGTTTCAGAATTGTGCTTGGTCAGATTTAATATTCTACCTTTTCAGAGTGACTCAGGAGGTCACCACCACATCTTCAAATATCACCAGTTGTAGGAAACATTTAAATAAAAAACAGCTCTTTTGCCAAAAGGGGTTATTTGGAGACTTCTGAAAGCTGGAGCAGTATAAGATTTCACTTCATACTAGAGTTTCCAGTGGGGTTAGGCAGAAGCCTGTGATTCAGGCCAGTTCTTTTATAATAACTTTTTATTCACTTCCAGTGGAAATCCTCGAATAACTTGAACTGTCCTGTGTGCTGTCCCAAATACATTGCAAATTCTTCGTTTGAAAGCAATTTTTACTTTACAGTCATCAGAAGGAAGTGTCCTGAAGTGCACTGAAGGAAGTGTGGTGTCTCTAAATTCTGCCCTAGCACTCAAGTATGCACTCCTACCACCTAAATTCTGAAGCACTGAAGAAGGTATGTTCACCACTGTGCCTCAGTATCACCTGCAACTTAGGGTGCATTTTGCTGTGACATCTGATATCCATAGAGGGTGATTCAAGGGCCTTAATGCTCAGTGAAATCAAACTAAAGTAGTCCAATTCTGTTTTACACTATAAGAGGGTGAAATGGTGGAACAAAAGCAACTTGTGGTTACTATACTTTGAATGCAAAAAGGAAGGTAATGCCAAGATTAACAGAATGTGGAACAGGATTCTGCAATCCATCACTACCTTTCCCTCAGCAGGAGATGGGGTTGTTGAACAGATGTGTAGGGATTTCTGCAGAGAAAGTAAAAAGAATCTGGACAAACACAAAAGGAAAGCACACTCCACTGAAGAGTGTCTTGAGAGAGGGTGGGCTGAGAAGGATTCTGCTATGCCATTCAAGCGTCCCCAGTCAAAAAATCCCTAGGACATAACCTACTTGTGTTTTTCTGTTTGGCACAAGGTACAAAGCATCTGAGGAAAGCATCACAACAGAAGGCTTTTTATCCTTCCGTGCATCAACTCTGACTACAAAGCAGAATGAAGAGCGGTCTGATTCCCATTATTTTAAGAAGTTTTTATCTCTGATTTTGATGTGTGACACGCAGCCTTCAAACTGATTGCAGTTTTTCTATTTAGTCCCCTAGGTATTAGTAGGCCAAAAAGGTTTTATGAAACTGTGTGACTACAAGTTCAGGAAGGAACTGTGCATGCAGAATGTGTGGAACAAGCTCACAGAAACATCTCAAGGCTTCCTCCGTCAAACATAATTTTTTACTTGAAAGCAACATACTATCACAATAAGGGAGCTTACGAGAGGCAGCAGGTCAAGGATAACATTGCAAG
The DNA here is from genome assembly GCF_036417845.1 of Apteryx mantelli. NCBI lineage: Eukaryota > Metazoa > Chordata > Aves > Apterygiformes > Apterygidae > Apteryx > Apteryx mantelli. The sequence continues at coordinate 38,459,998 of NC_089978.1, forward strand.
ACACTGCTAAAGAATTAAAAGACCAACTTTCAGTGTATTGGACAAATTGGTATGGTAGGCTTCATATATTGATTACACATATTGCTGTGTCTGGAGTCAAAGATTATTCAGGAAGTTGATTAGAAAATGTACCTTTCAGCCATATTGCTTTCAGTTTATCTAAATCTTACGCTTCAAGCCATGGCTATGCATAATGAGGCAGAAAAGTATTTCTAGTGAATTTTAATAATTTGTTTCAGATAGGTGAATTTGACTAAAAGGTAAAATGTTCAAATATACATCAACTTGGTCACTGCTGAATGCTTTCACTTTCTGAGCCCTTTGTACAACTTTACTTTTAGAGTCCTGGCGCTTCTGGACGTGACAGAAATATGAACATATCTAATTTTGTGAAAAAGGTGAATAATTATTGGACTATTTGGGAATGGGGAATTTAATATTATCTCCATATTTTCTTTCATAATATGATGGGAAGAAACAACAGCAGATGAAAGCTGCGCCTCTTGCTTGAGTGGTAGTAACACTTCCATTGGGACAAGAACTCAGCAATTTGACAACTCTGAAAAAACAGAGTTCAGAATCTGAGTTTTATAATATTCTAGTTAAGGTTATTCATTTCCTCTTTGAAAGTCAGTATTTGTTTCAGTTAGCCATCAATTAAAGATTGTTAGCCATCAATTAAAGATTCCACCAATGTGAATAATAATCAAATTAATTGTGAAAGCAGGATCATTGCTATCTTCAGGAAGTAGCAGTACTGGATATATTATTATTTGCACAGCTCTAGAACCAATTCCATTATATATAAATTGGAATTTGATTTAAGCATCTAATTTATAAATATAAGACTTTAAACTAAGCTTTGGTTTAAATTTCCAAGCTTTGATTAATAAATCTGCCCAGTAAATCGTTCTTCTTAACAAATAAACTAGGTTTTATAAAATAGATCTTAATACCCAGAGTGTATAAAGTCCTGACTAATAAATCACAGATATGACTTAAAATCAGTCATATTGCTTATAAATCAGCAATGCTACTTTAGAAAGTGTCATGCTCCTGAAAAAGGTGCAAGACAAATGTTCCTTACTTTATGTATGTATATTTAATTTAGGTATTTAAAGTGAAAGCAATTATAAAGCTGCTTCTAAAAGTGTTATATGAAAAACAGCACCTTAAAGAGCAGAGGGGGAATTGTATTGGTATTCATAAATGTGCACCTTGCCATTTGTAGCTGTCTTTGTACTCTCCCCTCTGCACAGGCTGCCTATCAGAGTTGTAGTATGCTGTCAAAATTGTTGCAGGTCTGATGCTTGTTTTTCTCCTGTTTGCTTTTTTCAAATATGCCCTTGCCAGTCTCAGTAGCAAGAAATGGACTCCTTTATTCATTCTCAGCTGCTCTTTCAGAGTTTGGGACTAAATTACAATTTAGGGCTCCAAACTTTGAGTACATGGAAAAAAATGAGAGGAAGAGATTAGCAGAGTCTTAAAAATACTGAAAGTAAGAAATATTTCTAATACTCTAATAATAAACTAATATTCTTTGATGAATTTCTGCTTTTCTTATATTGGTAGCATTTGTGAGTGATCCCCTATCATTCAGTCAGCCACTCATAGAATAAGGTGCCTACTTAACAAGTAAAATAGCAACAGATTTTTGCAGCTGACTTGAATGTACGTAGGAAAACTCAGTTCTTTTTCTAAAATTCTTAAAGGACCCAGAAGGTCCCCTGCACAGATCAAAACTGACAAAGTTTTCCTCTGAGACAGGAAAGACTCAGATTCTCACCTGCATCCCGCACTTCTCCCATGTCAGATTAGTATCCTGAGCAGAAGGCTCCTAGTGAGATGGATAGAATGGAGAAATGTCTTTGAATCTTCCCTATTTTACTCTGTATAAATATATATTATATTTTAACTGGAGCAGGGATTAAAATACATCCCCTGACAAAAGTAGATCTTTGGGACAGACAGTATTTTGGGGCTGTTCTTGTTTTCTCTTTCTCTCATTTCAATAAGAATTCCTGAGCGCTGTTTCTTCCTTACTGTCACCAGAACTCTCAATTGAAAAATTTTAATTAATTGATATTTTCTGCCAGAGAAAGTTTTGTCAGCAACAAAAAATCTTAGGGAGCTGTGCTTTTAAGCTTATTTCCTCTCACAAGTTTATTTTTCTCCCTTTCATATAACTAAGAAAAAAAACCTTCAATATTGCTTGTAGGCTTTTGATGCAGTATTTAATCTGGCACTCTTAGCTCTTAATATCCCTTTTTTTCTTCTTCTTTTTTTTTAATGACTGAGAGTATTCATAGTGAGGAATCCTAATAGACAAGTTCTCAGCCCATCTTAGTCAATCATCTTTTTTTGTAGACACAACATTTGTTGGTGTAATATTTTTCCTGTATTTAGTATCCAGGAGACCTGGTCCAAATCTGTTACTGCTATCAACTTGGAACTAAAGAAATGGAACTTAAAAAACAAAATGTAACCGTATTATTTTGTCTCTTTGATATAATGACATAGTACTGTCACTGTCACTGTGATCGCGCAAAGATACAAACAAATCTGAGTTTTTAAGAGAGCTTATTAACCCAACAGAGATCTATACTGACAGAACAATCATCATCTTTCCTGCAGAGGAAAAAGGATCCTGTTGCTAAGGCACATACTAAAAAATATAATTCAGGATTTTTTTTTTCCTGCAAATAATCTGTGTTCTTCTGCTTACTGCACTTAGACTCCCTATGCCTCAGTCCCTATGTCCTCTCTGCAAAATGAAAATCATAGTAAAATTTTGTAATATTTTATTGGTTGGTTGGTTGGTTGGTTGGTTGGTTTTTATTCTCCAGCCTTTGTTTTATCTACCTAGTTTTTATGCTCTGGTTTTGGCACTATCCAAAGTATAAGCCTTGCCCAGGACCCAGGTATATTGGTCAAATTGCCTTGTAAATGGGATTTCTGATCACAACTGCCTCTCCAGATTCTGTGGGAGAGCCAATAAATAGTAATAATCCTTTTTTTTTTTAAATCAATTCTGTGTTACTGGCAGAAACCATCTCCTGTATACAGCATAGATCAAAAGTAAATACTGCAAACTTGGTGGAGGGAGAGAGAAGAATGAATACAAAACAATAAAAGCAAGATCGCTGCTAACATACTTTGTAGGCTATGTCTACATTACAATAGTGTGGGTGCTACAGGACAGAATTTGAAGTGAAGCAGCTGCTGGCAAGAGCCTTACATTAACTTGATATATGGTTTGCGGGGTTTTGCTTCAGACTAAGGCTAGTGCTCTCCCACAGACTGAATGCACATTAGCAGGGAGGGCTGGTTAGGTATACTCCCTTTGCACAACTTCCATTACAGTTTAATCCACAAGGAATGTAGTTCACGTGCTCTAAGATTAACCCTCTGATGTTAATCAAAACATGGTATGTAGGGGAGATAAGAGATTCAGTGTCAAAAGCAAGCATAGACCAAGCCAGAAACTATCTAAAATGATGTTTTATATATAGGCATATATTTTTCCAACTTTCTTCTGGTTATATTATCATATCTATAATGTAGATAAATTGTTTTTTCTCCTATCAGGCTATTCAACCCAAAACAAATATATTAAGATCACAGATACTGGGGAAAAATAAAATCATGTGTGATTAAAAATATCCTCTAATTCTTATGATCTTCAGCAACAGTAACTTACTATTTCATATGTTACTTGAATGCAGTGGAAGCAGTATCAGCATTAAGGCTGAAGTGCAGCATCTTGGAACTAATGAGTCCCTTCTCACTAAATTGTGATTTCTTGATTCCTCTACATATCTACGAGGAGGTTTGGAGACATGAATACCATAAAACTCCAAACAAACAAACAAAGAAATAGGAACACCATCACAAAAAAATGTCTTTCTGTAGAGCAAGAAGCTTGTTGGCTTTCATGTCCATTGTTCTCCCACTCTTCTAGTCAAAAGGGTCTAACGAATCTATCAAAGAGAAACTAGTGTTTATACAGATGGTTGTGACTGTACTGAGGCATTACTGTACTAAGGCATTAAAAAAATATCCTGTCAGAAAGTGAGTGATCACAGATAAGGGGATAACTATTGCTGACCCAGTGCTGATCTGGATTTTTTTAGAAGATAACTTCTGCTTGAATTTTTCAAAACAAATGCATCTTTCCTAAAACTTCTACTATGATTTAGAAAAAAAATTGTTTTCTCTTTTTTTCACTGAGTACTTTTAAGGATCTGGAAATCTGTTTTGTTATGTTTCATTTTAAACATCATATGGCCAATTTAACTGCATTTGTCAGCAGCCAAAACTGCTCCTCAGTTTTAGGTGATTAGTGAACAAATATTCCAGTACTTGTCTAAGTTCTACAAATACTCAGTAGAAAAAAGTAGTTGGTTTAACATGTATCCAGACTGTGTGTTTACATAACTACATGCTTAATTTTAGGAATATATGGGTGTTTGCTTCTTTCTATTTAATGATATAGAAGGTACTCACTTTAGAAAGGCAGCTCACCTAGCAGCCTAAAATGTTGGCACAGGTTAGATGTATGTGTTAGACAAACAGATTCCTCTTTACCTCCTTCTTTTAAGAGCTGCTCCTCTACCTGCGTGAGTAAGCAAGTAACAGATATTACATGTCTAAAATCTAATTTCTGGCATGTTCAGCTCATCATTTTTGGAAATATTGCACTCTCACGGTGTTGTAGACAAGACAGAATGACAAACTGTAGTGGACCCGGATACCAGGGTTTATTTAAGAACCAGTGAGATTAGAGCTTCTGCACCACTTTGGTATCTCACACCCACTCGGCCTCTTTCTCTCAGCATTATATATTCACTAGGTCTTGACTTCCTTCCCCACAGGGAGGTTGCTACTGCTCCAGGAAGGTCGGGAAGAAAGTCACGTCTGTTCATGCTGTGCCACTGCTTGCAGTTACCAGTCTTCGGAGTCACCGACCACAGTTCCTGGGCAACCCCTGGCTTTCGTCTCCACACAGCTCCCTCATCTCCAGGATCTTCCCCACTTTTAGCATCTTTCCTCCAGTTAGGCTTTTTGCCTTCTTCTTTCCAGGCACCCTTGTTTTCTCCAAGAACACTTATTTCCAGGATCCCTTCTTTTTGGCACCAACTCTTCTTTCTGGCATCCTAAGCCCCCAGTTTTCCCAATCTGAATAGTTGATGTGCAAAAGCACAACACATGAGCAGCCTCCTAATTGGTGGGTCTGTCTCACATCTGTTTATTAATTGGAGGATTCAGGATGTGCCACCTCTATTTAGTTCAGTTATTATCAAAATTTACAACCAGCCTGTACCTGCTGCAGCTAGCAAGTAGCAGGCTTCCGCTTGAGAGTTCAAAAGTTCAATTTTAGACATTTACACACACACACACACACAATTATCTTCTGCCAGTTAACATTCACAGTTTAAGCTTTTTTTTTCACCTACAACGCAGATATGCCACCAAATAGAATTCACTTTAGCATCACTTTCAAGGAATTGTACGAGTAACTGTCTTCTAACAATGGAAATAATTCAATTCCCAAGTGAACAGAGAAAAAGTTACTGAAGGTCAAATAGCTGATTCCACAAGTGGAACAAGATTACTGTTTGGGAAAAATGTGTTGCAGCATAAAAATGATAATAGTCATAAGTCAGAAGACGAGCTTTGGATAAACGTTTGAAACACATGTATTTATGCAGTGAGAACAGAGCAGAAGATAACACTTATGAATGAGATGGAAAAAGAGTGCTTCAAGGTGAACCAAAAAAAAGTTTTGCTGAAAATTTAAAATGCCTGAAAGTTTTAAGAAAGAAAGAAGAAGAAAGTAAATGTAAAATGTAAAATGTAATTATCACTGTGCTTTTATGTTTTTTGTGACAATTCTCATTTCACATTGGTCCTAAAACATCTGAGACAATGAGTGCTTGTTTCTGGAAGACTGATGGCTGTCAAGAATATAAACTTGCCATAAGTAGCAAAAAACAACCAACCAAAAAAATATCCTTTAAACTCATGACTGTACTCTTTTGTATCACAAACAGAACAAAATCTACAAAGTGTTTCTTTTGGTTTGAAACTGCACACAAACTGCCCATAACTGGTTCTTGAAAATACCTACTTTTTATCAACTGGTTTGTTTTTGCGTGATTTTAAGCATTCCTGTTTTTAATATATACAAAGAGAAGGAAGACAGACTTTTTAAAACAGTGAAAATTACTTGTGTTTCTTTTTCTCTTTAATGCAGCTCCAAATTTTTACTCACTTAAATACTAATTTCTGCTAATACAATTTCTTTGAATAAGGTTCACAGATCAAGTCAGAATCTGCTGGTCTTCTTGACGTCCCCTGGGGTTTTCCAAGGACTAAGGACTACTGGTTTGGTTACAAAAGCCTACGTACAGAAAGGTGATTTTGCCATCTGTTATTTCAGCCCTCTTCTCTCTACAGTATCCCCCTAACTTCAGCGGGACATTTGTCCTTGCAAATTTCATGCCAGTAGGACTCAGTGAAAGAAGGAAACCTGAAAGTTTAACAGAATTAAAATTTGCCAATGTCCATAAAACTTTTAAAAACAATGGTAAATCTTGCTGTATGATCAACGATGAAAGGTTCTGTTGTGAGCATGTTTATAAATGCACAATTTTTTTTAAAAAAATTGCCTCAGCTAGATGACTGATACAAAAAGGAGAAATCAAAACCCCAACCATAATGGAAAACAATGTTTAACTTCAATGATAAATGTCCAATCTAAGCAGACAAAGGAACATATGCTAGTTAAAAAGTAGACATAAGTTGCCATGTGGAGAGAAGTCAATGAAATCTAGAATTCCAGATTCTTGGATTTTTTTTTTTTTTTATAAATTGCAACATGTTAAGTTATAAATCTTAATTCAATTACACCAGCTGTCCTAGTAGTTAAAGCAATACAACGTATCCAGGAAAATAAGACTCCAGGTCCAATGGGACTTAAATGATTCCTTAAGTGTATTGCTGAACTGAGGACAAAAGATGGTAGAAAATAAAGTTTGCTATAGCTATCCACAGTGAGCCTGTTTCACCTACCAATCTCCTATTCACCAGTCTTTCATTTTGAACACCAGCACTATTGTTTTCATCAATTACGTTACTTCTAGAGTATTGTCAAAGAGAAAATACTTCCAGACTGATCAACTCTGCAGCCAGTGATTCAGAATCAGCCAAGCAGAAGAGTGGCGAAAAAGAAATGTCTATTTTCTGCTCATTCTGACCAAGTTTTTCATTAATTCTCTATTGTGTTGGGGATTGGAATTCTATACTTTCTTACTACTGAATAGAAAGGGTGTTGCTTTTTTTTTTTAATTTATTTTTGTGTTTTTTATACTACTGATTCTGGTGAGAGAGAGGGAGAAGACCAAAACAAACAAAGGAATAATTAGTTAAAATTTCAACCCTAGCTTGGCAAAGATTTTGGATACAGATTGTTCTGTGAGAAAGATAGGATCATAAAGCACGCTTTGCTAATTAACCTCCCATTATCAGTTGCATAAGCTTAGAGGAGTAAGAAATGCTGGATATGTAATTTAACTAGCACTACTGATTTCCATTACCATCCTCCTCACACTTATAGCTATGTATTCATCCTTCACCTCCAATGAGAAATGGATACCTGTAGGAAAGTGATTAAAAAGTCGAGAGTTGGAGCCCTGTAGCCCATAGTTGTATGCCCAAATTGATTTCAATGAACAATTAGAGAGAGCCTCTGTTATGTTACCCTGTGTACACATTTTCTGATGTCTATACATCTTACTTCAAAAGATTCACAATGAAATTATCTTTATGAAGTATTTCTTCTACAAAGCTAGCTTTGGTGTTCTGTTAAATAAGTACTGAAAATTCCTTTCAAAGGGTCATGAAACGTTAGCATGCCACTGTGGGATATAATACTATTTCTCTCTACCTGATATTTTACTTTATGGGACAAATACATAGCATTGGAAACAACTAACTGGCTCATAAAGTTCAGACTTCTGCTATCACAGATAACTATATCATGCATGCAAATTTATAAAATAATCAAACTCCATCTTAAGAATAATTAGGAATTTGCTTGTTTCCTATTGCTACAGCTATAAGGTTATTCCAAATCCTCATCCAGCTAATTGTTATAAATCAATGCAGCCTTAATGCTGGAACTGCTTTTGAATGGCTTCAAATAATATGTGAAATGCTAACTTGCAGTTGTTGAAGCAATTTATTCCATTTTACAATTCTTCTGCTTTTTTAGATTATTCTTTTTTTCAAAAAAAACTATTTTTAAGGCCTCTATAAATCTTCTGTTTTCCTGCCTTTTGAAATCACCATTAATTCAATAGAATTACTGGAAAAAATTGCTACCAGGCCAGAAAATGTACATCTCATGTAAAATGGGGATTATGATACTGCATTCAATTTAAGTATGTGGAACTCTGTGAGCTTCATTCTCAGATGGGCAATTTACATTTCTCTACTGTCAGAAATACTGATCAACCCACCCTGTCCCCATGTTCGACATCCTAACTGCAGAATGATACAATAGCTGAAGTTCCTTATTTTGCCTTTCTGTGTGAGAAATATAAACCACTAAATCCATTTTTGCACTGAGCCAGCACCCCACTCAGAGTTTAAATTTTAATCTAGATTTTCGCTGGCTAGGCCATAACCCACTTCATCTGCATAAACAGAGAATTCCCTACAGATCGTCTCTGACACCTGGCCTTAAAGGCACTCATTCCAAAACATTGTGTGCTGTATTAGCTAGCTATAGACACTACTTAGCATTTGCATGGAAGTCTCTCATAAATGCCATTTGCAAATTCCAGTGATATCCATGGGTTTGGGGTTTTAAAGAACTACAGGGTTAATCCTCCTAACAACTAAGAAATGTAATATTTATTTTATTTTCTTAATAAAATACTTAGAGTTTTATGGCTTACAGCACCCAGAAATTCTGTCAATCTAAGCATTATTTTAGAGGTATAAATAGGTTTGAAAAAATAGATATTCATTTATTTTATTTTTAATATATTATATTTTAAAGTGTTCATGTATTGGACTTTGTGTTCTCTTCTGGATTATCATCTAACAGTCAGTAGGGACATATGAAGTATTTCAGAAAAAGGCAAAGTCTGGGAAAAAAAAAAAGAAAAGGTTTTCACTGTGACTTCCCACTGAGAAGTCTGGCATACATATAATTCTCACTTTTAATATTTTTTTCCAATGGTTAGTGTCCTTCATTTTTATAAATTTATTTCTAGTATTGTGTCTGAAGTTTTCTGGCTACACCTTTTAGTCAGTGATTCTTGTTCCTCCCTTGCCAATCACATGAAAGAGCTCTGGCATTCAGTATTTTCTCCCTGAAAAGGTGCTTAAACATTGTAATCAAGTCACCCTTCAATCTTGTCTTTGCTAAGACAAATAGAGAGTGTTCTTTAATTTTCTCACTATAAGGCTTTTTTTTTTTTCCATCTTGAAGGTTTTTTCTGCTTGTTTGTTCATTTGTTTGTTTGAGGCAGGGGGTCTTTTCTGGCTTCTTTGCTGTACCCATTCTAATTTGTCAGCTACCCCATAAGAAGAATGATTTCACAATTGTATGCAGAAATCTGGTACTGATCTCTCCACCCCGTACATGAAGCTAAAAGCCATTTGCTACTCCCTAACTTATATCTTTAAAGATCCTACTATATTTTTGGCAAAGCATTGCACTGACAGTTCATATGCAATTCCTTGCACAATATTACCTCCAAAATCATTTTCCAAGGTGCACTTTCCAAGATAACACTCCTATTCATAGAGTTTCTGGTATATATAGGATCTTCAGTGAGCTACAATACTTAAATATTAATTCATTGCCAAGATCTTTCTGGAATAAATCAGTTAGTTAGCTCCAAAGGAAAACTTGGGTGTGATTCTGGAGGGAGCTTGGTCTAGAAACCACCCCCAAAATGCAGTATAGATGCAGGTGTCCTAGGCAGTTCTACAGCATCCATAATCCCACCCCAGCGATCTCATGCACACATATACCTTCAGTTCTGTGTAATAAAAACATTAGCATGAAAACATGCAGCACAGCTCTTATGTTGATTAAAAATGAATTAAATATGCACAAAATAATAGTTAGGTCAATAAGTACAGTGTGAGCACAAGCCAAGTGCTCCACTTGTACATAGTCCAGAGATCACTAACTTTAAAGGATGTAGTTAACATCTGCCCTGAAAGAGTCTATTTGTCTCTTGTGATAACAGAGAGCCCAGGCTGACTAGCACAACTCTGTATGTTGATATTAGAGGCATGTAAAGTTAGGGGGAAGGAATCCCAACCTTTTTGCTTACCATAGATAAAGATCCTAAAAGGTAATCGACTTTTCCTACAGAACTCCATTGGGAAGGAAGGGAAATTTTAAGGATTCTTCCTGTTTAAAGTTACTTTTTGAGAAGTGTTATCCATTCTTTCATTAATTCATTTATTGTGTGCTACACTGATATTGTATAGCATTAATTTTTAAATGAGAATGTCATGTCATGCTGTCAAACATCTGATAAAGCTCTAAGATTATTAAATGTATGCTATTAATTTTATATAAAAAAAATTGTATTCACATCAAAGAGTGAAATAAGGTTTGACAAGACCCATTTTCCATAAAAACGTGTTGGCACATAATTATATTCATATATTTTATTCCTCTATCAATTGAATTCCATTGAAGTTTTTTTCATTATTTTCCTTTAGATTACTCCCAGACTAAATATGCTACATTCACCTGATGAAGTTAATTGGTTTTTTTGTTTGCTTGCTTACATGGGATAATAAAAGGTCTCTGATTTCCTTGGTATTCTCTGAAGCATTCAGAATGAATATAGGCAAACTATAGATCTCCTGAAGGTCACATGCGGTTCAGGCCCTGACGATTTCAAAGTGCTCTTTTTTTTTTTTTTTGCTTTTTTTTTTCCAGTAGATGTTAGTTACTCCTCTTCTGAGTTATCAACGGAAAGAAAACTATTTCCTTGCCTTCATATCTTCTTCATATGTTTCTATCCAAAACCAGAAGTGAAAAATTAACTGCGTATTTGTATATCATGTCTATTGTACAACATTATATATATTGTACATACAATATAAGTACAGCATGTACATATACATTTACAGCAGGTACAATAGTGTACAACATTATACATATATATTTATCATATTAACCAAGTAAAGATTATTGCTAGGATTTTCTGTCTTCCTACTACTATGCCCCTTTCCTTATTCAGACTGCCACCCACAGATTTTTCTGTATTTTTTCCAGCTTCCCAATTATTTTTGTGCTAAAAATTAATATACATCATTTAACACCTGCTTCCTTTTTTTTCTTTGATTTCCTTTTTTTTTTTTTTTACATTTTGATTTGCTACCTTTTCTTGATGTCTGACTTTTCACAAAAATTGCTCTCCTTCTTGGGCCATGAAAGTTCCCTATTTTGGCTATGCAATACATTCTTTTTAAATAACGCATGTTTTTAGCTTGCATTTTTCTGATTTTATTTTTCAATGACTTTACTTAGCATTTTGATCCATTCAGGGAAATTAGACCTTCTGAAAAGCAAAGTGTATGTGAGCAGACTATTGCTTGAAACTGCCTTCTCTATTATAACAAGTCAAGCTATGATCATGTTCCCGTATGTAAACTAACAGCTTTTATTCTAATAACTGATTAATCTTCACCCAAATATAACCTGGCATAAATCTTATGCTAGATACAGTTCTTACATGAAATTATTATTTAAACATTTTAGAAATACTTACAGTGTATATTACTGCATGCATAAAGACTCACATCCCAGACTGAAATCCAGTTTGTTTCCTTCCACACAGGTGCCAAAGGAATAATACGGCTGGTTCCCTTCCCATTCAGTTATCAGCTACAGCTCCCATAAACTCATCTTCCTGGCTTTTCTAGATGACACACAGATCTATATGTGTTAAAGATCCAATTCTGGAATTACCAGAGAGCAGTGTCTTTATCATAGTGTCACCCCTTCATTTCCCCTATCCTCTTAATCTTTACTGAAGAAGTTGCAAAAAATAATCTGAACACTTTAATCATTCACATCATCTCACGAGCTTTCAGCAATATCACTTATATCAAATTTCTTCTAATGAGTAAGAATCTCCAATTCCTCTGAATGTTATCAAGATTCCTAACACTTTGCAATAAGCAAGTAAAAAGCTTTATATTCTTGGACCAATCAATTCAATTTGCTCACAGCATGCAGAGTTTGCATTTGCCCCTTCTATTTAAGTCAGATGCAATGAGCAGATTAATTTCAGCTTAAGATCAAACTTGCTATTTAAACATGATGATATACAATCTTCAGTTTGTACATATTTCTTCTAAGGCCATATGCATAGATGTGTATGTAGGTAGACCAGCTGGCTGCATCATGACCTGAAAACTCAAAAGCACCCTGTGATTTCAGCAATGTTTTGCCAGCAAAACAAACTATATGAAAGCTTTTTTTTCAACATATTCATATTCATCTCTTTATATCTCCTATTCCAGCAGATAGCAAGCATATGATAGATATTTAAAACACAAAGTTTCATTTTCATCTTCAATTCACACAGTTTCTCTTTGAAACTATGCTCATAAGGAATGTATGCAACCTACACCCTGATCAGCAGCTCCAGTAAGCCAGGGATGTCCTAATCACCAACAGTTTATATTTCAGTGAAGCAAAGTATTTTAATTTAAGTTTTTTATTTTCAATATTTTAAAAAGGAAGATGGGGGAATGATGAATATTTACTGCTAAAACTGCACAGAAAAAAAACAGAGCATGAAACCTCATTCCTACAAGGTTTCACACAGCGCTCTGGACCACTTCAGATGGCGTAACCAATGCAAGTTAATCTGTACATAATCCACTGGCCTTTTTGTGCTATGATCCTTTTCTATGCCCCATGCAAGGAATGTGAGAAAGCCTCATTCGCAGCCACGGAGCCTGGCTTCTTACATTAAGCTGTAGTGAATCGTACTTTCAGCTCTGGAAGTCCCTGGTGTGTCCATTGCAAAAGTGAGGGGCTCTTAGCGTCTGAATAATGGGCAGGCAAGGGTGGAGAGCACAGCTGAAGAGTGGCTTCTGCACCACGCCGTGGGTGTCCCTGCCACAGAACAGGATTTCAGCTGCAGTTCCAACTTAAGGCAGGCAGGAACAAGATACAAAGATAAAGTAAAAGGAGGATATGAAAGCAGCGCCTAGGTGGGAATCTTGCGTGTAGTCAAGAAGGGAAGTGCACTAAGCAGAAACCAAAGTGCAGCCTCGATTGGGAAGACGAGGACCTTGAACATGACTAAAAGGAGGATAAGCAGTGAGAGAATTTTAATTGGGGAATTTTGTGGCCTGAGCTTCAGGAGATAAAGCTGACTTTCACAGCAGCATTCTGGAAGGATTGAAGGGGAACAAAGCAAATAGCCTGGCTTTTATCATAACCTGAGCAATGGTTACATGCAGTTTTATGTGTGTCTGTTATCCTTAGCTTTTAATGATGTTTGAAAAGACTTGGGGAGTGGTCCAAAGACAGAAAGCTTCTTCTGTGCTATATAAAGGATATATTACAGGGGAATATATGTTGTCTTTCTAAACTGACCACCAGAGCTAGAAATACTCAGAAGATTTGAATATACTTTCTAGCACACAAATGAGGGTCCAAATAAACAAAGAAAGGTCAGCATGGAGGATGATAAACTCTTTCCAAACTTTATCCTGGTGACAGTAGATCATGATCTCATTTTATAAATCCAGTCCCATTTGTTTGTGGAACTCAAAAAAAAAAAAAAAATCTGGCTCTACTTTGCTAAAATAATTGTATTACTGATGTCTTAAATAAAGGCTTGAATTTGTTCCCTGAAAGCCTATATATAGTTCATTTGTCATTTAAAAATATACATCACTTTTTACACTGTAGCATTAATGGGTGTTATATAATTCAAGAAAAAAAAAACCTTCTATGTTCATGACAATACACAGATGTAATAGTTCATAATGGCTATGAAGCAAAGGCAACATCAGAATTTCAAGTTAATTAACAGTCTTCAGGTAATTCACTGACTGAATCTTACAATTATCATATTAACACACGCTGTATTTAAGGACCTCTACTGTAACACATTTGACTTTTTAATTCATAGCTTCTACAAGCATGCTCACGTTTCAACCTCGAGCAATTTTTTATGGATGATTTGTTTAAAATCAAGAGGCATTTGAAAATAAAATGCTGATATTACCCTACCAATGACAGTACAATCTAACAAAAAATGTATTATGCATTTTAATTAATTACTACATTATCAATATAGGGCTCAAGTCATGAAAAGGATCTTTAGATAGTGCCATGATTTTGTTGCAGGGCTCAAATACACTTATTGATCATGAGACATGAAAAAAAAAAGTTACTATTTTGCATATCTTTAGATTACAAGAAAGACATGTCTCTGCATCTGATGTAACTAGCATGGATCATTATTCTTAGAGCCATCAAAAATATTTGCATTTTAACCTTAAGTTGTTGGAGACTCAGTTCTGATCCATTCACTATTGAGTTCCTGGTATTTGGGTTGGTTCATAACAGAGACAGGTAGCAATTTGCAGATCATTCTTTAATGTACATTAAATATTTGAGGACTATCACTAAGGTCAGATACTGAGAATAAAATGAAACTGTGAGTCTGGTGAAATCAGAAGTTTTGCCATGGATGGTGCTCACTGGGTACAGCAGTAGAGCAGTGTGAGAAAGCTTTCCACGTGCAGATGCATGAGAACTGGCCTGCTGACCATGCATCCACACTGGAATTTATTTCACGTCTGGACCAAGGTGAGGCTTCTCTACATGCTGTTCCAGTTCCAGGCCAAACAGACAAACGTAAATCACTCCCTCTGGGGAAATTTTCTCTCTGTTTTACTCCTATGTTCAATATTAAACTGATAAGCATAGACCATCTGCACTGAAATCACTAGTTAAGTTATGTGGGGCTTAATTGAGCCCTATTTGATTTTACATTAGGACAGAAAGGTATTAAAGCATTCATACAGCCAGCATTGGTCTCAGATGGTAGACCACCACTGGTTGCTAGAGATGGTTTCCAGATCCTCATAAGATACTTGTAACCAAGCCTAGAATTTCAGCAGTATTTACAAGGCAGGCAGTTAGAAAGAAAGTTCAACTTGCATTGACTGTGCAATGTAGATATAACTTAGATTGCCATGACAAATCTGTTACAACAGTCATCATCATCATCATCATCATCATCATCATCATCATTTTGGTAACTACTATTTATGTGGATATCCCCCCAGCAGTTGAAGTTTTCAAACAAGTGAGCCATTTCCCTTCATTATAGACTTCTCATTTTAGTAGAGAAGGGCAGAATTTGAGAATACAAAAATTAGGAAATTAGATCAAGATTTCTGAATGCTTTACCTGAAGCTGTTATCAGCTTCAGAATGCGGCAAAATGTTTAGATTCCTCTTTCACCTCCTCAAAACGACGTTGTGTTACCAAGTTGCCTGAATCAGAAGGCTCTTCCAAAAAGAATAAGTTTCTCTTTTCCTCTTACAATGACTGCAATAATCATTTTACTATTAACAGAATAAAAAAGGAAGAGACCTGATCTATGACAAAGATCCTCTTATGCTAGTCTTTCCACAGGAAGCTCTTCACCATCAATGTAACACCATAATCTCTGACTCATCCCATCACTATTATATGACAGTCAAATAAGGTAAGTACAACAGAACTGCTAGAAGGAACTGAAGTGTTATTAATTTATTGCTTATTACCTTAACCACAGTAGTCATTCCTGGAGCATTATGTATATTACAGCCATTATCTGAGAAATTAAAACCCTCTTCTTGATGGAGAATTTTCCATTTTGTCTGTTACTCTCTCCCTATCGTTATAAACACGACTAAATGCTTCCCTTCCATCTTTGCTCTTCTTTCTCCTACATATCAACAAAATACACTTAATTTGCCACAGAAATATTTCTTTCCCAATTGAGGTTTCCAGGGAAGCAGAGTGAGATAATTTAATTACACTCCAAATAGCTACTCCACCTCAAACTGTTTAAATCTCTTTAAATCAAACCTCACATAACGAATGGAATACACATAATTTTACAAATGTAAATAAGGTATCATGATCAACACATACCTCAGTGTAAGGCTGCCAAATGAAATAAAAGTTATCTTTATGGCTTAATTCTTTAAAAATCGAGTCAAGCACATCATTCATGATCTCAGAAACAGGAAGAATATCGTAAGCATAACACTGTGTCTAGCTATTTTGAAAACTAAGGGATGCACCAAAGGAGTTCGGCAACTTTTGGTCGCCCCAGAAAAGGAGAAAGTCTGACAGCATATAAATTGTATTTTGCCAGAATTAGACTAATCAGCCTTCTTCCAGGCAATTAGCAGGTGTTTCTGTCTATCTGTGTACTTACATGGCCTCTATTACCACACTCTATGAGCATTTCACATGCTTTAATGAGCTTGTCTAAGGCAGACCTATGAACCATAGGTCCATAGAACCTATGTTGCATCTCATTGGTGCAAGATAAACAAGATGAGGATAGGAATGGTCCTTGATGGACTGTCAATGTTGAAGTGCTAGTATTCAATAGAAGACCAGAAGTTTAAAAGTCTTGATCACTTGTGGTTGTTTGAGCTCCCTTTGATTTTTCTCACAGGACTTGAAAGATACTAAAGGGGAAAGAGAACAGAGTTGAATTCAAGTTCTTTATGAGATTAGGTTAGTATGCAGCTCACCATGATCACTTGAAAGCTCAGTGGCACTGGGAACACAATTCTGATTCAGTTTTGCCAGTTGTACATAAGACGCATATCTACATGAGATGCTGAGCTCTTATTATGTCAGATACAAACCGGCATAATTTTCTACCTACTGTGGAACTGTGATTAGCAATTGAAAGAAGGATAGCAGATTGAAGAGACATTATGGAAAGGTTAAATTAATGTTATTTGAAGAGAGAGAAAAGCTTCTCCTCCCTCCCAGATTTTGCCACTTGCACAAAATAATGGAAGTTTATTGCCAAAGAAATTTACCATTATGTTCTTTTTAGCTCTTTGCTGTATTTGAATATGAGCACTGCTATGACCTTTGGTGGAAAACTTTTTCTTTCTGCAGCAGTTACAAAAAAAAGCCTCCTAATGCCTGGATGATTATGCAGAATTTGGTGACCTCCAGACTAAATTGCAACTGTGTGTTACACTTAAATACCTGTAACCATACACTTTAAACAAATGCAAGTAGATGGAACAGCATCTTCTGTGAACTGGCAGATAGTCAATTTCTGACTTCATCCGTCACTGAAAGGACAGAAACATGTTAGAGGAATTTGCTGCTATTACTATTAGTAGCAGTTTCTGAAGGATGACGATATCCAACAGGACAAGACACTATACAGATGTACAACAAAGAGATGCAAGACAGCAGACCTACGACCATTGTGGCAACATATAACAAAGGACAGTTTCACAAGCTAACCTCTCAGAACTCTGGAAATAATTTATTTCCTAAAGAAAGACCTGGAGAAACTTTCCAGAAAAATGAAAAATGTGAGATGGTGCCAAAGGTGTGAAAGCAGAAAAAGTCTTTCCTGAATCCTTCTCCAATTTGAAATAATTCCTGACAGAAAATTAAGGTAAAAGATACAGAAAGCAACAGCAATCATACATTAGTTATTGGAACTTGAGAAAGGACAAGAACAGCAAAATGGAACTAGGAGGCACTGATGAAACTGTCACTAATAGGAAGATTAAAATTAAAAAAAAAATGAAGCAAATGAAAAAGACATAAAGAACATTACTTATCTATGAGATCAGAAAGACAACAATAATTTAAGATTGGAGGGCATGTCAGGAGGCCAGAAGAACAGAAAAACTGTCAAGCCTGAAACAGAATATAATTAAGGACCCATTAAAAAATAGACCAAACAGAAAAGTTGATTACTAGAAGGGCACACAGAAGTTTGTTCCTTATGTCTGCAATGGGTAGCAAACTTAAAGATACAGTTGTCAAAATCCATTACCATTAGCTGTAAACTGTCCCCTCTTTTGGTACAAGCAGAGACGATTTTTCACAGATTTATAAAATACTAATCTTCCAGGACCTTAACAGTGACAGGCGAAAAAGAAAGCTGAGACTAACAGAAGAATTAAGATGATGTGATATTATTTAGGCAGAGGTGAGGCCTCCCTTTAAGCTTTTATGTATTTATTATAGTTATTATTATAGAAGTAGGATAAAATTAGAAAGTACACAGAGATAGTAAAAGAAGATGATTATTACACAAGAAAGGAGTGACAATAAAAATCTGTTTTGAAGTTAGCTACTTTTTCATTATTCCACCCTAAATGCAGTCAACAAAGGAGAAAGGAAAGAAGCAAAGACCTCACATTCCTGTAAACTTGCAACACCCAGAAGGACCTGGAAGGAAGATTCAGTTCTGCTGATCTTTTGCCTAGTTGTGCGCCTTGAGGTGTTGGGAAACAGACGTAGGGACAACATCTCTGAGAGTTACAGTCTGAAACAAGCTCTGAGGGACCCTATGCTACTCAGGGTTAACACGAGTACTCTTACTCATGTACTGGCTTCCCTCCGCTCTCTTGAGGTAATCCCCTAAGGATGCTGTAGTAACTGTTTTGGTTTAGTATGTAAAGATTCCTTATGCTGAAGACTGAAGATGCAAAAGTAGTTGAAGTTTCGATCAGATGATGAGATGGTATAAATTCATGCTAGGTTCATGTTACATTGGGTCTCCGCTGCTCAAGAATCCTCTGTGAAAGGCTCGACTATAAACAGTTAGGTATTTTAGTTGATCGATAGGCCATATCCTCTTGAGGTATTTCCCTTGCATCTGTCAGACATAAACAAAGTCAGGTTAGAATTAGAAAACATACAGAAGGGATACCACTGTAGTACTACTCACAACAAAGGAAGGAGCAAACAGCATGACAATAGAACCTTTATATTTTGGGCTATTGAAGGTCCTTTCTGAAGCAAGATAAGAGCTAGTGGGGGGAGAAAAAAAAACAGAATGAATGTGTTTCAGAACATTACTTGGGAAAGCAGACTAGAATTTAAAAATTTAAAATCAATAAGAATGAAAGTATTAAAGCCTGTGAGAAGAAGATATGTTAAGAAATGGCACAAGGACAAAAAGCAAGTTCTTTGCAGTCTGAGTAATTGTTAATCTTTTGACAATGGTAAAGGAGAAACATGTTCTTTAGCAGCACACTCTTATTGAAAGAAATAGGATTACATTTCATTACAACATATATCAAGATATACCTCTACACGTAAGAATAGTGACCATGAATAACCTCATTAAATTAATCTCCATTAATGTAAAAGACCTGAACAGTATAATAAAATGGAGGGGGTGGAAAAAAAAAAAAAAGGACAAAACTTGCAAAGTTCCTAGCAGACATCAGGAGACACATTTCAGAGAGACAAAATCCATTATTCGGAGAAAATTGGTTTAATCAGGCTTATTTCATCTTGTAACCTTCTAAAAAGAAAGAAGATGGTATAACACTAGACAAACATAACTCATTTGTCAAGACAAAAAAAAAAAAGACACAATGAATAAGAAATGACATTGCCGGTTTGACCTCAAAGATTACTATAGGAATCAGACGATGCCTGAAGCCAATTCAAGCAGGCTTTTATGATGGTTTCAGGTGTAGCACAGTCTGGCTCCAGAGCTTTCACATTTTGCCCATAAACTTGAATTCTGCAGCATCTGGTGCAGCTGTTTTTTTTATTAATTATTTTTTATTTTTATTTTTTTCTCCCCAGCTCTCTATAGGCAGACCTGGGTGGGATTCATCTGCCTAACTTAGGTCTTTAGTAGTTAGATAATCTAAATTTTAAACATAATCCTTAAAAGTCTAATTTATCACTCTTAGCCCCTTTCATCATCATTAGTAAGGAAGAGAAGCATCCAGAGAGCTATTTTTCTCTTCTTGGAATAGTTATGTAATACAGGCCATGAGAGTAGCTTAAATGTAGATGTCTAACTTACTTGTATAAACTTAAGGTAGATACATCCCACCTATCATTGTAATTGGTGAAATCTCATGATTTTCAGGAAAACAAAATTCTAATTACATCTCAAAGAAACTTATTCTGGTTGACAGAACTGACCTTGGCAAACTCTCTGGTTCCTCTGTTTTTAGGTTGATGACAAATTATTTCTTAAATAAACCACAGACTAGATTAATACCGACTTCTGCTGCTCTTTCTGCTTTGCAGAAGGACTTTCTGGCCTCCTTTTTGGCCTTTTTTAGGTTTCTTCAGTAAACATTCAGCAGCTCCTGCTTCCTGTAAGTGCTTTCATTCTTTTTCTCCTTGTGAACTTGCAAGGGTTTTAACCTCTTCTCCCTCCTACCTACAAAGAAGCTATTTAATATTTATTTCCATGGCAGCTTTAGCTGCCTAGTGTGTAGTTTCCTGTGGATGCTCTGTAAACTACCATCCCCAGAATGCCTTCCTGCTGCCATGACACAAATCCAACTAAGTGGACCCAGAACAACTTTAATCTTTTTAAGTGGACTCAAAACAACCTTAATCTTTTGAATGTGTAAACTGGATAACTCCATTTCCTGCCAGCCAATTTGCACTTGCAAATGTCAGTTTGCCAGTAGAAAAGCAGATTCTTATATATGTAATATTTGCATCTACACTTGTTGTGAAAATTCTGCCCCTGGGCAGACAATCTCGTTATCCCAGAGCAAATTGTTCTTTTTCTTAAAAAGTTACCAAGCCTTCAGATGAAAGGGACACTTCAGTTAAAGGTCAGGAAATCCAGCTGTAATTTGGCTCAAACTGGTGCTTTAGGTCTCAACTTTAAAATCTAATTAAAGATTGAGGTAGAAGTACAAAATTCTAATGAGGAAGCTGTGGGCTATATTTTCCATTGTTACATCATGTGATCTCTTATTTCTAAAAGCAGAATATCATTTATGTATACTTAACATAATTTAAGGGCTTATTATTCTCACGGATAGGAATATGGAAGTTCTATGAGTAATACCTGAATACTGCTGTACAGGGAAAATAAATCATTTTATTTATTTATTTATTTATTTATTTATATTAAATTTTCATTTCAAAAACTAGTTTTTTGGGAAAAAAAACTGATACTGACTTTCATTTTTATTTATAGTTTGTTCTTTTCTGAAGGCAGAGTAATCTGTTCTCAATGACCTGTTGAGATTCTTCTTGTTCCATGCCCTACGTGCTGTCTAATAATCAAAAAAAAGGCTATGCTTGCCATTCAAACTTGTCTCTGTGCTAAGAAAACTAGTTACAACAGTGTTTGCTGGCATCTCAGCATTTGCATGCACACTGAGTCTGACTAACGCTGGCCACTCTGTCCAGGGCTCATGCGAATTGCTACATTTTCCTTTTATTGGCTTTTGATTGCATGTCTTCTGTTCAGGCACTTGTTGAACTGCTAAAAACAGGCTCTACAGTCTCCAACTCCTCACTCTCTGTGGTGGACTAAGTAATCTAATGCCAGAGAAGTTACACCATTCAATATTCCTGTGTAGAGATCTTTGTTATGCCTTTACTACCTGCCTTTTAGATGTTTTACAGCTAAATTTGTTTTCTTATTGCTTTCTAAATACTAAAGCGCAGGTGCCATTCATTCAAATTCCCATTTGCTGTAGCAGTTTTTAAATGCTGCTTCAATGTATTGTAGCTTCTTATCCTCATTCATCGTATTGTGAAAGTCATGTTTTACCATACTCACTTTCAATGTCCTAAACGTAGTTAGATGAATCTTTTGGATAGTTCAGTCCTTGGAATCTGGAAGAGTACATAACTTTGACCATGTCATTCTCTCAGTACAAATACAGCTGTTGATTCCACTCTTTCTGCTGTTTCTTTCCCTTCCAGAAGCAAGCTGGGATTTCATGAGCCTTAAAGTCCTGCCTTTTGAAAGACTCTGATCTTGATGCATTTCATACTCTTCCAACTAGACTATCAACTGGGCATTATTTTCTGGACAACAGTTAAATTCTTTGGCTTGCCTCAGATATACCTAGGTAAGAAATATGTCTTCTTCATTTTCCAGCAAGTCTTACATTCATTGAAATTATCATTGATTTTCTTCATACAAAATCCCCTCATGTTAGTAGTGAGCTCCTTCTGATGGCATTTGTTCCTTGTGACCTGACCAGTCTAGGATAAAAACTGTTTTGTTCCCTGTTTCACATCCTTCATCTCTGTTATTTATTTGGAACCTTCGTGAATTATTTGGCTCCCCTTCAAAGAGGCAAAAATGATGTAGGATGTTGAAAGACCCTGTTCTATAAAGTTATCAGTTGTTGTCATCCTTGTATGTTTTTTTTGCACAAGTAATGATTTTCCTGAGCACAATACAACCTGAGCTGGAATCTTGATAAAATTTATTGTCATTGTTTAAAAGTACTCAACACTAGCTTCTTCATGGTGTTCTCCAAGACCCTGAGATCAGATTATGTGTCCGGCTTGTGCCCAGAGCCAAACAGATGGAATTGTTCAGTTCAAAGAAGCACAGCTAGTAGTTATTTCTCTACCTAAATTTTTGGACCCTCTATAGCTGTCTTTGCTTCACTGGCAAGTGACTGCTTCTTTGCTGTTTTAAAAGACACTCTTTTGCAACTTTGAGTAATCTTCAGTTGTTTAATAACCTAAGAATAAGAATAAATATCTGTAAGAAAACTTCTTTGCCTTTTATGAATGCTTTTTTCTTGGGTTCATCACTGCATTATTTTTGTATTAATTCTCACAACAGTTCAAAGGATTTCAGAGCCGTGAGAAGATTCCAGCAGTACAGAACATGGGAAGTCAGAGGGACATCTTACCTACAGGATTGTCTTACCAACAAGGTTGTCTTACCAATAAGGTTATCTTACCAGCAAGGTCTACCAGGCCTCTGTGATTAGTAAAAGGGTTCAAAGAAGGGAGTAACTACCAGAAGTGGACAAGGGTCAAATCAGGGATTGCTTGAGGAAACATGATCCATAGAAGCCTATGGGACCTGTTGTGCTACATCCAAGGGTGCTGTCAGAACTGGCTGATGTTATAGCAAGGTCACTCACTATAATCTTTGAAAGGTCATGGAGATTGGAGGAGGTCCCTGACTACAGGCAAAAGGCAAATGTTGCACTCATCTTTGAAAAAGTCTAAGGGGCAATCCGAGGAACTACAGGCTGGTCAGCCTCACTTTAGTCCATGGAAAAATTTATGGAGTGAATCCTCTTGGAACACATTTATGGACACACAGCTGTGCCTGGGAACAGTCAGAGGGATTTATCAAAGGTTTACCTTCTGTGATAAAGTAACTGGATTTTTAGATTGGGGAAGAGAAGTGGATGCCATTCACCTTGACTTAGCAAGGTTTTCAACACTATCTCCCATATATCTAAATTGGGACTTTATGGTCTGAATGGATGGACAACTAGATGGGTAAAAAGAATGGTTGGATGACTGGGCTTAGAGGGTAGAGGTTAATGGGTTGTACTCTTGCTGGAGGCCAGTAACAAGTGGAGTACTGTAAGGGTCTATTCTGGTACCTGTCCTAATTAAGGTCTTCATCAATGGAGACAACAGGAGAGGAGACAATGGAATGAACTCCCATCAAGTCTTCTGATGACACCAGACTTTGGGGGCACAAGTCAACTGAGGCACTTGAGGACAGGATTGCCATTCAGAGGGACCTAGACAGGCTGAACGAATGGGACAACAGGAACCTCACGAAATTCAATAAGGATAAACGTAAAGTCATGTATTTGGGAAGGAATAACAACAATACAGACTGGTAACTGACTGGTGTGGGAGCAGCTCTGCTGAAATGGACCTGGGGGACTCGATAGACAGCAGTAACATGAGCCAACAGTGTGCCTTGGTGGCAAAGATACTTGGCTGTATTAACAGGAGCACAGCCAGTAGATTGAGGAAAGTGATCATCCCCCTTTACTTGGTGTTCATTAGACTATATCTAGAACACTATATTTTTGGCCCTCCAATATAAGAAAAGGCATTGATAAACTGGAACAAGTTCAGGAAAAAGGCACCATGATGGTCAGGGCCTGGTGTTCTTGCCCTGTGAGGAGATGTCAAAGGAACAGGGCTTATTCAGCCAGGAGAAGAGATAGCTTGGGGGGGCTTAACATCTGCACCCCAGTACTTATAGGGAGGTACTGAGAAGATGGAGTCAGGCTCTTCACAGTGGCACATGGCAAGAGGACAAGAGACAAGGGGAATAAGTTGAAACAAGGGCTATTCAGACTGGATATAATGAAAAACCTTTTCACCTTAAGGACAGTCTAGCTGAGGAGCAGGTTGCCCAGAAAGATTATGCAGTCTTCATCTTTGGACATTTTAAGGCCCAGCTGGAGAGTTACCTGGTTCAATCTCATAGCTAACCCTGCTTTGAGCAGGAGTTTGGACTAGAGACCTCCTGAGGTGCCTTCCAACCTGAATTATCCTATGATCCTATAAATAGCTCACCTCTCTTAATGTCCCTTAGTCTAGATGTTTCAGTAAAGGTTTCAGGTTTCTCAGTTCTCCTCAATTCTTTTGCAGGTCCAATATTTTTCTCTTGATACCTCTTCAGGGATATTCACAGCTTGGTCCTGATTAATTGATGCCAATTTCCTGACACCTTCTCCTGCAGAATAAGGTATCAGCTGTAAACACACTATTACATAAAAAGTCAAACTGCAGACTTTTAAATAAACTATCTTTATTAATAAGTTAAAATTTTTGAGGATTTAGCCAATAGTTCTAGAAGAATTATATCACAAAATGGTTTGGTTTTTTTAGGTTTGTGATCACACAACATGAACTATTGTGGAGAGATACAGTTCAAAATTTAATTACCTAAATTTACCTAAATTTAGGTGCCTGTCTGTGAGCTGGATGTTTGAGCTGCCAGTATAATCTATTGACTTGGTCAGCAGAACCTAAAGTGATTCAGCTGCCTAGTCAAAGAGGGCTTGAGTAGTATATCTAAACTTGTAGGGCTGTTTGAGATGTCTCAGGTTTTTCTAGCCAGTATACTATCCTGCTCTTAAATTGTGTATTAGCATTATCGAATGACATTGACATACTGGAACTAGTCCAGCAGAAAGCCACCAAGATGGTTAAGGGACACAAGGAGAGAATTAGGTTTCACACACAGAATCACACAAAATCAAGGTTTGTTCAACCTTTAGAAGGCTAAGGGAAAATCTTACTGCTGTCTACAACTACATAATGGGAAGGTGTAGATAAGACGGAGCCAGACTCCTCTCAGAAGTGCACAAGGATATATGGGACAAGAAGCAGTAGACACAAGTTACAGCATGAAAAATTCTTCCTCAGTATAAGGAAGAACAATTTTACAATGAGGGCAGATTTAACAGGTTTCCCAGAGAAGTTGTGTTATCTCCATTCTTGAAGAGATTTAAAAGTTGACTGGACAAGTTCCTGAGCAACCTGCTGTTGGACTAAATGGCCTCTAAGAGATCCCTTCCAATCTACATGATTTTATGAAATCTGTGATTTAGTTCACAGTACAGTAGGAAACACTCTCAGGCTTAATTTCTACTGTTGTAGTCAACTGCAAAGCAGATGATAAATGCAATTAAATGAGAATAATGTTATCATTCCAATGAAACAAGGAAAACTAAGAAAAATAACTCATTTTAGGAATGCAGTGGAAAGCTCTCCAAGTCTAATCACTAATTTCTGGCTCTAATATTCACTTCTTCCAGAAGTGCCTCTTAGAAAAACAATATAAATCAAGGTGTAGCAGATATAAATAATTTTAAAGCCTTTTTTTATCATATAGTATTAATATATTTTATTAAGAAAAGACAGTTCCTTCATTTGAAAATGTATTTGAGACACTGCAGGATATTTTTCCATTTTAAAAAGGAAGGATTTTTTTTTTCAGTTGCTATATTACATTATCATTTTGGCACCTGAAGGAACAATAGGGAAGTTTTATTTAGAAGCGTCCTTGGAGTTCAGCACATATTTAGTGGTATTAAGTTTCCTTTAACTTTGGTAATTTTGCAACTCTGGTTTGGTTCCTTTTGTTCTGTTTAAACTAAAGGAACATGCCCAGAGGATGTTTCCACAGAAGCATTGAACACTTCAGAAAAAGAAAAAGGAGTAACTTCTATTCTGTGGTTTTTTTGGTTTTTTGTTTTTTTTTCTCTCTTGAAATGACTGGACAAGTCCTCAAACCTCTCTGTGAAGAAATTGAATGTGTAAAACCCAGGAGGGTGCATCCTGGGGAAAACAGATACTTTGATCTCCTTATTAATTCATGGAAAGTTTGTAGGCACTTATTAATATTTTTTCAACATAGCTAACACAACAGAAATCACAGCCTAAATTTTATTGAGCCCTGCAGGTTATACAAGTTGAGAATTCTTGCAGACAAAGATGGAAGAGATGATCTTCATTGCCTATATCCATATCCTCCTTTAATAGTGATCAGTACTCCACAAAAGTTTCGTGATACCTGATGGAGTAGAAGAATAAAAAATGATTTTGAAGCAGAGGCAAGGAGTCTAGATTACAAGAGGCAGTAATGGGTACCGCTTCATAATGATTTTTTCCTTTCTTGCCCTTCCCCATTTTATGCTCCGTAGTAGTTGCAGGTCTAGTAGCAAGTAGCTACTGAAAGTCCAAGAAAAGGGTAAGAGTCTTGTAAAGGGAACCATTAGATTTATTCTCCTGTAATACAAAACATTCATTACTTATTAAAGTATCATAAGGGCAACCTCAGTAGCTTCACAGCTGGGGAAGATTTGCACAAAGGCAAATCTTTACAGACATGTGTCCTAGTCCTCTGTTTTAAATCTGAAATCAAACCTTATAGATATTGTACTAACTGATGAGAGAGAGAATAACTTTTTTTTTTTTTCCTCCGTTAAAACAATTGGCACCTAGAGAAGTAGCTCACAGTACATTCTGTCCAGGATTGGTTGTTGCAATTTTTCCATTGTGAATAATGTGTTTCATTTTGTACTTAAGAATCACAGAAAAAAAGGAACATCAAAAGAACATCCACTTGCCTTCAGGTAAGAGCAACTGTACTTAAGCCATTCGTCACAGGTGTTTATCTCATCCATTTCTAAAAACTTCTAGAGATGGTGTTTCCACAGCTTCCATAGATAATCTTTTTTTCCAATATTCACACATTCTTATTTTTATACATTTTTGAAAAAATCTTAAGTAAATCTTTCACATGCAATTTAAACCTATCTTCAGTGGAGATGGAGAACAAATGAGCATAATCTTCTTGTCACAAAACTTTATCATATTGAATATCTGTTATGTCCCCTCGGTCTCCCCTAGACTGCCTTAGAATGGATGGAACATTAGTAAAAATGAGAAAGTTCATAATTAGGAAGACTTTGAATACATCACTGAATAAATCATTATTAATTTTTACTAATGTGGTGGAAAGGTAAAGCAAGGGATGTGTTGTATACAAATAAAGTTGAATTTTTTTGCTGGAAAAGTTAAAAGATGAGGTTCAAAGCTGAAGAG
Source organism: Apteryx mantelli (assembly GCF_036417845.1). NCBI lineage: Eukaryota > Metazoa > Chordata > Aves > Apterygiformes > Apterygidae > Apteryx > Apteryx mantelli. The sequence continues at coordinate 38,487,629 of NC_089978.1, forward strand.
GATGAGTTCTAAACAAATCATGAAACAACATGAATAACAACAGTCCCATTCTTGTACTTGTTGATTTTCACTGCATTTTTCTTTACAGTAGAGAAATGCCAGTATTTGTACTATTTTTCTTTTTCGGTTATTCCCCTCCTTATATTGTATCTCCCACACTGCTATGATTTTTTGTTTTCTTTTGAGGAGCATAGTTGACAGGCCCAGAAATCCCACTGTCTGAGTTCTATTCACTTCACCCTATTTCTCAATTGAGGTTACAAGTTTATTCCAGCAAAGGTTGATGCTTATAGTCTGATGTATTTATTAAGAAATTTCATCTCAGCTAGAACCTATAGTTCTTACTGGAACACTGCAACACAATTTTTATTTGTATTTTATTTTTAGTCACTTATTTAGGAATGTCTATGTCTTCCCAACTTCCCTTTTACTGTCTGTTTTCCCTCATCATTTTGGTTTCCCATTCAGCAGTATTTGTGTCCTCAGTTTCCCTCTTTGACCTGTCCTCAATCCCTGTTACTTTCTTGTTTGCTAAACACAGATCCCCTTTCCTTATCAGTTTTTGCCCTTCTTCCCTTCAGCTTCTTTTTCTAACAATTTCTGTCCCTTCAAATTCTCCTGATTTTTTTTTTGGGGGGGGGGGGGTTGTTGTTGTTGTTGTTGTTGTTGTTGTTGTTTTCTTTATTCAAGTCTCCTTCATATCTTCTCTTCTCACTCTCATAAAGTCTAAGCTAAACAGAAAAGGTCAAGCCTGTAAGGATATGTGGAATGTGAAAGCATTTGGTTCATTAAGGTTATCAGATCAAGGACCTTTTCAGTTCAAAGAGAATAATAAGTAACAGGGAAAGCAATAATCAGAACACACAGACACACAAACCTGATAAGCAAAGGATAAGGGAGAAAATAAGGGAGACCAAAACTCTTCAGCCACTAATTGATGGGCCATTAAGTAACTCCAGGCATAGCTCTGAAGAGGGCCAGCCTGGGCTTTGTAACTGAAAGAAAGGGGAAACAAGACAAACATGAGAATGGATATTTGAGGAAGGCCTGGGGGACTACACAAAACCTATAAGGAATGCTTAGGGGAAGGGTCAAAGGTAGGGGAAATGGGGAATGGGGAGGAACAAAGGAGGAAAAATGGAGAGAAGGAAGGATGAAAAGGGCAGGTCACATGTAAGGAATCAGTGGTCAGTATGCTTGTCTGACTGAATCCTGCACTCGATCACTGCACTCTATCCTATCCTTTTAGTAAAACTTTTCTTATCTGTCTTTCTGTGTAGTTTGCTTTCTATCCCATGTATGAGTGCTGCAAGGTCAAGGTGCCAGCAACTGGAGAGACTACTGTGAAAGAGAGGTCTGGGTGTCACCAGCTGGGAAAAGGACTGTGGCCATAGGGCTCATTGGTCTAAGAATCAGCAGGTGGAGAAAGGGCACGTGTCATGGGGTCTGTAGGTCTTCCAGCAACTGGAAAGACCGGAGTGAGTGAAATCAAGGGACAGCAAGTGGAGCTGGACCATAGGTGACTTTGGCCCATGTGCCTAGGGTGTCAGCAACTGGAGTATGTGCATGTGGGAGAGGTCTAAGGGTCAGGAGTTGGAGGGACCTCAGTATGTTAATACTTTATTCTAGTGAATTTTAACCAATGTGTGTGGGTTTATATGTGTACTTTGCTAGCTAACTTCAAGCTGGACTATCCAGAGAGTAGGAGAAAAACCTGTATTTAGAAAGACTCAAAGTCTGAGACAGAGGTGGATAAGGGGACCCATGATCCGGGCATGGGTATTAGGCAGACTGAGAGACCGTACTCATATTCGAGGGATCAGCAGGTGTGGGGGTGCTTGTGAGTGGGAGTGGGCCCAGCAGCGGGAAGGAGGAATCTCCAAATCCCAGAGCCCGCTGGAGGTGGCTTTCTAGTATTCCTTAACAAGGGCTTTAAGGAAGCACTTGAAGATCCATTGTTTGCAGCACCATAGACCTGAAAACTCAAGAAAAGTGACTGGTTCTTTGCTCCTTCAAGTTTAGAAATGGCAACAGCCAGGAAGGTGTGTGACTGCAAAAGCAACCATAAAGTAGAGCTTTATGAATAAACTTTGAAGCTTCCTTATAGGAATCTGAATGCCTAGACAGTTGAGAAAAAAAAAAAAAAAAAAGGAAGAATTTCAGTTTCTGGTGAAAAACTCCTGTAGGTATTCTGCAGTTATTGTCAACAGTGGCAGTACCTTGATTTTCTTTTGCACTTCCACCACATACTGACTAGGGTGATTGTTTCAGTGATTTCTGTTTTGTAATAAATCTGAAATTATTTTTCTTGTCAGCATGCTGGCAGAAACAGCATGATGATACAGAAACAGTGACAAAACAAATTGGCAACGGACACTTCAGGTACCAATGTCAGATATGAACTATGCAGTATGCAGCAAATAAATCTATTAGTCCTTAGTAACAACAACAACTGACAGTAAGACTGAAAAATCAGACTTCTTGAATAAGTGGACAAAACTTTCTGAAGAATCTGCAAAAGGCATTTTTTGCCTTTTGCCTCGGGTTGGAGATGGCAACAAATATGTGTAATGAATATGTGATACAGGGTTATTTATTCCATTGCTTGGAATCTTCAGCTCAATTTGTAAACGAACTCAGATACCACAGTTGCTGTAAGAATATTCCTGATATTTTCAACAATACAAGTACTGAGTAAAGCTAAATTTGTCCTGCAGATTTTTGCTGGACTTTATCCATCAGGAGGTACAAAGAGATATAACACTGAATATCACTGTGATGCTAACAGTAGCCCATGGTATGCATTGATGCATTGACTTAACTTGTTCTGGTTAGAAAAGACACATCTATCTGAAGCAGCTGTGTCCACACTAATAACCCTTTATAATTACTGAGCAGACATAAATCTCAAAAATATGAACAGATTCCTTGAGAATCCCTTTATCAACATTGCAGTGACTATAGACCAAGGAACATTTAGAGAGAAAGGATGTATCAGCACAAGTGAGACTTTTTCCTCTCTGCTCTGTTGTGGAAGGGTAGTAGCTAGGAAGAAATGAACACAAGTAATATCGTTTCAGTCTGTTTTGTTGGGATACAGTGTTATCCAATGTGCTTACAATGAAAATAAGAGAAAATCTGGAAGCTACTACCTTAAAAAACCCTTCTTACTACTGTTTTATTTAATATATTTGTGCTGAGTGGTACAGCACTTACCTGGGATCTAACTCTGATCTGTAATTATTTATAATATTCCCTTTAAGGTAGCAATCTAAATTAAAATTACTAGCCAGAAGGTTTTTTAAAAGAGCAACCCTAACCTCCTTAGAAAATCACAGGCATATTGATATTAGTTCATCATACATTTTCTAGAACCTTGAGGCATACCAAAGTCTTCTTTTTTTTCTTTCTTTTTCATTTTTATGTAGGATCTCACTGAACATTTTTCCACTCTTCAGGAATTCTTCAGGAATGTAACTCTTCACAGTTTCAAACTCTAAGCTTGTATATCAAATTTGTTTTCTTGGTTATTGATTTTTACTTTACATTGTTTATTGATTTTTACTTTACATAAAGGCAAGAAAATGCAAATTTTGGGAAGCCATAAGATGCTGGTAAATTGCTGTAATATGCTGCACACAACATTGACTCATTAATTCCCTTATTAACATAATTTTTTCTTTATTAGTACTTGTAGGATGGAATATGATAAAAATCTGTTGAGAATCTCTAGTCTGGTTTGTCACTCAGCAGGGAAATAAATAAATGCCTCCAATAACTTTATCCAAAGCATTTTCTTCAATAAACACAATAAAGTACACATAGACACATGCAAGCAATGAAATACCAGAACATCTGGTGATCTGCAGGTGGGCCAAGAATATGAAGTTGAAACAGGTGCACAGAAGCAGATTTTCTTATTCTGAAATTGTATTAGATGCTGGTAGGTTTCTATATATGTGAGGCAATGACCTGCATGGATTCCATGTAGGTTAGAATAAAACACATGACATGTTCAAGAACATATTTCACAAGAGGATAGAGTTGTAAAGAAACAGCTATTCTATGAAGTTTTGAATTTTAATGAATGTTTAATTACAGTTTCTGCAGATGTCCCAATCTCATTCCTTCTCTCCTTCTCTTTCCCCTAACACCAATGTTTTTATAAAATTTAACTCTGATGTTGAAAAATTACTGTTTCTGTAAGATGCCTGTACTCTTCCCTTTATAGTATGAATTTTAAATAGTGTTCAGTTACAAGTATTGAGAAAAAGACAGTAGCTCTTAGTGAAGAGGATGTTTCAAAAATAAAGTAATATTTTTAAGACCCCAAAATGAGAGATAGTTTCCTAATCTCTTTTGAAAATGTGGTCCCCAAAATTTATGTGAATCTTTTAGGATTGCAAAATGGGACTTCAATATCTTCCAAGAATAATGCATTAATTTTGTGCTGATTGTTTTATTTTTAATCATCTAGAACTCCAAAGAGCAAGCTCCTTTCCATGGTCCCTTAATTTATTATACTTCTACTAGAGTAAGTTAGAGAAGGAGGTCTAAAATTTTAATCTGTGTCTAATTTGAATCCATTTGGATCTTATTTGAAATCATTATTCGTCATTATTGACTACATCATAGACAATACACATGCACAGATAGAGTTTGGTCAGCTTTTGGTACAAAAGTATCCAGTGCTTTATGTATGTTTCTATCTGTGCTCATCATACTGTGTGTATTACTCCAAACAATTTAGTATAGTGAGAAGACAGCACACAGAGATATTTCTAACAGAATTATCTAATCTGAGGTTATAAATGACTAATCTTAACATCTAGATGCAAAGGCTGGGAATCAGTTTACTCGTATTAAATCAGTTGCCTAAACATATACATTTAGAGCCATTTGAAATGTCCTATGTGGCTGACAGACATGACATGTGAGACCTGTGACCTTCTACAGCAGCAGCTGGAGGCTATGTGTAATACCCTAGAGCATCTACAATGGCAGGAGATACGTATTTTTAGGCTATCTAAATCTTAAACATCAAATGTGTCTGTACTGTAGGTGTCCATATGTGAATCTGGTGTTTGAGCTCCCATTACAATTAACAGAGATGTAGTCAATACCCTCAGTGGAGTCTAGAGTCATGTGTTGAAAGTATTTATCTCTGTCTGATCTAGCAGAATAGCTCTTCAGAATTTATTTAGTTATTTTTTATTGGAGACACTCTGCAGTTTCCCTCAGAAATGTCACAGAGTATACCACAGGGCACATGAGGTGCCTGTGTGTGGACTGATGAATGATGCCCCAAATCTCCACCAACTTTAATAGCAGGGTGGACACGCAGCTCACACAAAGACACCTACCTATGGAGGTTTTAAGTTATGGCAAGCTGAAACACACTCCTAAAAATGAGCTGAGCTGAACATACCCTGAGGAGACAGAACATTGCCATTTGGTCACCAATGCTGCCTGGTGTTTGTGAGGAGGAGGTAGGTCTCACACTCAAGGTTAAGTTCAATCAAATAGCAGAAAACAGGCACATGAATTCATAACACCACAGACAATATTTACTTAACCTATTCACCATCAGTTACATAATTATTAGCCACATGTGCTAGACCAACTAATGTAATCAAAGAGACCTGATTGACCATTGTATGATGATTGCCTTTCACCTATCCACCTTGCTGGTAAAATTTTTACTTTGTTGTTCATTTAACCATTTTTGTTCACCTTGTCAAACACAGTAAATTTGTAGAGAGTCTTAATACATAGAGTTGTTCCACTAGTTTCTAATCAGTTCTGTTTCCATTTTCTCTAGTTCTACCATTTATAAAATTATATTTACATTTCTGATATAACCCTCAAGCTGTTTATTTACCCCAGTTTACCAAAGGAAGCAGGAAAATATTTTTACATTACCACTTCCTAAGGATTTTGTTTTCACCTTGTCTGCCAACAGTCAGTAATAAGGACTCATGTGTCTGATAATAGCTCAAGTTATCCAAAATCTGTTGAGCTTACCAACTAAACAATCTTCAAGTTGATGCACCTGCAGTGTTATTAAATAGCCTGCATAGTTGAAATGGGAACTATGAGAATGGTTATCTTCCCCATTCCACTATTTGTAGGCTATGAACTGAACATAATTTGACCTATTTACAAATAATTGCACATGTATCCAGTATGCACACAAAGCTTGGAGACCAGTTTTATTATGTGCCACATTCGAAAAACAATGAACACCAAAACAATCATCAGCAAAATCACTGAGCAGTGATCTTATCAACATGTTCACCCTCAAAGACCATTTCAGCCTGAGCATCCCATTAAGAAAAATGAAAACAGACCAATAATGATTATTTATGGCAGTCATGAGCTAAAAAGGCATGTTATTTTAAGTTGCACATTAGCATTTAAATTAAACTAGTTCACTTCTTAAAATACATTTATGGACCCAAAATTGAATCAGAGGTAGCGATTTTAAATATGCCGGGGTGTTTGTTTGTTTGTTTGTTTGTGGTTTTCAGGGTGGGGACATGGTTCCTGCCAGTATGCCCCACACACAATAAGGAAAGGAAAATGAAAAGACCATCCTTTCTGACAGTGACATTTTTACTTTGCCCACTATGACAGTGCTTCTTCCATTCACGTTTTGGAGTCTCTTTTGAAAATATTAATATCCAAACATTTTGTCCCTTCTTTCAAGATACCCAGTGTCTATGTAAGGTCCCACCAGTCTGGCTGATATCCCAGCCAGGGTCAACACGGCCTCCTGGAGCATAATGTGGCATTACAGAAGCTAACTCCAATATCAGAGCTACACACAGTAATAGATCTTGGAGGGCAAGTTTTCCTTGCTGAGAGGTTGCACTGAATGCCTGCATCTGACATTTGTGGCACTCCTACACTGTACTGAACCCTACAGAGCAGACAGTCTTGATTGCTTCTCTAATCAGTTGTCTTCTGGTTAGCTGTGGGAGGAACACTCCTCCTTGAGCTTTTGTTTCCCCTCACAGACCATATTAGTTTTCCATTCTTAGTCGCCTGCTGGAGAAGTCTATTTACCCATTCACTAAACAGGGAGCCTCAGAAAACCCTCCTCAAATCCATTGTCTTCATAAAGAATACTACTCCCTTAGGGTCCTAATTCTCACCTAATTCTTGCCTAATTTCTCCAGAATAATTGTAACTTTTGTAACTCATAGGAACTTCAGGAGCCTCCAAAGCAAATTCATTCTTATTTTAAATTCACATTTTTTGGGTTGTTGTTGTTGTTGTTGTTGTTTTCTTTAGTGACCTGGGGGTTTGTTTTCTTCCTGCGTTTATTTCCATTAGTAGTTGCTGTAGTTGTTGATATTCCTATTTAGGATTCCTTATGGTAGCACTTTGCGAATGCAAGTCACTGACCTTGCTGCATTTCTCTCAAAGTGACATGAGGTCGTAACTCTAAGTATACAAATCAAGGTGAGAAACCTATTGTTTGCTATAATTGCAGAAGTTATACTCGTTATGCACACCTCTGACAAGAATTAATTTTATTGTTGTCTCTAAAAAGCTGATTCTCTAATGGCTTAAACAATGCAAAGTTGTTCAGAGCTGTTAGTTTTTAATAGAGATAATTTTACTCATGGGCCTGCTTCTCTAGTCCACTATGTGAGTTTTATGTATCTGTTGATTTCAGTTGTGATACATTTTAACTGAAAAGCCCAGGGTTTTCCTTTCCTTTTCCCTTCCTTCACTCCCTCCCTCCTTCTCCTTCCTTCCCCATTCTTCCCCACAATTCCTTTCTTTTTTTTCTTTTTCTTTTTCTTTTTCCTTTTCTTTTTTCTTTTTTCGTTTTTGTCTTCATTTCCTTTTTCATTTCCTTTCTCTCTCTCTATCTCCTTCTCTTGCTTTCTCTCTCTTTCTCTCTTTTTCTCTCTCTTTCATTCTTTCATTCTCTTTCTCTCTCTCTTTCCTTGATGAATCTCTTTGCGATATTACACTTGGCAAACAAGTACTCTGAATGCTGAAGGATATTATATCAAGGATATATAAAGCATATTATATCAAGGGTATATATAAAGAAATTTTAGGCAGTTATAGGGAAATTTGTATGAATGCTAACATACAATAGCACTCTAGGAAATAAAATGTTTCCAAAAGGAATAGGAACCTAAGATCTATCTTTCAATATCATAATGAGATAAAGATCTTTCTTACACTCAGAACATTATTTTATAGCTGTCCCTCAGTGATCTATGTCATGTTACGCTATTAAAAGTGGAACACTACTATTCTAGATCAGACTACAGTTCCAGCCCAATATGCTATCTCTGATACTTGCCATTGGTGGATACTCAGGAAAACAACATAAGAAACAGACCTTTTCTGTAACTGATAATATCTTACTATGCAAGTCAGCATACTGGCTCCAGAGGGACTGCCCATCTAATCAGTACTCCCCTGAAATAAAGGAGGATTGCACCCATACAGGAAACTGCTTATCTTTCAGCATAAACCTCAAGGAAGATAAACCACTTCTGATAACTCACCTGAACATTTTTCTACCAAATGTTCTTGGAGCAAGAATTTGAAAGTTATGTGAACAAAGATTTGAACAGGCTCCACTGAATGAGGCATGTGAATGAGTGTCAGTGAATACACGTGCTAGGAGAGGAGCTATAAAAGAAATAGATTTAGTACCATGAAGCTTATCTAGAACATCATAACAGACTAAGTTAGACTAATATCTAAGTATGCAAACCAGTTCTAAACCAGAACTGTAAATATTTGTTATTTAAATTGTCAAATGACAAAAACTGAAAAATCTCTTTCTCCAAAAATAGGAACTGTCCTTACAAAATTTCTCTCAGTTGGAGTGTTAATATAAAAATTCCACATAAAATAGTTATTTTAAAAATGAAGTTAGCAAAATTAGGATTTTTGCTATTAAACTTTAGATTCTAAGAGAAAAATGTTATTCATTAAATAAATAAATATATTTAGATACATACCATATTATTTATTAATCAAGTGTATATAGTATATAAACATATATAAATATTAAAAAAATCATTCTGAGAAATGTCATAGACATCTCATGAATACTCTGCAAACAGTAATCACTTTATTCCACTATAATTATACAGATTCTCTAATGTCTTTTCTGGCTCCCAGCTCTCAGAGCATATAAACACCTCACAATGTTTAATGTTTTTAATTTAAAGACACTGATATGGGAAGAAAATATTATGCTCATTTTATAGAGGAGGTGCAGAAGACTAGGGGTCTTTAAAGGAGTAGAATGGCTTTGTCCCAGTCACACAGAAAATCTGTGAAACATTCCTCAGTCTTTTATAAAAGCTCTCTAATTACTGGAGCACACTTTGTCTCCATCTCTTTGCTTAATGGCCTCATGTTTCTTAGAGTTGGGCTCTCTCTGAGATGAGGTTGGACTACAGAATGTGTCATCATTGCCAGTCTGTTAAGGCGATAAGCAAAACTGAGACAATAAGCACAGAACAGTTTAAGACCCATCTACACTGATAGGCAAACAAGAAAACACTTTCACAGCACCTCTCTAAATTACAGCAGGTTCCAGCACACAGTATTAATTTCTCTCTTGCAAGAGAATGAAAATGCCACAAAATCTTTCAGCAAAACTAGAAACAGTGCAAGTGCGTTCTACATAAATGTGTGAAGTAGAAGTTCAAAGGTTATCCTTAAATCAAGACCTTATATAAAACCAGCCTGCCACCACGTCCGCATCATATGATAACACTTTAAACACTTTATATAAGCATTTCATTTAGGAAACAATTACTGTATGGTTTTGTCTAATATAATTAATAGGTCAAGTAGCACTTATTGAGTTCTTAGGCATTAATTAACATTTAAAAATTATCACATATGACACATTAATTAGATATCAATCACTTATTAGAACTACTGACATTTAATAAGCATTTTAATTTATACCAAACTATCTTGCTGTACATGTCTTTTAAAACTACAATTACCTGCAAATAGTACTTAACAAGTTTAACATGTTAACTCTTGTTTTGTCTTTGTAATTAGCATGTACAGAGAAACCTGATTTATACCATATATACTTTAGTTATGAAAATATACCTACATCTCTTTAGTTCACTGGTAATAAATGACAAGTTACTGTATAAAATCTGTAACATGCATATTAAAATAGCAAAAAAAACCCCCATAGATGTGAAATAAGAATACAGAAATTAACAGTATCTTTGTCCTCTTTCTATGTAAGATATGAACTTAAATCCTCTTCTGATTCTGCTATTCTATCCTGGAGAAAAAATACAAATGTCCAAGTGTTAATTGCTGACCTCTGTCATCCCTTAATTATGCATCCTTGTATTTTCTTTGATACTTCCCTTGCATAGCTATCTCCTATTGTCAAGTTCCTGGCATTAGACACTTCACAGGCATAACCTCTATCTTGACCTAATTACACTTGTTATCAGTCAATTTTTATAATACTAACAAGGTGCTTAGGATGACGTATAAAACCCCTACAGGGTGCTCACACTTTACGAGACTAATGTTCATGTTGGCATTTTGACAAGAACCAGAGAGCTATGCTTCTGCACATACTTTTGCATATTTTTTTCTCAATAATATATGCACAAAGCCGTAAGATTTTCATGTACTTGCAACTTTGCTGAACAAATAGAAATCATCCGTTTATTCATTAGAAGTTTCTTGTCCAGTGTATGTCCATGTAAATTAAGATGGGATTTTAGAGTGTGCAAATATGGCCACCTTCCCAGCTTTCTCTGCATTCATGCTTGAAACTGCACTGGATTGGGTCACCTGGGTGGTGAAGGTGGTATGGCAGCAGCCTGCAGCAGGGGAGTGTGTGATGCTTTAAATGCACACTTCCATTAGATGGCAACACCTTCATTTATCTGGCTGCCTCTGTCCTGCTCAGTGAACTGTCATCCAGTGGCATCTGGTATGTGGGACATGTTCTATCCATGTAAAGCTACAGCCATAGCTACCCAAGAATGTGAGCGTGTGAGTCAATCATGCAAGTTTCACGCCCAGTGCATGAGACTTGACAGATCTGTAGCATACCTATGGTGGCTTAATTGGGCTACCATGGATAACAACAAGCAGTGAAAGTAGTCTCTCCAGATGCTTTGGGAATATACAAACTAGTACCCATACGGTCATCTTTCATTACAGCTGTTTGCTGGATTAAGACATTAAATGTAGTCTAATGTGCTATGTTTTCAACTTTTCCTTTCAGTTTCAACAAAGCCTAAAGATGATTAACAGACTTTATGTAAATACTTCACAAGTATTCTGATGAGACTAATAATCAGACCAATAAGGAAAGAAAATACTGTAATTCCCCTTTTCCACCCGGAATAATAAAAGACAGATGAGCTGAGGGCTAAATCACAAGGACACCTTGCAACATGGAGCCTTGTGGCACCTACTTTCTTTAGTCATGTCAGACCTGGATATCTAAGGTAAATTAGTTTTCCAGGCTCTTTCAGTGCTCCACAGATAATGACAGGCATTACCAGTGAACAGTTCAGGGAAGAAACCAAACGTCTTCCCTGAGTGGAATCTGTAGCCCTCAGTTAAACACCATAACTCTAAACAATTCAGGAGGAGGATTAAATGGGATTCACAACAGACAGCATGCTGTGCAAGGTTCATATAATAGAGAAGGTTAAGACTTAAATCCTGCACTTATGTCAAACCAGGTTCACAGCTCAGACACCTTTCCTGCACTAATGCACCTATGTCCTTTCTTTCAGAATAACAGGCACCCCTTTCTTGTAAAACACAGAGGTCAGGAGATGGTGTTCCTATTATTTAAATGGGATTCAGGCTGAAGGGATTCAAATCTATCTACTTATGTGGCTCTAAGATGCTGAAGAGTCTTTCATTTTGAAATTGTGTTACTTTGGAGAAATGAATGCAGAAATCATTGGACTAGAAAGAAAAGTGTAATCCCAGTGACTGCAGACATCAGCTGAAGGAGAGGACTCCTACCTCTTGACCCCAACTCCAAGGACTGTTAT